>NC_057723.1:13255168-13260386 GCF_004010195.1 Chiloscyllium plagiosum | reverse complement strand
TAGTGATGTGAATATCTCATTCGCCCTACCTACACATTTCGTTTGGATCAACAAAACCCACATTGCCAGTGGCCACTGCATTTGTTTTGCTACCTTTTCAAATAAGATGAAAAAGGCTTCCACATCCTTCTCATCAAATTTAGGTAATGCTCGAACAAACTTAAACAGTTTCTCACTGGGCTTCTGATTAGCAGGGGCTTGCTCCTCCTCACTCTCTTCCTCACTGAGCCTACCCTCAGCCTTTATTTCCAGCTTTTTAAGCTTCATTTCCTTTTTAAGTGTCAGTTTTTGAAGTTCAAAAGCTCTCTTTTTCTCTCTTCTGCTGCTCTTTTTCCCTCTCTTCTGCTTTTAATCGTAACTCAAACTGTTTCATTTCTGCTACCCTTTCCTTATCTCTTGCCTCTATCTCAAGTTGCTGCATTTGCAATTGCATTCTTGCCATTTCTATAGATTCTGGTGGTTTCACCAGTGAGTTTAAATGTCGAGCTAATGCTGTAATATCTCTCCTTTCATCACAGAAGCAGGCAAATCCAATCCCAGTTGGTCTGCTAATTCCTGCAGCTTGGTCTTATTCACCTTTTGCAAATCTTCCAAAGTAACCGCATCCACTTCCAGAAAACATTTGGTGACTGAAAGAGCCATTACTATCCCAAGCCTTGTCTACACAATCAAACCAACACCCGAAATAAAGACACTAGCACCTACCACTCACTGTTTAAAATCCCGCAAAGAGCCCCCAATCTGTTATGGACTAGGCCAGACCACTCAAAACATTCTTCTGCAGGCAGCCCAAACGATAACTTCACAATTTGTTTCGGCAAGTGTACAGTGAAAATTACCCGTAGTACGTTAGCGAGGTTGACTACCAGGTTTTAAGACAGACAAAAATTTATTTACAAAGTTACACAATGAAACACAAAGAACAGAATAAAGAATCCCTACAGAACTCAGTCTATCCAAACTAGACTTGATTATGCTGTTCCAAATATACACAACAGTCCCAATAAACAAACTCCCTTAAAAAACAGTTTTTAAAAAATGGAACAGATGCTTATAGGTTGAAGTTAAAAGGGCAGCAAGGGAGAGAGCACATTTCCACACAGCTGAACTCCTACCTAGTTCTGGACTGAACTGAACTGCTCAGCTAGAGAGCTGACCACTCCCCTTTCATTATACAGATCACTTCTAAAACATGACCACTTTGGCCTGACGTCTCATCTGTTTACATATAAACAAAAAGGCCTCTCAATACCCTTTAATCTCTGTCCCAAACCAGTCTTATGGGCACTGGGAGATGTTTATGAACTCTCTGAAAAAAAACTCAAGGATAAAGTATCCTTGAAAAAAGAAACAGCTTTTAGGAAAAAAGGGACCAGCTTTGTGACACACCTTGCTTGATGTTTTTGATTAGTCAGGGGATCAAATATAACAGTGAGAAGGCAGGAGAATAGAATTGAGAAACATATCAGCCATGATTGAATGGTGAAGCAAGCTCAATGGGCCAAATGTTTTAATTCTGTATCTTACGGTCTATTAAGATGGTTTCATCAATATTAGGCTAAGGTGCAATTATTCAGCAACGATATTCATCTGAAGATCAAATATGATATAAGCTGGTTGCCCTCAGGCACTACAATCTTGGATGTGCTAACCACAGCTCTCATTGTTGCAGGATTTAGATGAAACCAAGGTCTACATTTCAGATTACAGCCTTGCAATTTCAGTTAGAAAGGATATAAATGACAAAATTAGACAAGAGCTGGTGAAATCTTTCCTTTGCAACTTCCTTGCTCACACTGATTCTTAACTGTTGGTGTTCAGACAAGAAGAACAGTGGATTTGCTGAATCATAGCCATCTTATGTCTCAAAAAAATCAACAGAATATAATAATGCAGTACACATTGAAGAGGCAGCAGTGCAGTGGTAACGTCATTGGGCTGGTAGTCTAGAGACCTAGGTGAATGCTCTGGCAACATGTGCTGAAATTCCATCAGAGCTACTGGTTGAATTCCACATTTCCCTAACTAACAAAATATGGATGACAGCGTATCTCACTAATTAGTTCTTGCAAAAAGGCATCTGGTTTGGTGATATTCTTTAGTGAAGGTAATCTGCCACCCTTACACTGTCTAACCTAAATGGTGCTGAATGTTACAGAATTTCCCATCAGTACAGCATTTTCCTGCCACTATCCTAATTCCTGGCCATTTGCATGGAGACCTGATTAGTGACCGATTAATCAGTTAAAGTGCCGATTAAGGCCATGAATCAGACTAAACTCTCCAAACAACTTGTGTCCCCTGAACATCTAAGAAAGCTCTGGACTTTTATCAGCTCTATCTATTTGAACTGCTGAAACAGCTTATGATGTCTTTCAGCTCATGGCCTGGTGATAGCAACAATTAACCTGTCTTTCTGCTGGCATGGATCTGAACTGAAACTGTTTCCAGCCTCTGGCCTCATGATCTAGATTGTAAAAATTCAGCTTCCTCTGTAAACACTTCAGACTCACCAGGAAACATCTCAACAAGTAGCATGTCTAGTAATTTATCTTAACTCCCATAATTTCTTGGAGAAGTTTTTACCTATTGATAAAGAAAATTGAATTTCTAACCTTTAAAAATAACAAGTTATCTTCACAGAAATGAAAACCAGAAATCCACTTACCTCTACTTTAGAACTCAATTATGAAAATAAATTATAAATGTCTATAACACTTGTTATAGTTGAATTGACACTTAAAGGATTAGCTTGTATAAATGTATAAGGAGATGCACCTTACACAATCACACAGCATCTCAGAATTCCTGAAGAAGAACTTATGCTTGAAATGTCAATTCTCCTGTTCCTCAGATGCTGCCTGACTGCCTGTACTTTTCCAGCACCAAAATATTTGACTCTGATCTCTAGCATTTGCATCCTCACTTTCTCACAGCATAGAAAGGAGGCCACTTGCCCAACTTATATGTATCAGCTCTCAGAATTAGGACTTCATCGAGTAACATTCTATTGCTTTCTTCCTGTAAACCTCAGCATTCTTCCTTTTCAGTAAATAATCCAATATTCTCTTCAGTGCCTCAACTGAACTTCCTCCACCACAGTCAGGCAGCACGTTCCAAATCTTCACCACTTACTACACAAAAATGCTTTCTTTATATTGCCATTGTTTCTGTTGCCAATACTTCAAAACTTTCTCTGTTCAATCCTTTCATCAGTGTGAAACATTTCTCCATATCAAGCCTGTGCAGACTCTCATGATCTGGAATTCCTCTAACAAATCTCCTCTAAGTCTACTCTTTTTTAAGTTCTAACTTCACTAATCTACCTGATTAAGATTTTCGTTTCAGCAACCATTGTCATCTTTTTTGCAATGTCTCTAATGTCTTGATGTCTTTTCTAAAGTTTGCGCCCAGAATTGGGTACTAATAATCCAGCTGAATGAAAATATCAGATGGACTACAATGTTGAGTGCATTGTAGGATTCTAAAGTGTTGCAAGCCACTCCTGGCACCATGCCCCAGCAGGCATTAGGGTAGCAACTGTGAGACTGATAGAAGAATTTGCCACAAAGAAGACTGGATTTCCTCAAAGCTGAGAAATGTGCATCCTTATACAGAATCCCTACAGTGTGGAAACAGGCCCTTTGGCCCAACAAGTCCACACCAACCCTCTGAAGAGTAACCCACCCGGACCTATCCCCCTACCCTATTATCCTATATTCACCCCTGACTAATGCACCTAACCTACATATCCCTGAACACTATGGGCAATTTCGCACTTCCAATTCACCTAATCTGCACAATCTTTGGAGAATGTGCTAGCTCCACACAGTCGCCCGAGGTTAGAATCGAACCCGGGTCCCTGACGCTGTGAGGCAGCAGTGCTAACCACTGAGCAACCATGCTGCCTTGATTAGCCTTGGGATCCCAGAAGAAAGGGAAACAACAAAACTGTTTAATGTAATAAACAATCAGCAGTTTGAGTTCCAAAGAACTGTCATATCAGACTTGAAACATTAACATTGTTCCTCTTGATCCCCACAGATGCTACCAGGCTTGCTGAGTTTCTCAAACCCTTTCTGTTTTTATTTCAGATCTTCAGCATCCACAATTCTTTGATTTTATCAAAAGGTAGGAGTTGGTTCTGAGTAAAACTGAGAACATTAGAGATTGTCTGCTTCAAAGTAGAAATAGCTGTCAATGTGTTACAAATGGATTTCCATTTGATGCAGTGCCACACAACAGACTTGTGGGGAAAGTTATAGATCATTTTAAAATAGGAACAGCAGCAAGGTAGATACAAAATTGGCTGAGTGATAAGAAATAGAGTTTGATGGTGAATGGATATTTTTTGAGGTGAAGGAAGGTCTATAGTGAAGTTGCCCAGGATCAGTATTGGGGCCCTTGCTTTTCCTGAAATATTTGAAAGATCTGGATCCTGGTAGCTGGGGAACAATTTTGAAGATTGCAGATGACATGAAACACTGGAAAAATCATTACCTGTGAGGAGAAAATGTGGAACTCCAAAAGCATGTCGACAAGTTGGTGGAGTGCGCAGACAGATGGCAGGTGAGAAGGTTCAGTGCAGAGAAGTGTGAGGTGATACAGGGTACAATTCTAAAGTGGGTGCAGGTGAAGAGTGAGCTGGGTGTATATGTGCATAGATCATTGAAAGTGGCAGGATAATTGGAGGGAGCACTTAATAAAGCAGACAGTGCTCTTAGCTTTTTCAGTAGGGGCATAGTGTTCAAGGGGCAAGGAAGTGATGCTGAACTTGTACAAGACACTTGTTAGACGATCTGGAATATTGTGTACAGTTGCAGACCCCACATGACAGTGTGTGTGTGAATGCATTGGAGTGTAGAGGTCATTTTCAAGAATGATTGCAGGAATGACAAAATTTCAGTTAATAGCACAGACTGAAGAAGTTGGGACTGTCTACTTGGAGATAAGAAGAACAAGAGTATTTGATAGAGGTTCTACCTCCTTCCCAAGATCCACAAGCCTGACTACCCTGGCCGACCCATTGTCTCAGCATGCTCCTGCCCCACTGAACTCATCTTTACCTACCTCGACACTGTCCTATCCTCCCTAGTCCAGAAACTCCCCACATACGTTCGAGACACCACCCACGCCCTCCACCTCCTCCAAGACTTCCGTTTCCCCGGCCCCCAACACCTCATCTTCACCATGGATATCCAATCCCTCTACACCCCCA
>NC_057723.1:13219764-13253961 GCF_004010195.1 Chiloscyllium plagiosum | reverse complement strand
TCCTCCCCCACTCACCCATTGTACTCTATGCTACTCTCTCCCCACCCCCGCCCTCCTCTAGCTTATCTCTCCACGCTTCAGGCTCACTACCTTTATTCCGGATGAAGGGCTTTTGCCCAAAACGTCGATTTCACTGCTCGTTGGATGCTGCCTGAACTGCTGTGCTCTTCCAGCACCACTGATCCAGAATCTGGTTTCCAGCATCTGCAGTCATTGTTTTTACCTAGTTGTCAAAACCATGAATGGTCTGCACAGAGTAGACAGAGAGAAGCTGTTCCTGCTCATAAAAATGGAATGAGAGGGCATGGATTTAAAATGATGTGCAAATGAAGGAAGGGCAATGCTGTAGGAATGACATTATTAAATTGGAGAGGGTGCTGAAAAAACATACAAGCATGTTGCTGAGACTGGAGGGTTTGAGTTATGAGGAGAAGTTGGATAGGCTGGGACATTTTTCACTGGCGCGGAGGAGGTTGGGGTTTATAGAGGTTTTATAAAAGGTTTATAAAAATTCACCTTTTATTTATAGAGGTTTATAAAATCATGAGGAGCATAGATAGGGTCAATGGCCAAGGTCTTTTCCATAGGGTGGGAGAGTTCAAAACTAGAGGGCATATTAAGTGAGAGGATAAAAATTTAAAAAGAACCTGACGGCCAACTTTTTCACACAGAAGGTGGTTCATATGTGAAATGAACTTCAAGAAGAAGTGGTAGACATAGGTGCATGAATCAGAAAGGTTTAGAAGGATATCAGCCAAATGCAGTCAAGTGGCACTAGTTTAATTTGGGAAACTTGGTCAGCATGGACAAGTTGGACTGAAGAATCTATTTCTGTGCAGTATGGCTCTATGACTACGGGCAAAAAAAGTTTATCCTCACAGTGGGTAGTTAGGGTGTGAAATACCCACTGCCTGGAGATGTGTTGGAGGGAAGCTTGATTGAGGCATTCAAGAGGGAATTGGATGATTATTTGGATACAAATGGTGTGCAGGGATATGTTGAAAAGATGGGAGATGGGGCTAGGTAGCTGGTATGGGCATGATGGGCCGAATCATCTCCTTCTGTGCCAAGAAAATTCTGTGATTCCATTTGAAATCCCTTACTTCAGAGTACAGCTTTTTAAAAGAAAAAAAAAATCGTTTTTGTTCAAATGTTTACTACAAACTACAACACGCTTTAGTTTCACTTTGAACAATGAAAACCTCTGGTTTCACATGATTAGGTCACAAGAAGAAAGGAAAAGCAACAATCAGCAGCAGATGCTGGAAATTTGAAAATGAAATAGCACGTGATGGAAATACCGAGATTTGTAAAGGAACTTGTGCCCAGTATGTTTACTGTTCTATTCTCCTTAAAGACTCTACCTGATCCCGCAAGTGTCTTCAGGATTTGTTGGTTCTGACTTGGGAGCAAACAACTCTTTTGGTGAAAGTGTCCTTTAGTGCTAGCTCCTGGAAATGATTTGACATAAAAATTCCAAAACTCAAATGTCCTCTCCTACTAGAGTTAGAAAGCACAATGGAAGAATTAAACTCATATGCATTGAAGAACGAGACTACTCTTCTTCAAATCTCAGACACAACAGTTCCCAATCCTGATGGAGTGTTGAAACATTAACTCTGCTTTCTCTCCACAGATGCTGCCAGACCTGCTGAGTTTCACTAGCAATTTCTGTTTTTGTTTCAGTTACCAGCTGTCACAAGGCTCCTCCAGATGATCCAACCAAGACACCCAACAAATTCCAGGTGTCACCAGGAATTCATCAGCCATAACCCTGTTAGCCTCAACATGATAGCTGGAGCCGAGTGTCACTGTGCCCATTGCCACATTAAGGTCATTAATAAATGTCAGGAAGAGTAGGGATCCCAAACTGACCATTGGAGAATCCCACCATGAACCTTCCTCTTGTTTGAAGAACAACTAATGACTCCAACTCCATTTCTTGTCATTCAGCCAATTGATTCTTGCTGGCATTTTTCCATTATGATCCATAAGCTCTAAGTTTGCTGATATCCCAATTATGTGGCACTTCAGCAAATGTTGTTTGCAAGTCCATTTACACATCATCCACATATTACCTTCACTGACACTCTTTGTTAGCTCATTGAAAATTTCAAGAAGTTAGTATCCATGATTTTCCCCCAATAAATCAACACTGACTTTTCTTAATTAATCCATGTTTGTCCAAATGACTGTTAATTTTCTTCTAAATAGTTGCTTTTAAAAGCTTTCCAATCACAGCTGACTAGCCTAAAATTTGTTTGGTTTATTCTTATGCCCTACTTTGACCCAGGGTGTAATATATATTGTTTTCACATCATTTGCCACTGGACCAGTATCCAAAGAGAGAGTGCATCACAGCTACAGAAATGAAGGTTGTTGAGGAAGTTTTGTCTACTGAGTCAGAATGGGTGGAAGTTAGGAACAGCAAGGGAACAGCCACCGCAATGGGGGTTTTCTACAGACCACCTAATAGCAGTAGAGAGATTGAAAATCTTATAGGCAGGGAGACTCTGGAAAAATGCAGAAGTAGCATGGTTGTTGTTATGGGTGATTTCAACTTTTCCAATATCAACTGGAACCTCTTAAGTGCAGATGGTTTGGATGGAGCAGTTTTTGTCAGGTGCATTCAGGAGGGTTTCCTTACTCAGTATGTAGACAGACCCATGAGGGGAGAGGCCATTTTGGATTTGGTGCTATGCAACGAGCCAGGATAGGTGTCAGATCTCACGGTGGGAGAGCACTTTGGTGAAAATGGTCACAACTGCCTCACATTTAGCATAGCCTTGGAAAGTGAAAGGAGCAGTTACCAAGGGAAGATATTTAATTGGGGACAAGGAAATTACGACGCTATTAGACAGGAGTTGGGAAGTACAGACTGGGAGCAATTGTTCCACAGAAAGGGCACAGCCCACAGAAAGGGCACAGCAGACATGTGGAGACTATTTAAGGAGCAGTTGTTGCTAGTGATGCACACATTTGTTCCTCTGAGACAGGTAAGAAGGGGTAAGATTAAGGAATGATGAGAAGAGAGGAACTTCTTGTCAAAAAGAAGAAGGCAGCTTACGTAAGGTGGAGGATGCAAGGATATAGCACATCTTTAGAGGATTACAGGCTTGCTAGGAAGGAGCTCAGAAGTGGACTGAGGAGAGCAGGAGTGGACATGAAAAAGGCTTGGCAAGAAGGATTAGGGAGAACCCAAAGGCATTTTACTCATACGTGAGGAATAGGAGAATGATCTGGGAGAAGGTAGGGCTGATCAGGGATAGCGGAGGGAACTTGTGCATCGAATCTGAGCAGATAGGAGAAGCCCTAAATGAGTTTTTTGCTTCAGTTTTCACGAAGGAAAGGGAACTTGTTGTAAGTGAAAACTTAGAGGAGCTGGGATACAGTCTTGACCAGATCAAGATTGATGAAGTTGATGTGCTAGAAATTTTGGAAAACATTAAGATTGTTAAGTCCCTAGGGCCAGATCAGATTTAGGGGAGAAAGTGAGGTCTGCAGATGCTGGAGATCAAAGTTGAAACTTTATTGCTGGAACAGCACAGCAGATCAGGCAGCATCCAGGGAACAGGAGATTCGACGTTTCCTGAAGAAGGGCATGTGCCCGAAACGTCGAATCTCCTGTTCCCTGGATGCTGCCTGACCTGCTGTGCTGTTCCAGCAATAAAGTTTCAACCCAGATCAGATTTATCCTAGGCTGCTCCAGGAAGCGAGAAAGGAGGTTGCTAAGCCGCTGGCGAGAATATTTTCCTCCTCACTCTCCACAGGAGTCGTACCGGAGAATTGGAAGGAGGCGAATGTTGTTCGTCTTTTCATGAAGGGTAATAGGGAAATCCCTGGCAATTACAGACCAGTCAGTCTTGCGTCTGTGGTCAGCAAAGTTTTGGAAAGAATTCTGAGGGATAGGATTTATGACTATTTGGCAAAGCATAATGTGATTAAAGGCAGTCAGCGTGGCTTTATGAGGGGCAAGTCATGCCTCACAAATCTTATTGAGTTCTTTGAGGAGGTATCAAGACAGGTCGACGATGGTAGAGCAGTGGATGTGTTGTATATGGACTTCAGCAAGGCATTTGATAAGGTTCCCCATGGTAGGCTTATTCATAAAGTCAGGAAGTATGGGATGCAGGGAGATTAGGCTATCTGGATTCAGAATTTGCTGGCTGACAGAAGGCAGAGAGTGGTTGTAGATGGAAAGTATTCTGCCTGGAGGTCAGTGTTGAGTGGGGTCCCGCAAGGCTCTGTTCTTGGGCCTCTGCACTCTGTCGTTTGTTTCAATGACTTGGATGAGGAGGTTGAGGGGTGGGTTCGTAAATTTGCAGATGACACAAATGTTGGAGGTATTGTCAATAGTATAGAGGGCTACTGCAGGCTGCAGCACAACATAGACAGGATGCAGAACTGGGCTGAGAAATGGCAGATGGAGTTCAACCTGGATAAATGCGAAGTGATGCATTTTGGAAGGTCGAACTTGAATGCTGAATATAGGATTAAAGACAGGATTCTTGGCATGTGGAGGAACAGAGGGATCTGGGTGTGCAAGTACATAGGTCCCTCAAAAATGCCACACAAGTGGATAGGGTTGTTAGGAAAGCATATTGTGTTATGGCTTTCATTAACAGGGGGATAGAGTTTAAGAGCTGCGGGGTTTTGCTGCAGCTCTACAAGTCCGTGGTGAGACTACAGTTGGAATATTGTGTCTAGTTCTGGTCGCCCTACTACAGGAAAGATTCAGAGGCTTTGGAGTGGGTGCAAAGAAGGTTTAGCAGGATGCTGCCTGGACTGGAGGGCTTGCCTTATGAAGAAAGGTTGAGTAAGCTCGGACTTTTCTCTCTGGAGAGAAGGAGGAAGAGAGGAGACCTGATCGAGGTGTACAAAATAATGAGTGGAATAGATAGAGTCAATAGCCAGAGACTTTTCCCTAAGGCAGGATTGACTGGTACGAGGAGTCATAGTTTGAACTTATTAGGAGGAAGGTATAAAGGAGATGTCAGAGATAGGTTCATTACGCGAGAGTTGTGAATGCATGGAATGCGTTGCCAGCTGTGGTGGTGGAAACAGAGTCATTGGGGACATTTAAGCGACTGCTGGACATACATATGGATAGCAGTGAGTTGAGGAGTGTGTAGGTTGTTACTATATTTTACATTAGGATTAAACCTCGGCACAACATCATGGTCCAAAGGGCCTGTTCTGTGCTGTACTTTTCTATGTTCAAAAAGAATCTGAAGTTTATAGCTAGTGCATTCACAATTTTTACCTTTGCTTCCCTCAGTATGTTAAACAATGCTTGGAATACTTCTAAACAGTCTGGTCTCTCTTTTACAAAGAGGATATAGAGAAGGTATAAAGATGTAAAGATCTGCTTGAATAATATGAGAACTGAGGCATGAAAACTATCAGGATGGAATCAAAAGGTAGTGCTAGTTTTGCCACAGTTTCAGCATTCGGGATCCGCTGCAGAGCTGGTGGAGTATTGAGGGAATATTTCACTGCTGACTTCTTAGAATCCCTACAGAATCTTAGAATCCCTACAGTGTGGAAACAAGCCCTTTGGCCCAACAGGTCCACACCAATCCTCCGAAGAGTATCCCATCCAAACCCAACCTCCTTTACTCTACATTTACTCCTGACTAATGCACCGAACCTACACATCCCTGAACACTCTGGACAATTTAGTATGGCAAATTCACCTAATCTGCACATCTTTGGACTGTGGGAGGAAACCCATGCGGACAGGGGAGAATGCAAATTCCACACAGTTGCCCGAGGCTGGAATCGAACCCGGGTTCCTAACACTGTGAGGCAGCAGTGCTAACTACTGAGCGACCATGCTGCCCCGACTCGCTGTCTTCTAGATGAAAGGTGCCCCTTTGAGATTGTTGCACTATTATGATGAAGAGTTGAGTTGGACACACACACACACACTCACAGGCATTTACTGCACGCATAATCAATCATACACACTCACTCCCTCCCACACACACACTCTCACTTCCTCACATGCACAAACACACACACACATGTATAAGTCAATGGGAAGAATTTGCATTTGCAGATACATTCTATTTTGAACAAAATAAACACAATCTATAGGCAGTCAGTCCAGGTGACATTTTATAAATTCCTACTCTGGAAATAGAACCAGTCTGACTCAAGGTTGGCATACAGACAGACTCTGACATCACAGCTTTAATGCATAGTCTCAGCTGACATGTCACTAATTTTTATAAAACATCAAGTTATCTCGGGAATGCAACCTTAAAGAGGTTCTGGGGTTTACAAATTAATGAATCGAAACCTGCAGCTCATTCTAAGTGATCAAGACTTAAAAGCAATTTAGGTTTGTTCAATACATCGCATTAGTTGAATAACACTTTGACCTTTTACTATGAATTCTGTGTCCTATGATCCTGCCCCACTAGCTACCTGATGAAGGAGCAGTGCTCTGAAAGTTTGTACTTCCAAATAAACCTTTTGGATTATAACCTGGTGTTGTGTGATTTTTTAAACTTTGTCCACCCAGTCCAACGCTGGCTCCTCCACATCATGGACCCCAACTTGTGTCATTGAGCTGCAGTGTGCAGATGATGCTTGACCATGTCCAATTGCAAGGATAGTCCTCCAGACGACTGTCAGCACCTTTACAGAGGTGTATGACAGCATAGATCTTACCCGGAACACCTGCAAGATGAAAATCCTCCACCAACCTGGCCCAGCATTGTGGAGCAAATCCCTGATCATCAAGGTTTATAGGGAGGCCTTAGAGAATGTTGACCACTTCCAATACCTCAGGAGTGTCCTATTGACCAAAGCAGCTATTGATGAGGAGATCCAGCACAACCTCCAGTGTGCTAGTGCAGCCTCCTGCCACCTAAGGGAAAAGGGTGTTCGAGAACAACAACATCAGACCCAACACTAAGCTTATGGTTTACAGAGTAGTGGTGGTTCCAGCCCTCCCGTATAGTTCTGAAACACGGACACGTCAAGTTGCTGGGGGGAGCATGTACCACCAATGCTGCCTTACGCAAGATCCCGCAAATCCGCTGGGAAGAAAGACGCACCAATACCAGCATCCTTGAGGCACTGACCACCCTTGATTGGCTGTGATGGGCTGGGCACATCATCCACATGACTGACATGAGACTCACTAAGCAAGTCCTTCCAGCCTTGAAACGGCAGGCAATTCCCAGGTAGTCAGAAGAAGCACTTCATTGATATTCTCAAGGCCTTGCTGGTGGAGTGTGGCATTCCAACAGATAACTGGGAATCACTGGCCTAAGACCATCCAAACTGGAAGAGGAGCATCCAGGAAGACATAGGCACCTCGAGACTTGCCATCAAGAAAAAGCGAAAGCCAGGCGCAAACAGTGAAAGGAGTGCACTGCCACATCAATACCTTCCCCCACCCCACTTCACTCTTTTCCCATGACCACAGTCTGCCCAGAGTGTAACAAAGCCTGCGGAAGCTGCATCAGTCGGTACAGTCACCTAAGGACTTTGCCTGAGAATGAAGAGAGTCATCCTCGTCTGCGAGGGACCATTCATAATAGCTGTGGAATATGCTTGCAGGGCAGTTCAGAACCAGGGACCATAAGTGCAAGATTGATAAATTGAATTAAAAAAAATGTGAGAAGAACATCTTTAACCGGAAGGTGGTTACCTAGATTGTGGAATTTGTTGCTACATTAAATAATTCAAGCATAGATGTTTTTCAAGAAGAGATAGATAAATACGTGTGAAAGAAAAGATTAGAAGAATACACACGAAAGTGATAAAATATTTAAATTATTTCTTCGCTCCATTGTACATACATCTAGTATTTCAGTTCTCTTTAAAACTAAATGTACCCATGCCAGACATAATACTAACGGAAAATTGGAGTGACGAATTAGAGATAGCTATCTCCAGTTGTCTCATAACATTTTATACAAAAAATTCTTGTAGTTTCAGCAGTCTGATTGCAATAGTTCAGTTTGGTTTCTTGTCGATAAGTGCCCAGACACACCCAGTGCTGAGAACACTATCAGTTGAAATGAGCTTGCAAGGTAGTACTGTCTGTAAAACCAATTGCCTTGAGTTCTCTCCCTGCAGTCCCTCAAATGCCTGGACAGTGGTGGTATTTTGAGGCAGAGCTGGGGTGTCACCTCTGACAGGTCCATCTGAAGACAGAATCCATGAGCTTCGAATTGAAATGATATAATTAGCCACTTCACATACTCTTTACATTTAGTTTGCATCTAATGTTCTAACAAAAGGAAGTGGAGAATCTTGGCAAGATTAAACTGAGCAGTTAAGCATAAAAAAGTGCAACAAAAAAATTCTTGTGTTCACATTGCACTGGTTTCTATGGTAAGTATTCACGAGAATCATAGCCTTTTGAGATGATGTTGACAGAGGTAATAGGTGAATATATCATTTTGTATTCAGCAAAGTGACAATGCGCATTTAGCAGCTTATACCGTGGTTATTAGGTAGGTTGGTGAAATCATTAGTGAAGAGTAGATCCAAGGTGGCTAAAGTAATGGACAAAGAATGTCCATTGATGTTGATAATGTGAATCTTCAAGAGGTATTTGATAAAGCTACCACAAGTTATCCAAACCTTGTGGAATTGAAAATACATTACAAGTCTGGTTCGGAAATTGGCTGAGCAACAGGACGTGTGGAGTTAGAGTAATGGGCAGGATTCCTATTAGCAGGATTTAACTAGTGGATGCCCTGTAAAGCTTTCAAGACCTTAACAATTCATTAGCAACTTAGATGATGAGATAAAAAGCCACATTTCCAAGTTTGATAATGACACAGATAGGTGGCATTTTAGGTAATATAAAATTGCACGGAAATGCTGATAATTTAAGTGAATGGGCAAAACTGTGGCATTTTAATGTGTGTAACTGTGAGTTCATTCATCTCAGATGTAAAGGGGATAAATAGTTGAAGTTAAAAGAGATTTTGGAGTGCAAATACATGTATGAAAATGAAATTGGGAGCTGGATTAGGTCTTCTGAGCATGCTCAATGATTCAAGATCTGATCTATTTCACTCCACCTTCCTGCACTGTATCCCTGTCCCTTATATATTTGTGTTAGACATGTTAGGGAGGTCATGTTGGAGCTATACAGAACTTTGGTCAGGCCACAGCTGGAGTCCTGTGTGCAGTTCTGGTCACCACACAGGGGAAGAATGTGATTGCACTGGAGAGGGTACAGAGGAGATTCACCGGTAATTTGATTTGATGGAAGAGTTTAGCTATGAAGAGACTGGATAAGCTCAGGTCATTTTCTTTTGAGTAAACTGAGGGAGGACCTGATAGAGGTGTATGAGATTATAAGGGGCACAGATAGGGTGTATAGAAACAGCTTAGTTGAAGAATTAATGAAAGAGGGTATTCTTTTAAATTTAAAGGGAGGAGGTTTAGAGGGGATGTGAAGAAATATATTTTCACCCAGAGCATGACAGAAGTCTGGGAGGGTAGTTGAGGCAGGAAACCTCACAACCCTTAAAACATAGTTGGATGAGCACTTGAAATGCCATAACATTCAAGCCTATGGGCCTATTGAGGGAAAGTGGTTTACTGTAAGTAATAGCATATTTTTGGCAGTACTGACTTGATGGGTCAAAGGACCTCTTCTGTACTGTATAATTTTATGATTCTGTGGTGTTTCCATTGTGAGTCTACATATCACTGTGCCAGGGACCATCTGAGAATCAGATATTAAGTATTTGAAATAACTTAAAACATGGCTCACAAATGGGTGTATAAGACTGACCAGCAAGAAAATATTGTGTTAATCACCAAAGACTTAACCCATCTCATCTTAGTTGCTGATTCATTTCATTCTGTCATTTAAAATAGTGTCTGTAACTCAGCTGCACATGGGTGTGATTGGCTGAAACATTCTTTAAAACCCTGGACAAAGAAGATGAAAAGTAGTCAAAGGATGTGAAAGCCCTGCTTGTTTCGATTTGGTGGGTGGGCGAAGGTTGGGGTGGGGGGTTGGGGAAGGGATTAGAGTTACCACCTTTAAAGAGAATGGTTCTCTCCTGTGAAATTGCGGGGCTGCATTAATTCCAGCATGACATGCCAAAATTGCTGAGTATATCTTCTGAAAAAATGAAAATGCTGTTCAGACATGGAGATTAATAAAGTATTTGGTAGAGCAGTAAACCTACAGGACTTGGACATTATTATATTCTGTTGAGGCAACTGGGAATTTCTCACCAATCAGGGGAAAAATATCCGTTGGCTAGAATCATACCTGGCACATAGGAAGATAGCTATGGTATTGGAGTTCAGTCATCTCAGCTCCAGGACATCTCTGCAGGAGATCCTCAGGGTAGTATCTTAGGCCCAACCATCTTCAACTGCTTCATCAGTGACCTTCCCTCCACCATAAGGTCAGGAGTGGGGATGTTTGCTGATGATTGCACAATGTTCAGCACTCCTCAAATACTGAAGAAGTCCATGTTCAACAGAATCTGACCAATCTCCAGGCTTGGGCTGACAACTCGTAAGTAACATTTGCATCACACAAATGCCAGGCAACGATCATCTCCAATAAGGGACAACCTAACCACAAAGGCTTGACATTCAAAAGGTATTATCACCACTGAATTCCCCTACTATCAACATGTAGGGGAACTCATCGTCATCATGGGAGGTTATCATTGACCTGAAACTGAACTGGACTCACCATACAAATACAATGGCTACAAGAGCAGGTCAGAGGCTAGGAATACAGCAAAGAGTAACTCATGTCCTGACTCCCCAGTGTTTATCCACCATCTATAAGGCACAAATCAGGAGTACAATGGAATATTCCCCGCTTGCTTAGATGGCTGCAGCTCCAACAACATGTTAGAACCTTGACACCACCCAAAACAAAGCAGCCTGCTCAATTGGCACCACACATCCACTCCCTTCACGACTGATGCTCAGTACACAGTATGCAACTATCTATAAGATGCACTGCAGATATTCACCAAAGATCCTTAGACTTAACACCTTCCAAATGCACACTCACTTTCATTTAGAAGTACAAAGGCAGCAGATAAACAGGAACACCACCATCTACAAGCTCCCCTCCAAGCTATTCACCACCCTGACTTGGAAATATGTCACTGTTCCTTCACTGTCACTGGGTCAAAATCCTAGAATTCCTCTGTAAGTGTAATATGGGCTGCATCAGTTCAAGAAAGCAGCTCACCACTTCTCAAGTAAACTAGGGATGAACAATAAATGCTGGCTAGGAAACGACACCTGTCCCAAGAGTGAATCAAAAAAAGAGATCCAAAGAGTTATTAATTGCTGCAGATTGGAGCCTGGCTGATAAGAAGATGATTAAATAGAAATAGAAAATGCCTGAATAATTTACTCATCCTTTGTCACAAAAAAATAAAATTGTTGTTAAAGAATGCCAAAGTTATGGATAAAGAATACAAACCCTGTGAAGAACAGGTCACAACTCAATGTGACATATGCATTAAATACTGTAAGACACCACTATTCCCAGTTGTTAGTGGTCCTTCAGCCTGGCAATTTAGTGAAATAGTAGGCATGGATCTGAAGATTGGAATGTCTACCACATTTAACTGATATGGAGACCAGGGTTATCCACAGGATAAATAATAAGGATAGTCTGTAGTGGACAAAGTCATAGAAATTAAGGTCAGCACAGGCTTGGGGTCACCAACAAAACTGTCAATGGATAATGGAGGTGAATTTGTAAATATGATTTATGGGACACGTGTCAGAACTTTAATATTATAGTCATGCATACTGCTGCAGAGAGCTCATCCAGCAATGGCTCGTGTGAAAGAAACCATGCAACAATTGATGAAATGCTGTAAGAAATACTGGCAGGATCACAGAATTAATGAAGTGCTACAGTACAGAAGGCTGCAATTCAATCCATGTCTGTACTGGTTCTCTGAACGAGCATTGTGACATTCTCCTGTCTTTTCATAAGTAGTAGGAGCAGAAGTAGATAATTCAGCACATTAAGGCTGCTCTGCCATTTAACACGATCATGGCTGATTTCATCTTCCTCAAGTCACTTTCCTGCCTGCATTACACTTCAACCCATTACGAAATAAAAATGTCTATCGCCTCCTTAAATTTACTCAATGCCCCAGTATCCACCATACTCTAGGGTGAATACCGGAGATTCACAACCTTTTAAGAGAAGCAATTTCTCCTCCTCTCCATTTTAAATCTGCCACACTCATCCTAAAACCTATTCCATATTCTTGCTCATTGTTTCTATTTAAATAATCACCTGACATTTCTTGAATGGCTCCTTTGAGCTCCACCTCTTCATACTTCCAGGTAGTGCATTCCAGATCCAAACCATTCATTGCTTTAAAAAAAAAGGTTTTCCTCCTATCACATTAAAATTATGCCCTCTTATTTTGTTCCTTTTGCAGGTAGAAACAATTTCTCCTTATCTACTTCACACACCTCCCCATAATCCTAAAATCTCTATCTAATCTCCTTTTAGCCTTCTTCTCTCTAAAAAGAACAGTCCTATTTCTCAAATCTTTCCTGATTATTGAAGGTTCTCATCCCTTTATCTATTCTTCCAAACTGCTTCAATGCATTCTCATCCTTCCTATAATGTGGAGCCCAGAGCTGTACACAACATTCTCACTGCATTCTAACAAGTGCCTTATACAATTTCAGCATCACAGTCTTTCTCTATGCCCCTATTAATAAAGCCCAGGATACCATAAGCTTTATTAACTACTTTCCCCACCTGTCCTACCAACCTCAATATGTGCACATATACAACCAGGTCCCTCTGCTCATGCACTGCCTTTAGAATTGTATACCTTGTTATATTTGGAGATGCCTGTGCTGGACTGGGATGTACGAAGTTAAAAATCACAAAAGCAGGTTATAGTCCACCAGGTTTATTTGGAAGCACTAGCTTTCAGAGCGCTGCTCCTTCATCAGGAGGAGCAGCACTCCAAAAGCGAGTGCTTCCAAATAAACTTGTTGGACTATAACCTGGTGTTGTGTGATTTTTAACTTATGTTATATTGTCTTTCAATGTTCTTCCAACCAATGTGTATCACCTCACACTTCTCTGCATTGATTCTATCTGCCGACTCCTCTATGTCCTCTTGAAGTTATACATGATACTCCTCACATTTACAGTGTTTCCAAGTTTCATAACATCCACAAACTCGGAAATTGTCCTCTGAATACCAAAATCATTAATAAATTTCAGGAAAAGCAATGGTCCCAATAGTAACCTCTGGGGAAGTACACAACAAACCTTCCTCTAGCCTGAAAAATATCCATTGCCATTACTGTTTCCAATCACTTGAACAATTTTCTATCCATGTTGTAACTGACCTTTGTATACTATGTACTACATTTTTTCTCACAAGTCTGGACTTATGGTTGAAATACAATGGTCAAAGAGCATTGACAACAGTGTATCTTGATGGTTCACAAAGAGACAATTCTGTTTCTTACATTTAAAATAAAACTTAATACTTATTAAACTCTTCAGGAAACATGCTCTTGAAATAGTGTTTAGTATTTATTTGAACAGTGTTAGATTCTGCGTACCTCTTGTCTGTCCTCTGCTGTAATGTCAAACCTAGGTTTGGTTATTAAGAGAAACTAAGTCAGCTGGAAACTTATGACTCAAAAGATATTAACTATTGCAAAAAAAAACCCTCCTGGTTAGACATAGAATCGTTTGTGTCATCTCTGCATACCTCAAAGGCATAAAAACAAAATTGGCATGTGATGGGGAATCAATTAATCAGCTCCAGTTTCTTTCTTCATCAAGAAATTCACCAGGCTGTGGGATCAATGGATTTCTGAGCTTAAAATTTATTTGCTCATAGCCTGGATATAGCACTGACTCCCAAGAAGGTGATACCTTTTACTTTAAGCCAGATAGGTGGGACTAGTTTAGTTTGGGATCATGGTCAGTATAGATTGGTTGAAGTCTGCTTCTGTGCTGTATACCACTATACTTCTAAAACAGAATATACAATAACATTCCTTCATGTGCCCTCTACACAGTGGGAAATGAGCAGTGCATTTGGGTAAAGGTATGAAACTGTCTTTACATATACACACACTCAAGACACCCACATGCACAGACTCACTTGGTCTCTCTCTCTCACACACACACACAATGTGGGATGAATTTGTACTTGCAGAATAACATGTTTACTTTGCTCAAAAAAATGCATAAATACACATAAGATTCTGTAAATCCCACTTTAGAAATAGAAATAGTCTGACCTAACATTGGGACACTGACAGACTTTAACTTCACACCTTGCAATGAGCTGAGATGGCACCTATTGTTAAAAGCTATCTTGAGAATGTAACTTTAAAGAAGTTCTGGGACTTACATATGAAGGAACCGAAACTAACATGATTATTCTAAAAGATGAAAGACTTAAGCTAAATTTGTTTAATATTACATTCCATGACACTGCAATCCTGTGCCTTATGATTTTGCTCCACAACCACCTGATGAAACAGCAGCGCTTCGAAAGCTAGTGCCCCAAATAAACCTGTTGGACCATAACCTGGTGTTGTGTGATTTTTAACTTGGTTCACTCCGGTCCAACACTGGTCCTTCCAATGAGTAGCCTAAATATAACTTGTGCTTTAATCGCAAAACCCAATACTTGAAGCAGAGGACGGGTTATAATCCCAGCCAGACTGTGGTTCAAACACACGACAAACATTAAACTCAAGATCCAGTGACACAGCTACCAGATTCCAGGAATATTAGACTTAAGTGTGGAATACCCTAAAGAAACCAAAGAAGACTGTAAAGGCCAAACATTTTTTGTGTCCGAGGTAACATACTGATATTGGTAGAGTCAATTTTATTCTCATAAGCTCAAAGCTATAACCCGTGTATGAACAATCCCAGGGTTGAAAATGAAATAGATGCTGTTAAGTATTTTGATACCAGATCTCATGAGTGAGTAAGGCTTGCATTCTTCAACTTGTATTTTAATCTTATCTGAAGAAGGTCATTAATTTAAAATGATGTAGTCTCAAATAGTTTGAGATCAACAAAAAGAATTTATGTTTCGTGATCACATATTCAAAAAGACCTCCTAAAAAATATTGTTTATACATTTTAACCACTAGAACATTTAAGCTTTTGTCTTTTGCAATAAAAATTAGTCTAAACTACAAGTTTAGTCTTTTAAGATTCATGCCATTTGGATCCAGAGACTATTCTGATAACCTGCAAGTAAGCTCATAACAAGCTAAAGATTGCCTTGGAAACTTGCAGCTTAAATCATTACATGTGGAAGAATCATAAAATAATGCAACATAGAGGCTATTTGGCCCATCAGACCTGTCATGGATAGATTTAACCTTTTAGATATCATTAGGTTTTTAAACCAAGAATTTAGGGCTGCGCTCTCATTAGAGGGATATGACTGGTGGTGGTTTAACCTGGGGGGGGTGGTCACCGTGCTCCAGGTGAGGTGAGAGAAAGAGGGTCCTTCACGGTAACCTCAGCCAGTGCAAAATGGAACCCACAATGCTGGCCCACATTGTGTTGCAAACCAGCCAAGTGAGCTGAGATCAATTAGTTGTGAGGCAGTGATGCCAACAGTATGGGTTCAATTCCCCACACAGGCTGAAATTTCCACAACGGACCTCACTGTCACTCCCTATCACCCTTACTCCCTCACTTGACTCCACCACTGTCATGCTCACTCCCTCTCCATTTCACTTACCCCATCATAGTCACACTCACTACCTACTTTCACGCTCTCACTCAGGGTCACAGCCACTTCCTCAAAGTCTCTCCCTCTTACTCTCACCATCACAAAACCTTCCTCACAGTCACACTCACTCTTCACTGTCATTCTTCTTTTCCCAAACTCTCCCATCACCTGAGACAGAGTCATTTCTCTCTGATGAGAGAGAGCAGCCCTCTGGTCTGCTAGGACTATGGTGACTTTACCTTTACCAAGAACATATTGCTGAGGCAGTTTCGTGGCTCAATGCTTACGATTTATATGCTTTACTCAGGTACTAATCAAACTTAACGCTGGAGACTGTAACTCATTCTCCTTTGGACTAGGAGAAAAAAGGCAAGCATTATGTAAGATGGAGTGAGGAATACAGTAGAGCAGTGAGATATTTGAGGGTGAGGAAAGAAACTTCCTTCAGCTGTGAATGCAAAATAGGGCTCTTCAGCTGTTAGGCGAGACTGACCCGGAATAACAACCTGATTGTGAACTATGCTGTTTACTCCATTCACCTTTTATTGAAGAAAAAGTGTCTTAACATTCAAATCATCACAAACCACCTACAATCCAAAAAAGATGGATTTCTGCCTGGCTCCATTCACCTTCCCATGGGCAGGAATCCCACACATGTTGATCTCTGGTTTCTAAATGTCGGAGGAAAATGGAGTAGTGTGAACAAAAACTCATGTATTTCTGAACAGATTGAAACACTGATCATTTTGTAGGCAGTACACTGAAGTTCCATCAATAAGCACAAAATTAATCTTTTGATCACACAGAATGCTGTGAGAAGTGATGAAAAATATAGCTTCAGTTATAGGTCACCACAAAATGTTATCGAGACAAGAATATTTTTACATGAACAGTAAAATTCATGGACCATGAGTATTCAGGGAGCTGACACTGCACTTCACGATTTCTGAACACTGGTCGATGTTCTTTTTGACTCTGTAGAAGCTTTCAATGTATTGAGAACGACTGAGTAGCTCCACAAAGTCCTCGTCATGAGTGATCACCAGGAGCTGGAAGTTTCGTTGATTTGAGCGACACTTTATTATTCTGCAAAACAGTGGCATTTTATAAATAAATAAAAGACAGAGGGGCTCATCAGTTAATACATGTTACCTTCCACTACTTCTTCCTTGCAAGGACAGGAAAAGCTCAACTCAGAAGAAGCGGTCTCAAATCTCGGTTGTGTGCACTCAGGTTCGACTGTCTACCTGAGTAGACAATGGACATTAGCATTTCACTGCAGCACTAAGTAACTGCTGCACTGTCTGAGCTGCCACCTTTCATACAGGAGGTCAATGCTGCTCCTGATCCTATTTTCAGATGGATACAAAAGATTCCCAGCCACTATTTCAAAAACAGATTCCAGGCTTCTCACTTGATCTTATCACCAATATCACAAGAACAGGTCAAATGCAAAATTCTGCAGACCTGACATAAAAACAAATTGCTGGCAAAACTCTGTAGGTCTTGCAGCATCGGTGAAGACAGAAGGAGAGTTAACATTTCAGGGTTCTGAAGACCATATTGGATGCCAAAAGATTAACAGGTTGTTATTTGGTCACACCTTGAATATACCTTCCTAGGCTGTCAGGTCCTGCAGTGAGACTTGAATACAGAGTTTCTGGCTCAGAGGTAGGGAAGTTACCCACTGGGCCATGAAACCTGCTCATAAAACAGTCTATCTGACCATTTGTTATCAGTAAAATGTTAGCTTCCAGGTTCGCTACAAAAATCAACACTGCAATTCATTAGTTGGAAAGAAATTTAGGGCGTCCTGAACCCATGGAGGTGCATTCTAAACAGTCATTATTAATTTTTGTTCCGTACTCAGTGAAGATAAATTTTAAGAGTAGAACAGTTTGCATAGCTTTCAGCAAGGGGATGAAGAACAACAACATAATGTAACTGAACTGAAATGTAAACTCAGGACATCTCATTAGTCATTCATAACTTCAATGCAGCTTTTTGGTGGCTGAAACTTGCTGTTCAAAATTTATTTTGCTACTATAGCCATTGTTGCAGAGGCACCACAGTGATTGGCTGGCACCATGGCAACTGATGTGGGTTTCCTTATCTCTGGTACACAATTACCAGCTTTGTACAGAAGCGAGTTATTTATTGAGCAGTTGATGAGGCAGAAGTAGCATTTAGGAGGATGCCTGAATTGTAGGATACATTACAGTCACAAAACCAAAACACACATTGATCAAGATTGCAGAGTAGAGCAAACTAAGTCAGGGAGTAGAATTGAAGGAGGCAAAACCACAATGTGAAAACTGCAGATGGAATTTAATGCAGACCAGCACAAGGAATTGCACAGGGCAAGGAAGAAAAGGCATCACAGCCCACAGATCATGTTCAACACAGCATCGATCTGGATAAGTTCGAGGGATTTCAGACTTGATGCAAAGCACCATTTTCTTTATTCTTTCATGGTACGAGGACGTTGCTGGTAAGGCCAACATTTGTTATCCGTCACTAATTGCCCTTGAACTTAGTGGCTTGCCAGGCCATTTCAGAAGGCAGTTAAGAGTTAGTGGGGAGGCAATGGCCTCATGATATTCTCACTCGACTGTTAATCCAGAGACCCAGGCAATGATGTGGGGACCTGGGTACAAATCCTGCACGTCAGATGGTGGAATTTGAATTCAATAAATATTCGGAATTAAGAATCTAATGATGGCCATGAATCCACGGCCGATTGTTGGAAAAACCAATCTGGTTCACAAATACCCTTTGGAGAAGGAATCTGGCCATCCTGAACTGATCTGGGCTATATGTTACTCCAGACCACACAGCAATGTGGTTAACCTTTCACGGCCCTCTGTAATTAGTAAATGTTAGCCTAGTCTGCGACACCCCGATCCTGTGAATGAATTAAAAAAAAGTTGATGTGGACTGGTGAACTAGATTTTGTTTTTAAAATGACAATCAATGATGATTCCCTGGTCACCATGACTGAGATGGGCCTTGTCTTCTAGGTTTACTCATTGAAATCGCATTTTACAAATGCCATCATAGCATTTAAACCCATGCCCTCAGAGAAATTATGCTGCCCTCTGGATTACTAGTTTAACGACATGACTACTATGCCACCATCTCCCCATTGAAAGCCAATGCAATGTTACTTTTGACAGTTCTATACAGTTGAAGACAGAAGCATTCTAAACATATTGTATGGTGTGCTGATTAGACTGCACATCCTGAAGTTAGTGTCCACAATAAGCAGGGAGGACACAATGGAAACACTTAGGTTCTGGAGATAGTTTAGCAAAAGTGTGGCCTCAGTTGTTAAGAAGCCTAATTGAAAGATCAAAGGATATTCAACCTTCGAGAGGAGGCTTCTCAAGTGATTCATGAAGTTCGTAAGAGGCAACATTTGAAGAACATACTATTTTTTCCACTACTTGATTTCCTGCATTTTGCTCTAGGACCCTCCCATTTGTAATTTCAATGAGCAATACAACAACAAACAATTGCTGCCTCTCAAAGTTCCAGCTCTTCTGCCACCATGACTGAAAATTTGCCACTTTTACCATTGGCTCATTCCCAAGAGCATGTGACCATTCGCAAGAAGACACTGACAAACACCCCGAAGACTCTAATGACACTGCTACAAAATAAATTTGAAGAACTGCGGTTGCTGAAAATCAGAAACAAAACCAGGGAATTACTGGGAAACCTCAGCATCTGTGAAGAGAAAGCAGAGTTAACATTTAGGGTCCAGTGACCCTTCTTCAGAACTGGTACCCTCAGTATGTACATATCACATACAATATATGCTAACTAGTCTTCAGTGGCATTTTTAATGGAACAAAATTGTCCTAGGCACTTTCAGAACAGCCACACAAGGTGGTATTGAGAAAGATGATCAGCAGCTTTTCCAAAGAGACAGATTTACAGAGGGAATTTAGAAGAGGAGAGAGCAGGACGAAGACGCAATTCAGTGATCTCAAAGCATTTCAGGGCTAGAAGAAATTACAGCTACCACGAGGAGTGAGACAACAGGCGAATTTGAAGATAATAATATGAAGTACAAACAAATACATGTACCCCACATGCAAAGTTTTCTCACGTCAAAGGTTATATTTGTAAAATTAATTTTAAATTGTGAAGGAACAAGGTGATAAAAGATTCAAACAAAAACAGAAATTGCTGGAGAAACTCAGCAGATCTGGTTGCACCTGTCGAAAGCAAGCAGAATTAACAGAGTTCTGTGACCCTTCTTCAGAACAAGCTAAAATTTCAAACATGAGTTCAGAAGAATGAGTGAGAATCTCTCAGAAATCTTCAAAATTCTAACACAACTAGACAGGGTAGACATAGGAAGGACATTCCTGATGACCAAAGAGTCTAGAACCGGGGTTATAAGATAAAGGATAGGCGATTTAAGATTGAGATGAGGAAAAGTTTCTTCACAAAGACTGGTGAGCCTGTGGAATTCTCGAACACAGAACGCAATTGAGGCCAAAACATGGAATGTTTTCAAGGGGGAATTAGATATAATTCTTAATAAAAAGGGATCAAAGACTACAGGGAGAAAGTAGGACTAGGGTAATGAGATGTATGAAGGGCTTCATTCCTGATGAGGGGCTTTTGCCCAAAACGTTGATTCTCCTGCTCCTCAGATGCTGTCTGACCTGCTGTGCTTTTCTAGCACCACTCTAATCTTGACTCTAATCTCCAGCATCTGCAGTACCCCACCTCCGCCTAGTAAGCTGGATGATCAGCCATGGTCATATTGAAAGGTGGGACAGACTTGAAGGACCAAATAGCCTACTCCTGTTCCAATTTTCTATGTTTTTACATTGTGGATGAATGACCATGCCTGTTCTAATGCAACTTATGACAAATTCTACCATATATGACCATGGCTCAACTTTAAACTGGCTGTTTATGAATTAATTCAGTGAACGAATGGAAGAATTCTCCCAGTATACTGAGTAGTGGCCACCATCCCTCTCCTCTGATGACAGACACCTTCACAGTTTAGAATTAATGTCAGCAATGCAATATGTTCAGAAGGTACATCTCAAATTGCGGATTAGAAAATATGAGGATAGTGAGACAGCCAATAAAATTGTGCTTAAAAGTCTGAATGACCTTTTGAGGACCTTTAAAATGAGTAATAAAAATGTGTTCAATCTTCTAAATCATAAAAGTACATTCATTAGTATTAGTACAATTGTCGAATATCCTGAATTCAGACTGAATTTTCATTTTGCTTAGGTTAATCTAACCACCAGAGTTTGAAATAAATTGCACAATGCAAGACACCTGCAAAATGAGAAAAATAATACTGCCCATGACCAAAGATGTAATTTGCTGTCAGAGTGCAAATGTGCATCTTGTAAAGAGTTCCTTTTTTATTGAATGATTATTCTTTGTAAACTAGTTTAATTAATTTGGTCAGTTCTGGATGAAACAGCACTGATATAAAATATATCGACCTGATCTGAAGATAAATGGAACCAAACATTGGACACCACACTAGACATGTACTCTTACCAGGATGGGTAGATGGGAAGATACATACTATTTTAAGAATGAAACTAGAAGCAGGAATAGGCCGCTGTTCAACATGATCACAGTCGATTCTCTATCTCAACAGAACATTCCCACTCTATTTCCAGGTCTCTTGATGGCTTTAATATCTACAGATTTATCAATCTCTTTCTTGAACATACTCAGTAACAAGCCCTAATAGCCTTCTCTAGTATCCAAATTCACAAGTTCACTATTGTTTATTATTCATATGTGGCATGGGTGTCACTGGCTGGCCAGCATTTATTGCCCATCTCTATTCCCTTCAGAAGATGATGGTGAGCTGCCTTCTTGAATTGTTGCTGTAGGCTAACCCACAATGCTCTTAGACTGGGAATTCCAGGATTTTGACACAATGAAAGTGAAGGAACAATGATACGTTTCTAAGTTAGGATGGTGAGTGGCTTGGAGGTGAACTTGTGGTTGGTGGTCTTCCCATCCATCTGCTGTCCTTGTCCTTCTCAATGGAAGTGGTCACAGGTTTAGAAGATGCTGTAAAAGGATCTTGGGTGAACTTCTGCAGTGCATCTTGTAGATAGCACAAGCTGCTGTTACTGAGTGTCTGCGATGGAGGGAGTGGATGCTTGTGGATGTGACGTCAATCAAGTAGACTGCTTGGTCCTGGATGGTGTCAAGTTTCTTGAGTGCTGTTAAGGCTGCACTCATCCAGACAAGTGGGAAGTATTCCATTCACTCCTGCCTTGTCCACATGGTGGACAGGCTTTGGGGAGTCAGGTGTGTTACTTAGCTACTAGCCTCTGACTTGTAGCCAGTGTATTGATATGGCATGTCCAGTTGAGCTTCTGGTCATGGTAACCTAAGGATGTTAATAGTGGGGGATTCAGTGATGGCAATACTGTTGAATGTCATGGGGGCGGTGATTATTGGAGATGATTGTTGCCTGACATTTGTGTGGTGCAAAAGTTACTTGCCATTTGTCAGATCTTGTTGCATTTGAACATGGACTGCTTCAATATGAGAAGTCATGAATGGTGCTGAACATTATGCAATTGTTGGCGCCCACTTCTGACCTTATGCTGGACAGAAAGTCATTGATGAAGCAGCTGATGGTTGGGCATAGAATGCTACCCTCAGGAACACCTGCAGAGACACCTAGAGCTGAGATGATTGACCTTCAACAACCACAGTCATCTTTCTATGTGTCAGGTACACCAATGAGCAGAGACTTTATCCTCGGATATCTATTGATTCCAGTTCTGCCTCAATTCCTTGATGCCACACTCAGTTGAATGCAGCTTTGACATCAAGGGCTGTCACTCTCATCTCACTTCTGGTCAATCCAGTTTTATGTCAAGACTTTGTAGTGGTTGATATAACCGAGTGGCTCACTGGACAATTTCAGACAGTAGTTGAGAATCAACCAAATTGTTGTGGGTCTGGCGTCACGTGTAGGCTGGACTAGGTGAGGATAGCAGATTTCGTTCCTTGAAATGAGCCAGATTAGTTTTTCAATGGTTTCATAGCGCTCAGTAGATTCTTAATTCTAGATTTTTAAAAATTGAATTAAAACTTTGGAATTTGAATTCAATAAAAGCCATGATGGGATTCGAAACTAATGTTCGAGAAACCCAGGTGAGTTTCTAGGTTAATAGTCTGGTGTTAGAGGCTGATGGCCTCCCTTTTGAGTGCAGAATTATTTCTTTGTCTCAGTTGTAAATGGCCTACCCCATTTCCCATATCCTGAGACAGTGATCCCTGGTTCTAGACTCCCCAACAAGGGGAAAGATCCCCCTCTGCAGCTTGTCTTTTGAGACATTTTATAATTTCATACATTTCCATCAGATCCCTTCTCATTCTTTTACATTCTAGTGAATACAGGGCTGGTTGAACCATCTGTCCTCTTATGAGATTCCTGCTACCCCAGACACCAGCCGAGTGAACCTCTACTGCACTCCCTCTCACTGAAGAAGAATAGCCTCTCATTGGCAGAGTGGCCACAAATGCACACCATACTCCAGGTGTGGTCTCACCATGGCCCTGTACAACTGCAGTAAGGCATCCCTGCTCGGGCACTTGAATCCTCTCGATAACGAGGCCAACATGCAATCCAACTTTCTGATTGCTTACTGCGGATATCTGTCTTTTATTGTCTAGTATTTCAAAGACACCATTACACACGGACATTTCCCAATATAACACCATTTAAATAATACTCTGTATTTCTGTTTTTCGCACTGAAGTGTACGACTTTACATTTATTCATATTATATTGCATCTGACGTGTTTGTTCACACAATCAATTTGTCGAAATCACCTTAAAGCCTCTCAGCATCCTTCTCATGACCTCATTGAGCTTCGTGTCATCAGCAATGTAGGAAATGTTTAATTTTATTCCGTCACCAAGTAATCTCCCTCGTTCATATATATTGTGAATAGCCTCCCTGAATATTATCTTATCAACTAGATAATCCAAGTTTCTTTACAAGCATCCTTCACACATGTTACAATCAAACTGGCACAACTTAGTAAGGGGAAATGTGCTCGAATTCAATCTAATCAGCAGCTGTTTGGTAAAAATCTCATTGTAAATCTTGCACGTCAATAATGAATAAACTAGATTAATCTTTGAGAGAAATACATCTTATTATGGATGTACTGGTTCTGAAGAAAGTAAAACATAGCTCCCAAGAGCGATACCTGGACTTCAGAAGTTGAGGAGACATTATACAAACTAGGCCTGTTTTCTCTAGAATTTAGAAGGTTAAAAGGTAATCTGACTGAAATCTTCAAGATATTAACAAGAAAATAAAGAGAAACTATTCCTATCGGCTGGGGATTCTGGAATTAAAGGGCATAGTCTGAGAATTAGCGACAGGCCATTCAGTTGGGCTGTAAGGAAGCATTTCTACACACAAAGGGTGGTAGAGGTTTGGAACTCTCTTTCACAAACAGGAACTGATGCTAGATCAGTTGTTAATTTTAAATCTGAGATAGACTCATTTTTGTTAAACAAACGTATCAAGGGATTAGGGCCAAAGGCAGTTATATAAAGTTAGGCCACAGATCAGCCGTGATCGCAGTGAATGGTGGAACTGGCTTGAGGGGCTGAATGGCCTGCTCCTGTTCTTATGCAAGGGGAATAAGCTGCTTCTGAATATCCCTGAAAGATGTCAGGAGCGTAGACGAAGTGAATGATCCATGTGGCTACAAATCTGCCGAAGATCTTTGCATCATCAGAAATAAATAGCTAGTTAGGGGAAGTGATTAAATCCTCTCATTTTGGAAATGGGCTTTGCCTGGAACTTGTGTGATGTGAGAACAGAAAACTGCCTGAGAAACTCAGCAGGTCTGGCTGTATCTGTACAGACAGAAACAACTTAATGCTTCAAGTCTAACGACTCTTCTTCAGAACTCTAATTCTGAAGAAACCATTGGACTCAATGGTTAACTTTGTTCCTCTCTCCACACATCTGATCGATTTCTCCAGTACTTTTCTGTTTTTATTTCACATTCCCAGCCTCCAGTGTTTTGCTTTCACTTGTCAGATGTGGGTTGGTCTCAATTGGGGCGTTTAGATCCAGCTCTGGGGTACCACAGTTTGGAAAAGATGTGAGAGAAAGAGAGTTTAGAAAGTCCCAGTGATCAACAACTTCAGTTGCACAGAAAGACTGGAGGAGCTTAGACAAGAGTACATTGAGATGAAGATTTTATCAATGTACTCAGATCATGAGGAGTCTGGACAGAGCAGAAAGGCAAAAGCTGTTCACATTGATAAAAGGATCAAGAATGAGGGAGCACAGATTTAAGGTAATGAACAAAACAAGCAATAGAACATAGATAGAACATAGAACAATACAGCACAGTCCAGGCCCTTCGGCCCACGATGTTGTGCCGAACATTTGTCCTAGCTTATGCATTCATCCATGTACCTATCCAATTGCCGCTTAAAGGTCACCAATGATTCTGACTCTGCCACTCCCACAGGCAGCGCATTCCATGCCCCCACCACTCTCTGGGTAAAGAACCTACCCCCTGACATCCCCCCTATACCTTCCACCCTTCACCTTAAATTTATGTCCCCTTGTAACACTCTGTTGTACCCGGGGAAAAAAAGTTTCTGACTGTCTACTCTATCTATTCCTCTGATCATCTTATAAGCCTCTATCAAGTCACCCCTCATGCTTCGCTGTTCCAATGAGAAAAGGCCTAGCACTCTCAACCTATCCTCGTACGACCTATTCTCCATTCCAGGCAACATCCTGGTAAATCTTCTCTGCACCCTCTCCAAAGCTTCTACATCTTTCCTAAAGTGAGGCGACCAGAACTGCACACAGTACTCCAAATAAAAACACTAAGAGAGACTTCTTCATATAGCCAATGCACTGCCTGAAATTGTGGTGGAGATAAGCTCAACTGAGGTACTCAAAAGGGAATTTGATTAGAAACAGAAAATCTCTGCAGGAGTAGGCCATCCGGCCCTTTCAGCCTGCACTGCTATTCAATATGATTATGGCTGATCAGGCAATCTCAGTGTCCCATTCCTTTTGTCTCCCCACACCCCTTGATCCCTGTAGCTGCAAGGGCCACGTCCAGCTTCCTTCTGGACATATCTAATGAACTGGCCCCAACAGCTTCCTGTGGGAGAGAATTCCACAGGTCCACAACTCAGAGTGAAGAAACTCTTCCTCATTGCAGTTCTGAATGGCTTAGCCCTCATTCTGAGACTACGATTATGATAAATGGATAGAGTTGGGGAGGGAGATGCTCACTTGGAGAGTTTGCAAATATAGCAATCCAAATGGCCTTCTGCTGTGCTGGAAGAATGCTGTGATCTTGAATGGGTGAGATGAAGGACGCCAGCTTAAGAGGCATCAGAATTGCTGTGCTGGGAGGGCACTATGACATAGATGAGGGTTTTCAGCAGCGGACAGACCGGGGTATGATAGTGAATGATGCTGTGAAAGTGGAATTGGGCAGCCTCAGTGCAATAAAACAGGGCAAGCAATCGAAATCTCAGTACAGGGTCACCGTCTGGTTTAACCTGACAGTGCCCAGGGGAAGGGATAGAATTGCTGGCAAGGGTATTGTCCGACATTCTAAGATAATGACACTCATCTTATCAACGATTAGTCAGAGGAAATTGCAGTTCACCCAAAATTGGATGTCTGGTAAGCAACCTGAGAAGGTAGAGATAATGGGGGACTGTAAGAGTGGTTTCGAAGACTGGTTCACATGAAATTTGAAAATAAAAAAAAGATGTAAACATCCAAACTGAAAGTGTCAGTTTTGGCTCAGTGGTCCTGCTTCTGAACCCAAAGATCTTGGGTTCAAGTCTCATGTTAGAACTTTCAGCACACAATGTCAAAAGACACTTCAGTGGAGTCCTGGGCAATGTGGCTGAGTACTGGGTGATGCAGTTACACATTTAATTAGCATGTGGAAGGAAAGATAATGAATTGACGAAGTGATATGCAAGTTCAAGATGATACAGAGTGCCTCATGTCCCTGCAAATTAAATTTTTCCAAGAGGTCACAGAATTTGGTAAACTTACTCGACCAGGGCGTGAGCCAAGGATTCAATGTTCTCTCGGTCTAAGTTTGTGGTTGGTTCATCCAGTGCAAGGATTCCACAATTCAGGCAGAAGGTCTCAGCCAGAGCCAGACGGATAATGAGTGAAGCAAGGACCTGAAACGGCGTATGACAAGAGATCATTAAATAGACCAGCACAGAGATGATGGGCTGAACAGTTTCCTACGAATGCCTTTAACTATCTGATTTGGTGCAAAACTATCAGCAATTTACATTAAACTTGTACTACTGGATAAACTAATCTTACAATGATATTAATGAATACGTAACGCCATTAGTAAGTCAGAAAATAGGAACATAAGAACAGGAGCAGACCATTCAGCCCTTCAAGCCTATTCCACTATTTAATGACATCATGGCTGATCTGTTGGTCTAACTGCATATATCTGCCTTTGGCTTATATCCCTCAATACCTTTGCTAAAGAAAAAGAAAAAAATCTCAGATTTACAATTCAGATTTGAAGATCCAGCTTCCATTGCCATTTGTGGAAGAGAGTTCCAAACACATACCATCCTGGAGAAACCCAGTAGATATGATAGTATCTACAGACAGAGAAAAAGAGCTAATGTTCTGAACCAGTCTAACTCTTTGGAAGATTCTTCTTTCAACCTTCCATCATCTGTAGTATTTTACTTTTGCATTATTAGTTGGGGTTGAAGTAGCTTGTGTTTTTGAAAGATTTACTGTCTAGTCTCTACAATGAAGTAACCACCATATGGATGTTAGTTGTGGGTTACTGGGTACTCACATTGGAATTCCCTTACTTGCTTCACTGTGTCTCTCTACAGCTGATGGACTGCAGTGATTTAAGGTGCCAACTCAACAACACCTTCTCTAGGGCAATTAGGGATGAGCAATAAATATTGGGATGCTCACATCCCAAGAAACATTTTTAAAATGACTGTAAGTGAGACACTATGGTATCAAATCCTACTCAACACTTTTCTCTCAGCTTGATTGGGTATAAACACTGGCATGAACCTGTTGGCCAGGGTGCTTTACACACTTTACAATATCTATTAACTACTTAATCAAAATTAACTTCAGCAAGGTGATTGCGACAAGAAATGAATATTTCACCTTCGTTTATTTCTCGTTTTTTTAAGCATTTTGATTCTAATAATTACAATAAGCAACTTAACACTTCATTAAGCTAGTTTTCTGAACACTTTTAATTCATTCCTTGTTAATGGTGTCAATCCAGTTATTAGAGCAATGCCATTATCAGTTTGACACATCATATTCAGCCCTAAATCTCTATTCTGTAGAACTTGTAGCAATACATGGCTGTTGTAGCTTCAGCCAATTTGATCTGAACGTACCTTCAGCAAAACAGACAAGAATAGAAACTGAAAATCTGAACAGCAATTTTGTTAACTTCAAACTAAAGTTTAATTATTAAATAAGAAATACAGCACAGGAAACATAGCAATAAGTGAGTCCGTCACTTTAATAAATTTCTGTATTCTTGCTTCTCAAAGGAAGTATTTGAGAAATGCCAGTCTGGGTTTAAAAGAAGCTAAATATTGGCCTGTTAACCCCTGGTTTCTGGGGAGTTTAAAAACAATTCTTTCTGGGGAATGAGTGTTTTAGGAGCAGGGTATTTGTTGCCCATCCTTTGAACATAGTGTTCAGTCATTTCAGAGGACAGTTGTGAGTCAACCAAATTACTGTGGATCTGGCGTCACCCATAGACCAGATCAGTTCAAGATGGCAGATACCCTTCTTAAAAGGGCAGAAGTGAACCGGACTGCTTTTTATGATTATCAATCACAATTTGACTACTGAGGGACCAACATTCTTGTGGGACGGTTTGCAAGTGCTGTTGGGAGGAGTTTAAACTAGTTCAGCAGGGGAAGGGGACACAGTGTGTTAGTTCAATAGAGACACAGCATACCTCAGAAAAGGAAGCTTAAAAATGTGTTGCTGGAAAAGCGCAGCAGGTCAGGCAGCATCAAAGGAACGGAGAATCGTCGTTTCAGGCATTAGCCCTTCTTCTCCTGTTCCTTTGATGCTGCCTGACCTGCTGCGCGTTTCCAGCAACACTTTTTTAAGCTCTGATCTCCAGCATCTGCAGTTCTCACTTTTTCCTCAGAAAAGGAACCCAGGCACAGGGAGAACAGACATTGAGTCTCAAGCAAGTAAGGTGAGACTAGATGGTCTCTATTTTCGTGACAGGCGTATTATAGGTAAAACAGATGAGTTAAGGGTGTGGTTGACTCGAGGGATTGCAATGTCGTTGCCATCACAGTGATGTGGTTGACGGAGGGACAGGATTGGCAAATCAACATGCCAGGGTGTGGAATCTTCAGGCAAGACAGGAAAGTGTGTAAAAGTGGAGCTGGTGTTATCTGATGAATGAAGGGGTCAGTTACTGCAGTGAGGAGAACATATATTTTGAAAAGGGTAGCAAATGTTAAAAGGGGACAGTCATACTGATAGGAGTGTACTATAGGCCACAAGCAGTGGGCAATAGAGCAGCAGATGTGTTGACAATTCACTGAGGTGTATAATTGATTAACTGTATTAGGGGATTTCAATTATCAACATTAATTGGGATAATCATAGTGTAAAGGGTTTAGAAGGGGCAAATTACTTGAAATATATATAGGACAGCTTTTTATATCAACACGTGGAAGATCCTAACAAGGATCTATGGTGCAGGGCTGTACTTAATTCTGGGGAATAAAGCTGAACAAGTGTTCGAGGTGGCAGAGGGAGCATTTTAATTATAGTGACCACAACACCATAGATTTTAACTTTGTTCTGGAAAAGGAAAGAAATGGTCTGCCAAAATGCTTTTTGGATTGGTGGTGGGGTGGGAGTTAAAATAATGATATGGAGGTGCTGATTTTGAAGTGGGGTGGACAAAGTCAGAAGTCACATGTTACTTCACGGACAAAGGAACAGCGCTCCGAAAGCTTATATTTCAAATGAGCCTGTTGGTCTATAAGCTGCTGTTGTGTGACTTCTGACTTCATCCACCCCACTCCAAAATCAGCACCTCCATATCATTATTAAAACAAGGAAGGATCTGGCCAAAGGTGACGAGGAACAGCTACTTGTGGGTAAGTCTACTGCAGAACAGTGAAAGATATTTGAAAAGAAATTGCGGGGGTTGTGGGGGCGAGTGGAGTGGCAAGTATAGACCCAACATATTCCCTTTAGGGTGAAATATAGGAGTAACAAGCCAAGAGAGGCCTGGATGTCAAGGAATATACAGAACTAAAAGAAAAAAAGAGAGCAAATCATGGAAAGCCCCAGTGGAGTACAGAAAGTCCAGGAGGGTCTTCAGAACATAAGACCATGGCTGTTCATTTTGTGAACTCAGCCTCCACTTATCCGCCCGCTCACCATAACCCTTAATTCCTTTACTATTCAAATATCTATCGTTGCCCTTAAAAACATTCAATGAGGTCACCTGAACTGCTTTCAAGGGGCAGGGAATTCCAAAGATTCACAACTTTGGTTAAAGGCATTTCTCCTCAATTCAATCAGAAATCTGCACCCCTTATTTTGAGGTGATGCCCTCTAGTTCTAGTTTCACCTGCCAGTGGAAACAGCCTCCCTGCTTCCATCTTATCTAATCCTTTTATAATTTTATATGTTTCCACAAGATCCCCCTCATTCTTCTAAATTCCAATCAATCAGTGTAGTCCCAGTCTACTCAATCTCTCCTTAAAAGCCAATCTTCTCAACTTCGGAATCAACCTAGTGAACCTCCCTCTGCATCCACTCCAGTGCCACTACTTCTTTTCTCGAATGAGGAGACCAAAACTATTCACACCACTCCAGGTGTGGCCTCACCAGCACCCTACACAGCTGCAGCACACCCTCCCTGTTTTTAAACTCAATCCCTCCAGCAATGAAGGACAATATCCTTTTACCATCCTAATTACCTGCTGCACCTGCAAGCCAACATTTTGTAATTCAATCACGAGAATAGCAATTAGGAGATCAAAAAGGGGACATGAAAAAAAAAAATCACTGGCAGGCAAGATTAGGAGGAATCCTGAGGTATTCTACAAGTATCATAAGGGGAAAGGAATAGCCAGAGAAAGAATAGGGCCGAAACTGTCATTGCCGAAAAACCCATTGGGGTGAATAATTTCCTTCGGTAAAGAAATCTGTCATCCTCACCCTAGTCTGGCCCACACGTGACTCCAGACACAAGTTATGTGGACGACTTGCAAGCGATTCAGATGTATCAATAGCTACAAAATCTCAGAAATGAAACTGAAAGGATCATCTGGTATCAACCCAGACACTGGAACAAACAACGGCAGAAACAGCCTTGTTGACACTGAGAAATTATCCTTACTAGTATCTGAGGGGTAGTGCCAAAATTTGAACCATGATGGATAAATATATGGATAATAATGGAATAGTGAAGGTTAGATAGGCTTCAGATCGGTTTCACAGATCAGTGCTACATCGAGGGCCGAAGGGCCTGTATTGTTCTATGTTTTATATGTGGGGGTGCTGGTGTTGGACTGGGGTGGATGAAGTTTTAAAAAAAAAAGAAATCGCACAATACTAGGTTATAGTTCACCAGGTTTATTTACAAATAAACCTGGTGGACGATGATTAGATTAGATTCCCTACTGTGTGGAATCTGGCCCTTCAGCCCAACAAGTCCACACAGACCCTCCGAAGAGTAACCCACCCAGTCCCATTTCTCTCTGACTCATGTACCCAACACTACGGGCAATTTAGCATGGCCAATTCACCTGACTTGCACATCTTTGGACTGTGGGAGGAAACCCACGCAGACACGGGGAGAATGTGCAAACTCTGCACAGACAGTTCCCCAAGGTTGGAATTGAATGTGTGTGTGTGTTTGGGGGGGCTTGCAGCATTTCATGAAGGCAGCTCACCACTTCCTTCTCAAGGGCAACTAGGGAGAGGACATAAATGCTGGCCAGCCAGTAACACTTACATTCCACAAGTGGAAAAAGTTCACAGCTTGTCTTTTTGTCTGATTAAAGAAAATGCACAGATTGGTGAAAGGAGAGAATCTAGACCATTTCAAAATGATATTTTAAAACAAAAATAGATAAGAAGCTAGCGAATAAGGAAGAAAGACCACTTGAAAGAAACAAATGTTGTTGGAAAGATGATAGCAGTAGTATTAAAAAGAAAGATAGCTGGGAAGAAACTGATGCTCACAACAAAGATATAACTTGGGGTTCGATTCCACCCTCGGGCAACTGTCAGTATGCAGTTGCACATGCTCCCCTTGTCTGCACAGGTTTCCTCTGGGTGCTCCAGTTTCTTCCCACAGTCCAAAGATATGCAGGTTTGGTGGATTGGCCATGCTAAATTGTCCATACTGTCCTGAGATGTGCAGGCTACATGGGCTAGCCATGGGAAATACAGGTTACAGAGCGAGGGTAAAAAGGTAGGTCTGGGCGGGATGTTATTCTGAGGGTCCGTGTGAACTCGATGGGCCGAATGGCCTACTCCCACACTGTAGGGATGCTATGATTGTATCTTATGAATTTTTAAAAAGTGCAAGACAAAAATCAGAACATCTTCACTGCACTTTTGACAGAAAACTTGTTTAGCTAATCCATCAGGTATTGCCCATTCAACACCTCAGATGGGAAACATGAGATTATTGACCTTTGTTTCACAGAGTGACCTACATGTTCTCAAGTACCTGTAACACAAAGATGCAGTAATACAGACAAAAATCAATGACATACCTTTTGTCCAGCGCTGTACCTTCCTCTCATGTCCAGTGCTGTGTCTCCCTTCACCATTACTACACGGTAATTATAATTCCTCCTTTTGTCACTGGCTGACACATTTTCATCAGCATCAGAACGGATCTCAATATATTCAATATCTATTGAAAGAAAGCCCAAATCTGGCCTTGGTTACCCAAAGAAAAGTCAAAGATCACATTGTGTCCTTACTATTCAAAGCAGTGTGAGAGACACCGTGGTTAAGGACCATAATTGTAAAATGTGGAGAGAAAAATATGAATTATTCTTTGAAAATTGTGTTACATTAAAGTACTGCTCGTTTATAAAATATTTAGTCCCGGTATCTAAAGCTGATCAAATTAGTGTATTAAATCTATGTTAAGTGAAAGCTCTGCATTTATATTGCAGCTAATTATTTATAACTGTGATGGCTCAAGATGGCAGATGACTATGACCACCTTCTCAAGCAAAATGATTAATTTGCAATAAATCCTGTTCTTGCCAGTGCCCACTTCTGGTTTGTTGAGGATCAGTTGAGATTAAGAATGGCAGCTGGTATAGCAGGAAACAGATGATGTGTAATCAGTGAATGTAAGAGGGTCATGATAGAACCTTCTGGTTTTGAAGAGTAGCTCATGTGCTGCCTGAAAAAGGAGCAAGACAACTTTGCTAACTCTTAGAAGGAAGGTGCATCATATCTACTGCCCATCAGGCACTTGAGAGAACACTGGCAAATTGCCCTCCCTACTGAGGGCCTCATGACAAGATGTCTTGCTGGCCAATCAAGACATGGGCAGCTTTAACCCATGGAGAAAAGGAAGCTGCTGTCTTTGACTCTGCAGTGAAACACACTTAAAGGATGAAGGAGATATATGTCCCCTCATCAGTTGCTTTAAGCTCTGCTTCTGACCCATAAACTGCGAACCAGTCACTCTGAACCTCTTGGAAGTAAGTCAAAATTCCTGGATACGGAAAGGTCTAGGAGCAACAAGTCCAACCAAGCATGAAGACCATCTCGGCAAATCATGTAAACAGTGACCTTGAACTTCCCAGTTTTCCCCTTCACTCATCACAACAATTTTGTTTTGTCTGTTTATGCGTGATAGCAGGGAGTAGTTTGATAAGGGGGCTAGAATATCAAGTAGAGTAATATGTTGACTAATATATTTACTGTGGAAAAGGATATGGAAGATATAGGCTGTCGGGAAATAGATGGTGACATCTTGCAAAATGTCCAGATTACAGAAGAGGAAGTGCTGGATGTCTTGGAACGGTTAAAAGTGGATAAATCTCCAGGACCTGATCAGACGCGAGAACTCTGTAGGAAGCTAGAGAAGTGATTGCTGGGCCTCTTGCTGAGATATTTGTATCATCGATAGTCACAGGTGAGGTGCCGGAAGACTGGAGGTTGGCAAACGTGGTGCCACTGTTTAAGAAGGGCGGTAAAGATAAGCCAGGGAACTATAGACCGGTGAGCCTGACCTCGGTGGTGGGCAAGTTGTTGGAGGGAATCCTGAGGGACAAGATGTACATGTATTTGGAAAGGCAAGGACTGATACAGGATAGTCAACATGGCTTTGTGCATGAGAAATCATGTCTCACAAACTTGATTGA
>NC_057723.1:13213342-13219027 GCF_004010195.1 Chiloscyllium plagiosum | reverse complement strand
AGAGGGTGGTACGTGTATGGAATGAGCTGCCAGAGGATGTGGTGGAGGCTGGTACAATTGCAACATTTAAGAGGCATTTGGATGGGTATATGAATAGGAAGGGTTTGGAGGGATATGGGCCAGGTGCTGGCAGGTGGGACAAGATTGGGTTGGGATATCTGGTCAGCATGGACAGGTTGGACCGAAGGGTCTGTTTCCATGCTGTACATCTCTATGACTCTATGACATTTTATATTTCTCTCTTGTAGGTAGAATCTATTCATTTCAAGTAAGTTCTTGTCAAGGACAGAAAGGTGGTATGGGCTTTCTTTTAAACTAGGTCTAAACGAAAGATAAATTGGGGAAATTTGAGTGCTTTTCTAAAATATTTAACTTTTGTGACACTGGAGTCTAGCAGAGTTTTACCCCCAGTGTGTATCTCAGTGAGGCATAAAAAGTAACTCATCAGTGTCTCTGGCTGGGTTTAAAAGTATGCTGAACTCTTCCTTTCACCTCAAAAGAGCTCAACTTCTTTTAATTTTTTTCTCTTGACCATAGACAAAAATCACATTTATTTGTCTTCCCTGTCGATTTTTTTTTGAGATTCAATGTTAGGAAAAGAAACCATGAGCGCCACCTGCAGGGCATCTTATAGGTTGTACCTTGACCTCTATAAGTGCTTCGCCACAGGTCACGGATAATTTTGTTGATTTCTTCCATCTTCATGCTGTGGAATCGCATTATGGCTCTGAAGGAGAAATGAAAACGAGAGGAAAGCAAAATTATTACCACAGGAACCAACCAAACTTTATTTGTGCCCATCAAACTTATCCTTCAAGAATCATAGAATGCTTACAGTGTGGAAACAGGCCATTCAGCCCACTGATTCCATACTGTCCCTCTGAAGAGCATCCCACCTAGACCCATGCCCTACAACCTTGCATTTCCTATGGCTAATCCATCTAACTTACACATCTTTGGACTGCGGGAATAAACCAGAGCACCCGAGGAAGTCCACATAGATACAGTGAGAATGTGTAAACTCCACACAGACACCTGGAGTCAAACCTGGGTCCATGGCAGTGCTAGACACCAGTAAGCCACCATACTAACCCTGTTCTGTTACAACTGCTGCAAGATGAAATTGTTATTTCTATATGCTAACATTCTAGTGGCCCTGATACATAGCAAATCACTTATTATACTGAAAATGTACTTACAGTAACACTTTTAAACTTCAGTGTTGAGTTTCAATCCCATTTCAGATTTACATAACCACCCACAATATATGGATTGAACGTGCTGTTACAGCGCATTAGTCCACTCATGCTGCTCAAGCAACACAACAGGATCTGCATAAAAATGACCCATTCGCACTTGCTTCAGAAACTGAGAATACTATCGAGCTGGATTCCAATAGGTCAGTCTGAAGTATCCTTTCTTCCCAATGAATGTTTGATCAATCGCTATAACCTTCCTTTACAATTTCCATGAGTGAATTGAAAACTACAATCCCCAAATATGAAGGCAGATAAAGGGCAGGTGGAGAGGCAAGTGACACTGTATGGCCTCTAAACTAATCCTAAGCTTGAAGCTCTTGCATTCAAATGAATTATTTCCTGAAGTGCAATCAGCCTCATTAGTTATAGAAACATGGATAGAGTCATCACTGATATACTGTATGAGCCATGCATCACACATTCAAATTACTGAATAATTAAGACTTTGAACTGTGCCTGGCAGGCTTCACTGACAATGCATTCAAACATTTTAAAAGCAAAAGGTAAGTTTGATACATCTCGTATGGACCATGTTTTTAGACTGACAATACATATGAGCAATAGAAATTTGTGTTTCCATAAAGTCTACCATCTAGACCAACAGGCAATGAATGACCTAATGCAATATATTCATGCACAGTGATGGTTTGCCTAAGTTGGCAAACTTTCAGTTTCATAGCTTTCAGCTGGAGCGGCAGTTCCCTGATAGCATGGAATAGTCACTGTCATTTACAAGTGAAAGAGGACTGAGTAAATAACATTTAGATTGAACACGCTCATTCATGCAAAATTTGACAAATGTATGATGTAAGCAGGTGAGGAAGTGGTTGCAGGTTCAGTGGAAGCGATTGTACTGGGAAATTAGAGGGAAAGTCTTGAGGTAAGGAAATTGGTTCTAAAAAAAGGACAATTGAGATGATTATAGAAGACATCTTTCCGATGCTGCTACACTTGGCAAGGTGCAGGGAGGGGTCTTCCACCCCGATTTTGTACATTCTTATTCACTTTACATTCCTGGCAGTGCTTTTTGCACACCGATACAGGATTGGTTTTGAAATAACTTAAGATCAGGATGTGCCACTTTCATGAACAAAAGAATGAAAATCATGCAAAGGCCACCTTTTAGTGGATGCAGCTCGCATGATTAAGAGGTGTTAACACTGCCTGCATTTACTGTTCAGCTTTTGGAGGTTGTGAGATGACTCAAAATACTGATCATAATAACCTGACATCGTCGACAGAATATTTATCTGATTCAAACAAAAAGATGCAATCAATGTGTTTTCTTCTTAACCAAACTCAAGTAGTTTTTGAGAGCTGACAGAAATGAGTCATACAACTTTTCCAAACTTAATTATGCACAAAGAATACCTGACATTGCAACTTTTTGTTTCAAAAAAAAGGTTATTACTCTTCATTCCTTGAAGGTGCTTTGTTCCTATTATGCTCTAAACCTTTGAAAACTGGCGGGCCTTGTAAAATCTAACAACGCATTGTGAAAAATAAAGCAGGAGAATTCAGGCAGTGGCTCTGGAAGGGTAACTGTAGATTAGTGTTGATGCAGTGACAGTTTTACAATGGAAGTAGTCTCATACAGGAGCTGTGTGTATATGAAGTGACTGAAACATTGCTTTTGTAAAATACCACTTTACTTTTACACCATACTAGTAGGATATCTGGCTGATAAGACATGCCTAAGGAGACTGGAGATGCAGTGGTGGGTTTTGGAGACTGATTAAGTACATGGTCTTTAAAGATGAAGGATTGGAGTTGGGGTAATATCCACAGTTTATTGAAGGGCACCTTGGAGAACTGAAAGAAACAGCTCGAAGCACCAGATACTGCAAAAGACTATAGACCTTGACAATATAATTTTTTGAAGTTTGTGTCACAGGTAGACATGTTGTTTAAGAATGCATTTAGCATGCTTGCCTTCATTCCTCAGACTTTTGACTAACAGAGTTGGGAAGTCATGTCAAGGGTGTACAGAACATTGGTGAGGCCAACTCTGTCCAATTCTCGTCGCTCTGTTATCGGAAGACTATTATTAAGCTGGAGAGGGTTCAGAAAAGATTTACCAGGGCATTGCCGGGAATGGAAGGTTTGAGTTATAAAGCAGAAGCTGGGCTTCTTTTGACTGGAGTGTAGGAGGTTGAGGGGTAATCTTATAGAGGCTTATAAAATCATAAGCGGCATTGATAAGGTGAATTGAAGGTGTCCTTTCCTAGCCTAGGGGTTTCAAGACTAGGGGGTATATTTTTAAGATGAGAAGAGGACTTGAGAGGCAACATTTTGTTTTTACAGAGTAGTGTGTGTGTGGAATGAACTTCCAAAGGAAATGGTGCTTGCCAGTACAGCTACAACATTTAAAAGACATTTAGATGAGTACATGAATAAGAAATGTTTGCAGGGATATGGGCCAAGCACAGGTGGGTGGGACTAGTTTCGTTTGGGAAAATGTTCGGCGTGGACTGGTTGGACCGAAGGGTCTATTTCCGTGCTGTATGACTCTAACATTCCAGCTATAGTACTTAACAGTACCTCCTGTTGGATACTGTATCAAAAGCCTTCTGAAAATCCAAATATACTATATCATCCAATTCTCCTTTAACAATTTTGTTAGGAAGATTTTCAGAAAATTCCAACAGGCCTTTTAAAAATGAATTTTCATTTCCATGCTGACTGTACTCAACCACATCATTTTTATCCAAATGTCCATTTATCATTTATAATTGACTTCAGCATTTTTCCCAAAACTGACTGAAGGTTTGTAGTTTCCTGTTTTTTTCCCTTGCTTTTTTATTTAAAAATATATTGGTTTGATATTTGCAAGCTTCCAGTCTGCAGGATTCAATCCAGAATCGATGGAATTTCTGCAGATGATTACCAATGCATCAACTATCTCTGCAGCCAACTTTTACTGGGGGACGTATTGACACTCAGCCCACTATCACTATAACCACTTACTTCTGGGGAACCTATCAAATTACAGCCCAATTAATTTCTCCAGTACAACCTTGTTACTAATACTCATTTCCTTTAATTCCTCACTCTCCCTCGTCACTTGGATCTCTAATACTGGGAGATTTGTTGAAACTTCCTCAACTTAGACAGACATAAGGTAATCATATTGGTTCTTTACCATTTTTCTATTCCTCATTATAAATTCTCCTAACTACTTTTAATGAACCCACATTCATCTTAATGCATGTTTTTCAGAATTTACTTTTGAAGCTTTTACAGTCCATTTGTATGTCTTTGATAGATTCCTATACCCATTTTACCATCCTCCATCAATCCCCTCATACTTGTTATATCTCCCACCAGATGCAGCCACTCTGCCAACTCAGTGTCAACTCAACTACCACTCTGTGCCATTACCTCTCCAATTTGCCCACGACCCAATTCACATGCTGACAATGAATAAAGCTCTCTATCTATTGCTGACATTGAACAGCACACTCACTGGTACGAAACTGTACATTAAATTCCTTCAAATATTTGTAAACAAACAGTCCCGATCTAAAAGCAGTCGGAACTGTACGCTCACCTGATTGATGCCATTTTCACAATGGGATGCCTTCGTGTAATCAGTAATGCAGGACAAATCCTACACTTTTAGGAGTATTCCTTGACAGTCTCAATCATCACCAAAGGAACGGAATTGATTGTCAACAGGACAATGAAGCAATAACCTATTCACTGTTGCTCAGTTTTGTTTCTGCCAGGATTATGGACCTCAGTATTAAACTTACTCCAGGTTATAGATAGACAGCTGAACTCCACAGGTGGGGTGACATCTTGGCAATGCGAGATTAAGGATTTCTAAAAAATCTGGACCGAATAGGAATTGGCAGAAAACTGACAGTTGCAACTGTAAGGGACAGCACAAAGGATTGATCATGGTTGTTGGAGATCAATCATCTCAGCTCAAGGATGTGTGACTGCAGGAACTCCTCACAGTAGTGTCTCAATCTCAAACTTCATAATTTGTGTGAAGATTTGTAGCTCGGGTGCTTGTTGTTGTGGTTGTGTTCGCCGAGCTGGGAATTTGTGTTGCAGATGTTTCGTCCCCTGTCTAGGTGACATCCTCAGTGCTTGGGAACCTCCTGTGAAGCGCTTCTGTGATCTTTTCTCTGGCATTTATACCAGAAGCAGCAGATTCAAACCACTATAAATGCCGAAGATCACAGAAGCGCTTCACAGGAAGCTCACAAGCACTGAGGATGTCACAGGGACTGTATTGATGAAGAGGAGAGTATGAAACGGACTGGTAAGCTAGAGGAGATACTTGTTAGGAAGGAAGATGTGTTGGGCATTTTGAAAAACTTGAGGATAGACAAGTCCCCCGGGCCTGAAGGGATATATCCTAGGATTAAGTGGGAAGCAAGAGAAGAAATTGCAGAGCCGTTGGCAATGATCTTTT
>NC_057723.1:13163583-13212498 GCF_004010195.1 Chiloscyllium plagiosum | reverse complement strand
AGAGTGTTACAAGGGGACATAAATTTAAGGTGAAGGGTGGAAGGTATGGGGGGGGGGGGGGGGGGGGGGGGATGTCAGGGGTAGGTTCTTTACCCAGAGAGTGGTAGGGGCATGGAATGAGCTGCCTGTGGGAGTGGCAGAGTCAGCATCATTGGTGACCTTTAAGCGGCAATTGGATAGGTTCATGGATAGATGCTTAAGCTAGGACAAATGTTCGGCACAACATCGTGGGCCGAAGGGCCTGTTCTGTGCTGTATTGTTCTATGTTCTATGCGCTTCACAGGAGGCTCCCAAGCACTGAGGATATCACCTAGACAGGGGACAAAACGTCTGCAACACAAATTCCCAGCTCGGCGAACACAATCAAACTTCATAAGATCAGAAGTGGGGACGTTCAGGGATAATCGCATGATATTCAGCATCATTCACTATTTCTCAGATACTGAAGCAGGTCGCATCCATTTGAAACAAAACCTGGACATACCCAGGGTTTGGAATGATAAGTGGCAAGTAACATTTGTACCATATAAGTGCAAGACAATGACCAGCTCCAGCAAGCCAGAATCTAATTGTATACCCTTAATGTTTAGTGACAATACCAGCACTGAATCCCCCACTATCATCATCTTGGATGACCAGAAAATGAACTAAGACAGTCACATAAATAACATGGCTGTAAGAGGAGGTCAAAAGCTAGGATGTCTATGATGATTAACTCACCTTCTGTAGCCCCAGTGCCTGCCTACCAGCGACAAGGCACAAATCAAGAGTGTGTTGGAATACCCTCCACTTGCCTGATTGGTGAAGCTTTAACGACAAGTATGGGAAGAGAACAAAAGTATGGCGTTGAGTTCCAGCCATTATCATTGTGAGTAGCAGGGGAGGCTCAATAGGCCAAATGGCCTACTCCCGCTCCTATTTTCTATGTTTTCCCTGTGGGGAAGGAAATCTGCCAACCTTACCCAGTCTGCCTAAAAGTGACTGCAGACCCACAACCACGTGACTGACTCTTAACTGATGCTCAGGTGCACTAGCAAAACTGGTTAGATTAAATTAGATTAATTAGTGTGGAAACAGGCCCTTCGGCCCAACAAGTCCACACCGACCCTCCGAAGAGCAACCCACCCAGACTTATTCCTCTACATTTACCCCTTCACCTAACACTACGGGCAATTTACCATGGCCAGTTCACCTGACCTGCACATCTTTGGACTGTGGGAGGAAACACGCAGACACGGGGAGAATGGGCAAACTCCACTCAGACAGTTGCCTGAGGCGGGAATTGAACCCCGGTTTCTGGCGCTATGAGGCAGCAGTGCTAACCACTGTGCCACCATGCTGCTCGTGCTGGTTACTTCAAGGAATGGATAACAAATGCCAGCTTTGACAAAGGGTCAGTTAGACTCGAAAAGTCAGCTCTTTTCTCTCCTTACAAATGCTGCCAGACCTGCTGAGATTTTCCAGCATTTTGTCCTTTGGTAACAAATGCCAGCCCTGCCAACATTGCTCAAATCACAAGAACGAATGGAACATCACAAGTAAGATTATCCTACACCAACAGCAAAGCAGATCAGGCAATTACCTTTCAAATAAAAAAGTAAATGAAGTGACACACAAGAGATCAAATAGAGAACTCCTGATAAAATACCACACATTACCTGCTTTGATCATCTCATCCTTTGCAATCTATGGTTAATGCATGAATCACTACACAAAGTCATTTAACAGTACAAAAGGTAAACAAACAGTATTCAGCACAACCTGCATATCTATTGCAAAGCCAAAAACAAAGATGCTTTTCTTGGACAAACATATAAAAACAAATTATCTTTGAAATACTAGAGTTACGCTGCAAGTAAGTACAGTACTTACCAATGTCTGCAGTAAGTACACCAATGTCTTATTCTCTCTGACAATTTCATTCATACAATTTTAGATACAGCTGCAATTTCCTTCGGGGATATTGCAGATGAACGTTTAACGCTAACTTTCCAAGATCAGTATTTGAGTCACTGTGAACATAAATACAGCTGTCACTTAGATGGTTTCTGCAGAAACATTGATTTATTACAGAAGGTGGCCTTCACTGTGCCTGCACTGGCTCACTTACCTAAACCATTCTCCATATCACTACACACCATTAACATCCAAGTAACCTTGCAAACAAAAAAAAAAATTTTAATGGGCAGCACGGTGGCAGTGGTTAGCACTGCTGCCTCAAAGCGCCAGAGACCGGGTTCAATTCCCGCCTCAGGCAACTGACTGTGTGGAGTTTGCACATTCTCCCAGTGTCTGCGTGGGTTTCCTCCCACAATCCAAAGATGTGCAGGTTAGGTGAATTGGCCATGCTAAATTGCCTGTAGTATTAGGCGAAGGGGTAAATGTAGGGGAATGGGTCTGGGTGGGTTGTGCTTCAGTGGGTCGATGTGGACTAGTTGGGCCGAAGGGCCCGTTTCCACACTAAGTAATCTAATAAAAACTCTTTTAATGCCTCAATTGAGCCCGCCTTTCAAGGCTGCACATCACTTAACCTAACAACCTGCTGTGTGACAAAGTTTTTTTCTCACGTAACCCCTTCATTTGTTTGCCCTTCACTTGGAAAAGATAGTTTATATTTTGAACAGAATTGCCTTGTTGATTGGTCCCAAATTAAAACAAGATGCAACATGGCCTTTCATTAAAGGACAATGACAATAGTGTCAAGGATTTGAAAGGGGAGATGCAGAGAAATGATTTTCTTTACTGGGGCAGCCAGAACAAGGGTCACAACCTTTAAATTTAGTTCAGAGACACAGAGGCACTAAAAGTGAAACTGAAAAGCAGTTGATCTGCAGGTCAATTGGTAATATAATAACTAAGATCAATAATGTTTTGCTATGTAAAGGTATTGAGGTACATGGAACTAAGGTAAGTAAAAGTACGTTTGTGGGCAGTATGGTGGCTCAGTGGCTAGCACTCCTGCCTGACAGCGCCAGGGACGTGGGTTCGATTCCTGCCTCAGGCGACTGTCTACATGGAGTTTATACATTCTCCCCGTGTCTGCGTGGGTTTCCTCTGGATGCTCCGGTTTCCTCCTACAATCCAAAGATGTGCAGGCCAGGTGAATTGACCATGCTAAATTGCCCATAGTGTTAGACGCATTAGTCAGGGGTAAATAGGTGGGAGAATGGGTCTGGGTGGGTTGCTCTTCGGAGGGTTGGTGTGGACTTGTTGGGCCGAAGGGCCTGTTTCCATACGGCAGGGTATCTAGTCTGAAACCAGTTGAACTGATCAGTGTGCACGTGGTTGACAGTAGACAAACAAGTAATGCTTGCTTAATTTTTGACCTGAAGACTGTGCTTGGAATTCATTCAATTCACAATTAGCCACTGGATTTCAATGGGAGACTCTAGCCTTAGTACTAAATGTATTAATGTATAATTTTATTTAAACTTACTAATTTTTGAATTTGTGCCATTCAACATCATTTGCATCAGTTCAGGTTCCTCCATGATCCCAGTTTGGAAACAGTATAGGAGATTTAGTCATCATAAATTAATAAAAATGTCTTTACAGATTTTGAATATAAAAGATCTAATAATATGCATATATGTAATCTTTGGTAACTGTGCATCTTTTATACAACACAAGAACATAAGAAGCAGGAGTAGGCCCCCAAGTCTACTCTGCCTTTCAAAAAGAAGCTGCTCCAGACTTGGACTCAAGATTATAGAATCATACAGCATGGAAATGGACCCTTTGGTCCAACCAGGCCATGTTGAACATAATCCCAAACTAAACTAGTCCCACCTGCCTGCTCCTGGCCCATTTCCCTCCAAATCGTTCCTCTTCATTTACGTATCCAAATGTCTTTCAAAAACTGTAACTGTGCCCACATCCACCACTTCATCAGGAAGTTCATTCCACATGCGAACCACCCTCTGTGTAAGAAATTTGCCTCTCATGTCTTTTAAAAAAATCTGTTTCCTTAAAGATATGCCCCCTAAATCCTGAAATCCTCTTGGGAAAGGAGACATACCATTAAACCTATTATGAATAGGAAAAGGAAGCTTTTTTTTAAAACTTAAATTGATGACTTTGCCTTCTCGTGCCATCAATGGATGCATAATTTCTGATCATTCAGCATTTCACAACTGTTTAAATGTAGATTTTAATACAAGATTAATAATCAGGATGCTTTATCAGTTCTTTAAATTAGAAAAATATTACATAAACCAGCTATCATTTCCTGTTTTGACAGATCTCACTGATTAATCAAACCTTGACTTAAAATTGCTGTGAATGATCAATTGAGTTTTCAAAAATATACAAAGTCCATTTTAAAATGTGTTTCCTCAGTTAGGAATCTTGAAAAAAACAATTTTCTTTCAAATGTGTTTTATTATGTTTTAAAAGTACAAAACATTATCTTCGCATTGTCCTTCTCTCTCTCAACAGTTGATAGTATCACTCTCAATACTCAATGTAATTTGTGGAATCTTGTACAAAAGAGTGCATTTTCATAATTTTCCTATGATTCAACACAATGTTGTCCAATACATTAGTCAGCAACCATATGTGGCTAACTGTATTCCTGAACAGTAAAATAAGTTGTGTTTGACAGAATTATTGAGCACGTGATAGCAATACTCATTCATATGGCATATGCTGGTGCACTCTGACCTTCTGGATCACCTGTTGCAATAATGCACCTGAACTGGGTGACTAAACAACTGTCACCACAGCCACACCTGCGTTTAGTCAGTGATTTCTAATGGTCAATGGCTGGATCAGTGTATTGTGCACCACCTTGTCAAATCCTGAGGTTCCTCTCCCAGAAAATTAGCAGCAAAGATCTCAAACAATTTGGGGCATTATGATCAGTTTTAGCTCCTGTGACAAGGAAGATGAGTAACTTCAACACTTACTTCTTCTCATTATCTACTAACTGCAGAAAATCTGTGGGGACATAGTTTTGGGGGCGGGGAGGGTGGGGTGGAGTTGGAGAGGCAGCATTCCGGAGTCAACAGAGGATTGGACCAGTGTGTGAGGCTTCTATGGTTGAGCCTAATGTGTGCAGTGCTAATCACTGGATTACACAAAGGCATTAAAAACATTGTAAAAGGTGTAGAAAAGCTACAGAAATGACATGAGCATTGCGAAGTCACATCTACTAGGAGAGAATGAACAAGCTGGATACTCTGAAAGAATAAGGGAGAATCCTTTATAATTATAAAAGATTCTTACAGAGGGCAGAAAGTGAGAGGGGGATCGTCCGGGTGAGGGTTGATATGGGCAGCGAAAGAAAGGTCTCAGGAGGTCAGGGCGTGGGTAGTCTTGGCTGCCAGTGGACTCCTCACTGCCCAGGTCCAGGCCTCAATCATGCGGATATTACCACAGCCTTTATAGCGCATCTCCATCTTGTCTGCTCACATTGCCTCCAGTTAATCGCAACACGCCCAGGGTGTCTGATAGACACTAGCAATCTGTTTTAATGGAGCACTTCACCAAACTGCAAATGCTTATGTCAATAAAGTGGTAAATCCAACATTGTTGTTTTATGAATTGGACTGATTCCAGGCAATACGAGAGAAAAGAGGCTGCCAGATGGATTTGTACTAATTGACTGCCTTTGATGGCCTCAGGACAGTCCAAAATGCTACATGGGCAATGAACATCTTTTCATGATTAGTCACTGCTGTTTGTAGGAACACATCAATTTGCACCAGCAACGCACCCATTAATAAATTCAGAGGGTGCAGAAGAACCATGCACTTTTTGATTATGTTTTCATGGCTGGCTGATTTCATATTTACTGCTGATCTCTAGATTAATCCCTTGTGAAGGTGGTGGTGAGCTGCCTTCGTGATCTACTGCAAACCATTTGGTGTAAGCAGACCCACAATGCCATTAGGGAGGGAACTCCAGGGTTTTGACCTAGCGACAATGAAGGAACAACATATTTTCAAGACAGGATGGTGAGTGGCTTGAAGGGGAACTTGCAGGTTGTGGTGTTCCTAAATATCTGCTGCCCTTGTCCTTCTAGATGGTAGTGTTTACAAGTTTGGAAGATGCTGTATTCTGAGAGTGTGCTGGCCATGTCATGTGTGGAAGGGTACAAGGGAACATCCAGAAGTCATTGTCCACATGGGAACTGAGGACAGAAGAAGGGCATGTGATGAGATCCTGTATTCAGTTTCAGGAGCTGAGAAGGTAATGAAGGTACAAGACCTGAAATATAATAATTGGCAGGCTAGTTACAAGTGGCATGGTTGGACTGAAGGGTCTGTTTCCATGCTGTACATCTCTATGACTCTATGGCATGACCTACTGAATATAGGAATAGGTAGGGTAAAACATGTTTCTACAGAATTGAAGCAGGAGAGTAGACTTCAGATGCTTGAAGCATTGGAATTTGACTGGGACAGGAAGGACTTGTTCAAGTTAAACAAGTTGCATCTCAGCATCCCTGGGGTAATATTGTTGTAGGAGAAAGTGATCACTGCACATACTGGAGATCAAAGTCAAAAAGTGTGGTGCTGGAAAAGCATAGCCAGTCAGGCAACATCAGAGGAGCAGAAGAGTCGACATTTCGAGCATAACTAGCTCTTCATCAGGAATGCAGAATTCCTGATGAAATGTTTATGCTCAAAATGTCGACTCTCCTGCTCCTTGGATGCTGCCTGACTGGCTGCGCTTTTCCAGCACCACACTTTTTGACTTTAATATTTTTGTCGGAAGATTAACCTGTGACATGAGAGATTAACCAGGGATGCAGTTTAAGTTGGCCTGTCAGGGAAAAGCCATCAGGAATAAAAGTGCAGAGAGATTAGAAGAGATAAAAAGCTTGCATATCGATTTGGAAACAGGAGGGAATGCATTGTAGACAAACATGAAGTAGTCTAACACAGGTTTAGAGACCATGTACAAGTTTAAAGCGGGAATGACTTGGAGGTGAGTGGCTGGTGAAGGCAGAATTTACTGAAGACTACATTGTAGAGCTAAAGTGGGATGATTGAATTGACAGTCAAAGAAAGTACCTAGTTTATTAGAATAAAGGAACATTAAAGGAGGGGTTATGCTGCTGGATATATACTACAGGCTACCAAACAGTGCAGAAGAGGCACAGGAGAACATTTGCAGGAAAATTGCAGTCTAATTGGACAGCTTTATCTAAAAAGCCAACATAACACATTGTCTCCTTCGGTTCTGTGCCATTCTTTGATTCCGTGTGGTTGCCTACACAGATGAATTGATTAGCACCATGTGACATATCTAGTCATGTACTTTCCTGTTCTGAATTATGCTGAATTTTAGAAGCATATCTGCATGATCATGATGAGAAAGCCCGGGTGACAAATGTGATAGAGTTAAAAAAAATTTATAAGAAATCTTTCATTTCTTCCTGCGGGACCTTACGATCACCACAATGGTTTCTTTTTTCCTGCCTTACCATCTCCACTGATTAAAGTAAACCTTCACTGGCATCAGTGACAAAGCATTTCCGTTCTCACAAATCTGCCACGTCACAATCTCCGATGTCAGTAAGGAAAATCTCAATACTCTCTTGCTGTGTGAAACCCGATCGCTTTGCAGCCAAAATGAGAATGGCCAGGTCTTCTGCCTGAAAGTTATGTTTCTGCTGATGACCACAAAAACTGCAGACTTAGGAAATAACTCAAAAAGGAAAGACGTGTTCTGACACAGGGTGAATGGACTCAAAACATTAACTGGTCTCTCTCTTTTTCTCTCTCCACAGATGCTGCCTAACCCGCTAAATTTCCTTTCTTGTTTTTGATTTCTCTGGAAATCTCCTTAATTTTTGCATGATTTTTTAATGTTAGAACATTGCACAGAACTAACATTTAAATGTAACTTGGTGGAAGGCTAACATGCTTCATGCCCAACCTAAATTAATTGGATTTAGGAATCATTGAGCAAACATGACATGGGCTGCACTAACAGTTTATTCTCATTATCCCATTGTCCTCAATGTTAAAACCAGGTCGGACTGGGTGAAAGATTTCTTTCTGAAGTATTGGTCATGCCATATGTACGAAAGTTGGACAGCAAAATAAAGGTGTTTTTATTTTCCAATCTTGCGCATGGTTTCAAATCTCTCACTATCACCGTAACCTCCTCCAGTCTAAATTCCCACTAAGACAGGAATGCAGAGAACAGGAGCAGTAGTCATTCATTGGTGCCATTCAATAGGATCACAGGTGGCTCTTCTAACCCAATGCCATTTGCCTGCACTATGCCAATATTCCTTGGTATTTTTAACTTTTGGAAATCTATCAGTCAATCTCTCTCTCAAATATACACAACGACTGAGCCAGACAGATTTACCACCCTTGATTTCTCCTTAACTCAGTCCTAAGTGGCTTCCTCTTATTCTGAAGCTGTCCTCTGGTTCTAAAACTGCAGCATCCACCCCACCCATGACAGTTCATCTCTCTGGGTGATGATTTTTCACTGTTACACAGACAAAACTGGTACCGGAGAACCTTGGAAGTTGAAAGTAGCATAAATGATAAAGCTACATAAAGATCATTCGTGACAGCAGCAAAAATATATCAGCAACAATTTTAAAAGGGGGCCAGTTTAATGAGCCCTCAAATCTGTATCCCGAAAGGTGCAATTCCAGGCCACTGCATTGAAATAGCCATCCCTGCTGATGACTCGGTTCATTTCAGGACATTGAAAGGTGCTACATAAATGCAAGTTGTTGTTGAAATAAGTATTGAAACAGGAGTGGAATCATATCCTTTCCAGGACTTTCTCCAAGGTCTCTTTCGAAAACTAGGATATCATTAACCTAAGCAAGAACAGCACATCATATAATATTATAAACTATGAGCTGAGGGTAGAAGGTTCATAATTACACTTCCTTCACTGGACAGAACATGCAAGTCTGGGAGATTCTGGAATACAGGATTTTACTTACTGGTCTAGTGCCTTGTAATAAATATCCAGGTCCTTGTTAGCCAGTTCCGTCGTTCTCATTACGATCATCATTTCTCGGAACTTTTCCTCAGCGTCTCTATACTGAGGTTCTCTCAGTTCCTTTCTGAAATGAAGTATTTCCTCCTCAAAACCTTTCTGCCGCCCTTGAGCCAGGTTGCGATTTTTCTTGAAGCCCTCCAGTCGTTCTTCCAGCTGTTTCCGCTCACTGCCAGTTTAAAAAACACTTGTTGTACAAAACGAATGAAAAAAAATAACACTTTTATGAATCTGAGTGGGCAGGAACATATCAAGTGCTGAATGGCTATCTACATCAGATTTTAGGAATAAATACATGAACGATTTTAATCGGAAGAAAGGAAAATGGAGCTATTTATTGGTTCATGAGGCTGCAGAGATGTACAGAAGGTACGGAGATGGAGGCAGAGTGATAATATCACTGGACTAGCAATCCAGGGGTCCAGGCTAACGCTCTGTCAACACTAATTCAAATCTGACAATGGTGGAACTTGAACTCCATTACGAAAACATCTGAAAAATTGCAAACATAATATAAATATATATTCCTAAATATAAGACAAATACTTAAATATAAATATATAACCTAAGTAATGGAGACTATCAAATTATTGTCGTCAACTGCTGTAGAAACCCATCTGGATCACTAATATCACTTAGGGAAGGAAATCTGCCATCCTTACCTAGACTGGCCTACATGCGACTCCAGACCCAAAGTAATGTGGCCCGAATTGCCCTCTGGTAAGGTCCTAGTAAGCCACTCATTTCAAGGGCAATTAACGTTGGCAACAAATGCCAGAGATGTCTTCATCCCATCACAATTTAGAAAAAGCTTCTCTCTTAATTTGAATTGTTTCTGCCAGGGTTTGCTCACATGCAGCATGTGTATATTTGTCTGAATCCAACCTAATGGATGGAAACACCAGTCTAAGATTTCAGTATGCAGGTTAGGCCGAAATGTTAGTGCAGTTCTGAAGGAGTGCTACCCTGCTGGAGGAGTCTAATTTCCTGTGAGATGTTAACCTTTGACCCTGAGCAATCTCAGATGCAAGTACAAGGTAAAACGTGTAAAAAGCCAGGAAGCTCCTCTTACATCCAGGTCAATATTTCTGTGAGCTTGCTGTGCACAAATCAGCTGGCAAATTCTGCCAACGTAAAGCAATGACTGCACTCCAAAACTCAAATATTTGTTCTGTTTTTTGGAATGTTACAAGGATGGGAAACTGACGATATGACTGCAAGCTCCTTCTTCACGATTTCTGAGAGCTAATTATAATGTCACATACGGCTTCACTTTTTTATTAAAAATTGACAATTCCTCATGGACTCCCTAGAATCCAGGAAAAAATTTACAAAACAAAATACTGTTCTATTTGTTCTTGTCCCCATTAAGCAAGTCCAACTTGCTCATTTTTGGAAACAAAAAAAAACCTCAAAATTATCCCTAGGAATCCCAACATCATCTTCCATCTTGGAGGCACAATTGCCTCAACTTCTGGAAAAATTTTATATTTCCTGAAGAGTTTTTTTTTCCACTTATGATTGATTGGCTGCAGTGGAAGATTGAACGGGCACAGTCTTCATGATAAAGAGAATCCTGTCAGTGAAAGGAGAGGCTGACAAAATATCTCTTAAGCTTTTTTGCATTTTATTGTTGTTTTAAAACAGAGATTCAACTTTTGCTGCTTTCAGTTGTGTCTGCCAGGGTAAAAAAAACTGTTGACCAAAAAAAAAGTTAACACTAGGACCCAGATCTTCTCCAACAAACAGGAGTCACACTTTTGGAGACAATCCTCGGACAACCTTTGTGGAGGTAAGCTATATTCCTAATTGCTCTTCTGAAGGCATTGATGAATGGTCTGTTTGAACCTCTGCAGTTCTTGAGGTGTAGATACATCCTTGAGCTGTTAGGGGAGGGAGTTCCAGGATTTTGACCCAGTGACACTGAAGGAACGAGTGATACAGGAAGTCCACGGGTTGCAAACAGGTTCTGTTCTGGTGTTCAATTGTGAATCACAGGACAATATAAAGTAGCCATTAGTAAGCACAAGAAATGTTTGTATGCCAGGTCTTTAAAGTTATAATCGTATATGAGATTGCATTTGAAAGGATAAGCGGTCAGTGATCAAATGCTCGGAAATCAGGGAACCCCTGTACATTGCCAAATCAGAATGGTGTTGGGGTGTGCGAACTTGCAGATAATGGTATTCCCATGGATCTGCAACTCTCATTCTTCTAGGTGGTCAAAGTCATGGGCTTTGTTGGTGCTCTTGTAGACCAAGTTCCTGCAGTGCATTCTTGTAGATGGTACACAGTGCTGCCACTGTGTTTAAGATGGTGGATGGGATACCAATCAACCCAGTTACTTTATCCTGGATGGTGTTTTCTTGAGTGTTGTGGGAGCTGCACCCATCCAGTTTTAAAGCTCAATTGTTATTTATATGCTCTCCAAAAAAAAAACACCAGCTCCCATCTACTCAGGGGCAGCCTACTCACATAAAGCTCCGACCATAATTTAAGGATGCTTTGAAGACCCCTGGCATTAAATATTGGCAACAACAATTCAACATTTGCGGAAACACAGGTTGTACTGCTATAACTCATATTGTGTCAACGCAAATTCATGGTAATGTGATCGACGAATTGGGAAGGTTTTTTGTAAAGAACGAACTTTTAAAATGTATGTTTTAAAACGCGATTCCATTGCCAACACTTTAAACTCTATTTCTAAAGTGCAATTCTTCTATAACGTGGGATTACACTAAAATGCAAGCATCATGTTACAGCATCACTGACTGTACTGTGTATTTTAAGCTTTGTCGTACTTTCTGAGATGCATTACTTTCATCTCTCCCATCTCTTTTAAAAGCTCCTTCCTCTTGCTCTCCACGACATTCAATTCTTCCATCCTCTTCCGTAACGTCAAGTTATCCTGCAACCAGCGCTCCTCAAGCTATAAGAGGCAGCAATATAACACAACCATGATCATTTTGTGCAGCATTCATTCACCAGGTTGACATATAAAAACATACAAAAACTACAAACGTACGCTTGCAAAGTGAAGAGAAACTTATTTGAGGGGGTCACTCTTTTTTAAGAATTCTCTTCCCAGACAAGCAGTGGAGACTGGCTCAATAAATACAATCAAGGCTGAATATCGGTTTTTAACTGACAAGGATGTCAGAGATTAGGGTGGGAGAATACGGAAAGGGGAAAAAAAGGCCACAATCCAAGTGGCAGGAAGACTCAAGGGGCCGAATGGCCTATTCAAACCAGTAACAATTTTTGGTTGAGAGGACAGAAGGTTTGATGACCCAGTTTGCTGATGACACGAAGTTGAAAAATAAGATACCCACAGCACATAAAAAGCTCGAAAAAAAAAGAGGTTAAATGAATGGGCAAAAGTGTGGCAATTGCAGCATAATGTGGAAAAAGTTAAGCAGGTACAGCCAAGTGACTAAGAAAGCTAATAGATTTTGATCATTTACTGCAAGGGCAACAGAATCCAGAAGTAGGAAAGTTATACTTCAGTTATACAGGGCACTGGTGAGAGCACATCTGGCAAACCGTGCATTGTATTTGTTACCTGATGTAAGGAAGGAAGCGTTCATAGAGGGCTTACCAGACTGATATCTGGAATGAATGGATTGTATTATGAGGAAATATTGGACAGGCTGAGTTTGTATTCATCTGAGTTTAGAACAACAGGAGGGACTTGGTTGAAACATGTAAGATCCTGAGGGGCTAGAGGGGGTAGACGGGAAGAGGATGTTTTGCCTTATGGGACGAAAGGTCACTGCTTAAAAATCAGGGGTCATTCATTTAAAACAGACTTGATGCTCATCTCAGCGGGCTGAGTTTTTGGACCTCTGCTTCTACCATCTTTTCAGGAGAGTCCTTGAATATTTATAAGATAGCTTTTTAGTAACCAAAAGTATTATGGGTCATCAGGGTCAGGTAGGGAAGGGGATTTGAGGTTCCAATCAGATCAGCCATGAACCTTTTTCTGGAGAAGGGTCAAGGGGCTAAACGCTCGATTCTTGTGCTCCTGTCACGTGCACCCCTGCGCCCCCCGGTCACATGCACCCCTGCCATGTGTACTCCTGTGCCCCCTCCGTCATAAGCACTCCTCACTGCCCCCCATTGCCACATGCACTCCTGCATTCCCCAGTCATGTGCATTCCTGCACCCACCCCATCGTCGCGTGCACTTATGCCTGTCACGTGCACCTCTACACCCACCAACCCCGTCATGTGCATCCCTGCACCCATCAACTCTGTCACGTGCACTCCTTCCCCCTCTACCACCGTCACACGCACTCCTGCCCCCACCACCCTCAGTCACGTGCACTCCTGCTCTTATTTCTTATGATTTTGGCTACATCAGCATTTGCAGAGAGTGAAGGAGTTCACACACTTTGCTTTGTGTGAAGCACTATAGCTTTGCCAGCTAAATACAGCACTTCAGAATACAACCCAAAGCAGATGCAGCCAAACATCATTAACTTCCATGATGGAGTTAGCACCCCGACTCCCCAGCTGCTAAGCTGGATCAAACGCAGGCAGCGATACACAACTCGGCCTCTGTTTCAATCGGATTAGGTAATGCCACTTAGAATGATTATAGCATTACACAAGGTTGCAGTCACTGCTGGGCTGGGATCAAAGAATGCCTGCAGACTCACTCATTCAGCTTAGATTTCTGTTCGAAGCTTTGCATGACAGCCAGGCCAGAACTGAGCTCTGTTACACATTGGCTGTTACACTGAATCAGACAATCTAACCTGTCTGATTTATGAAGCTCGCATCGATCAGTATCTTCTGGAAAGGAGGTGCAAGTCAGTAAAGGTTTTGGGCACTTACTCCAAGAAAATGTTCATAAAATAGACATTGCAAAATTACATCAGCAGCGCACACTGAAATGAGGCCACAGATTCATTGCCTGATTGGGCAGTTGCCAAACGGAATATCATTCATCTCTTAGTCTGAAGCCTAGATGTGAATCTAGTGAAAAACTAAGTAAAACCAGAAATTCCTGGCAATAAGCAGAAGGTTACAGAAACAGCTGCACAGATAACCACAAACAATTCCGATGACAGTCATATGCCTGAAAATGTGGAAATTTAACAGGTTTTGACCAAGGGATTGGTGCGACAGGAACAAAAAGAAGGTCCATAATAGAGGTGGCAAAGATGGATGACAGGAGAAGTTGAAGAATAATAGAATCCCTACAGTGCAGAAAGTGGCCATTTGGCCCATCAAGTCTGCACAGACACCTTGAAGAGCCAGAGCCAACCCCCTACCATATCCCCATAGCAGAGGCAGTAATACAGAGACTCTAACAAACAGCTTTGCCAACCATCCAACTCAAGCTTTGGGTCCGCTATGAGGATGACACCTTTGTCATCACTAAATGAAACAAATTAGAGGAAACCTTTAAGACCATCAATAATACCTTTACTGGCATAAAATTCACTAAGAAGGAGGAAAACAACAACAAACTGCCATTCCGAGATATCGCAGTAGAGTGAACAGCCAATGGGCAACTTCAAACCAGCGTCTGCAGGAAAACAACACATACGGACCAAATATTGAACTACAGAAGCAATCATCTCAACATCCACAAATGAAGCTGCATCAGAATATTATTTCAATGAACAGCACAGAGGAACTATACAGAGCAGAGGAAAATCACCTGAACAGTGTACTCAAAAAGAATGGGTATCCAATGAACACAGTCTGCCGATTTCTCAGCAACAAACCCAAACAAGCAGACAAAACGCGTCCAGAAACCCTAGCCACTCTCCTCTACATCAAAGACATCTCGGAAATGACTGCCAGACTACTTAGACCCTTTGGTATCATGGTAGCCCACAAACCCACGAACACACTAAAACAGCAGCTAATGAACTTGAAAGACCCTATACAGACAACAAGCAAAACTAATGTCATTTACAAAATACCGTGCAAGAACTGTAACAAACACTACATTGGACGAACACGCAGAAAACTAGCCACCAGCATACATGAACATCAACTAGCCACAAAACGACATGAGCCTCTCTCACTAGTATCCTTACATATAGATAAGGAAGGACACCACTTCGACTGAGACAACACATCCATCCTAAGAACAGGAAATGACATCACCACAGGAAATAACATCGCCAACCCAAAGGAACCCAAACATATAAATTGAACGCAGGAATAATCAGCAGTGCTTTGCCCGGAGGCTCACTGAAGATGTTACCTCGCAGGGTGACAAAATGTCTAGAAATGAACCTTCCAGCTCAGCGAGCAAATCTACATCCAGAACCTCAACCTGAGCCACAAATCTTCTCAAAACTTGTATCCCCATAACCCTACATTTACCACAGCTAGCCCAAACATTCCTGAGCACTATGGGTAATTTATCATGGTTAACCCACCTAATCTGCATATCCTTGGATGTGGGAAGAAACCGGAGCACCTGGATGAAACCCACACAGACACGGGGAGAACGTACAAACTCCACACAGATAGTCGCCCGAGGCTGGAATCGAACCTGGGTCCCTGGCATTGTGAGCAGCAGTGCTAACCACTGAGCAACCGTGCCACTCGGATATAATTGTAGAATCCCTACAGTGTGGAAAAAGGTCATTTGGCCTAGTCAGTCTGACTTAGTCCTCCGGGATCAAAAAAATGGAGATGAGGCAAGGATGCTCCTAGATCAGGAGGTGCTGTTGACTGCAAGCAGAAAGGCAAGAGAGAAGAAAAATCAAAAATGCAAAGAAAACAAAACAGGCTTTGTCTGAATGTGTCGAACTCAACTTGGAATCTGCAGGGCTGCTACGAAAGATATCCCTCAAATGTATCTGGGGCTTCCGTGGATAGGCTCATGAGGACAGAGACGTCAGCCTGAGAGCAAGGCGGAGAATTAAGATGGCAGGCTGTGAAATTCTGGATCCTGTTTGCCGACTAAGTGGAGGTGCCTTGAAAAGTGGTCACAAAAACTGCAGGTGATTTCCCCAGTGCGGTGTGCTAGATTGTGAGCACTTGTCTAGATTAAGATAAGGGTATGGGAGAAAGTAAAGGACTGCAGATGCTGGAGATCAGAGTCGGAGAATGTGGTGATGGAAAAGCACAGCTGGTCAGTCAGCATCCAAGGAGCAGGAGAATCGACGTTTCTCGCATAAGCTCTTCATCAGGAACGAGAGCTTATGCTCAAAATGTCAATGCTCCTCCTCCTCGGATGCTGCCTGATCAGCTGTGCTTTTCCATCACCATATTCTCGACTGAGATAAGGGTACGTTAATCGTTGCTTCTCCTGTCAAATGGAATCTTGGCCACTTTTCTCAGAGGCAAGCTTCCCAATCACATCACTCCCTCATGGATTTGATTGGGAGAAAGTTAGGACTGCAGATGCTGGAGAACATCCATGGGACACCTGCACCTACCAACCCCACCACCCCATGTCTGAACTTCAACTCCCCATCCCACTCTGTCAAGGACATGCATGTTCTGGGCCTCCTCCACCGTCAAACTGTTACCACCAGACGCCTGGAGGAAGAACGTCTCATATTCTGCTTTGGGACCTTAGGACCACACGGGAAAAATGTGGAATTTAACAGCTTCCTCATTTCCCCCCCCCCCCACCACATTATCCCAGTTCAAAGTCTCCAACTCAGCACCGTCCTCCTGACCTGTCCATCACCCTCTGCCCCATCACCTTCTCCCTCACCTTTATCCATCTATTTGCTTTCTCAGCTACCTTCCCCCCCCCCCAACCCTACCCCTTCCCATTTATCTCTCAGCTCCCGGCCCACAAACTTTATTCCTGATGAAGGGCTTATGCCTGAAACATCCATTCTTTTGCTCCTTGGATGCTGCCTGACCTGCTGTGCTTTTCCAGCAACGCACTCTTGACCATTGTGGAGTAGAGTTCACAATCCTAAAGCATTCTCTAATTCAGATTCGTTAATGGCTATGTTCAAACTGACAAATATGGACAGTCAGTGTGAGAAATGGAGGCATCCCAGCAGTGCAGCCAGTTGGTAAAGAAGACACTTTGAGCTTGATTTTAGTTGTCTGTTGGTTAGTGCAGCAGTTGTACCCTGACTTGAAGCAGGAAGTGCAGGTAGTTACTGGATAATGAAGCAAAACAGAAATACATTCTTATTTTTGGGTCGCACAAAATTGCTGCTCTCTCAAATAAGTATGAAATCTTGACCTGTCTTACTTTTCAAATAAACAAATTCCTGTCAGCTATAACGTTTTGAATTTCCAATTGAATTATTTTGGAAACTGATAATAAGCTACTTGCAGGAACGTATAACCCCTTTCTCTCCCCTTCAATCCCAGGCCCACTCAATTGGTTTTAAACACAGAAAAAATCTTTTATCTTGCATCTTGAAGGATTTGCTTTGTTGATAAAACCTCAGTGTTCTGCCATAGTGAGTTAAATAAAAGTGTCATAAAGAAACACTTATCAGCGAGATCTATCTAGCCACACAGATAAAGTACAATGAATCTTCAAAAGTCCCATCAATTTGCTTACTGAAAGTGAAGCTTGAAAGGATGAATGTAATTTCCACATTTTGCAACAGTAAAATGTTTTCTAAACTATAATAGCAGTCTCTTGTTAAAGCCTAAGGCCAGCCTAAAATCACATCATTACCTCTTATATTGAGAATTTCAGCAGAAGTTTGAAAATTGATTTTTTTTAATCTTTATTCTTTTACGGGATACAAGCATCACACCATTTATTGCCTATCCCTAATTCCCCTAAACCGAGTGCTTATTGGCCATTTCAGGGGCAGTTATGAGTTAACAATGCTGCTGAGGATCTGGCGTCACATCCAGACCAGCATGGGGAAGGATGGCAGATTTCCATCCCTTAAAAAAAATACTAGGGAGCTCGATCTAAGAAAAATTACAACAGGTGGATATTTGTCATGATCACCAGCTTTATATTCCATTCTATTTACTGAATGTAATTATTGCCAGCTGTTGGATGTGAACCTGTGGCCTGAGAGCATTATGTTCTAGTCTCTGTCAGTTAGCTGGACCGCTGGTTTGTGAAGGGGAGTGATACCAATAGCATAGGTTCAATTCCTGCATCAACTGAGGTCACCATGAAGGTTCCCACCTTCACAACCTCTCCTTTGACTGAAACATGGTGACCCTCAGGTTAAACCACCACCAGTCAATACTCTCCAATGAGACAGCGGCCCAATGGTCCAGTAGGACTATAGCAACTTTACCAGTCCAGTCAGTGTCAACCCCTTCCCCTTTTTTAATACCTAAAAGATCATAACTTGAAATTCAGCTTTAAAAGATAAGGCAGTAGCAGTGGTCTTTCATACCAGATACCAACCAAATATTGACAGAAACCAATAGGAGATTGCAGCATCTCCAACATATTCCAGAGTCCAAAAGGGCACTTCTGGATTGGTCATTTGTTGCTATTCATGCTCCATTTATACCTCAGATATCTCTCACACACTCCAGCTCATCTCTCACATTCTACCTTCTGCACTCAAGGTGATCTGAATCTCTCCTACCTGTGTGGCAAGTCAATTTCCCCATTATCCCTGTACTCCCTGACCAACATCAGCTCCTGTAAAGTAAAGCAACCTCTTTCTGCCCAACAACCCCCTGAGATAGCTGCACTCATCTCCTTCTGCCCTCTTGATTACCCCTAACCTTAATCATTCCATAATTATGTAACAGCCTAGGACCCAAACTCAGGAATTCCTTTTTTATATCAATCAGCCTCTCTACTCCACTTTTGCTCTTTATGACATGTCTCAAAATCTAGCTCTTTAACCAAGATTTTGGTTAGCTGACTTATTATCTCCTTATGTGATTGGGTGTTGTTGTACTTTGTCAGGTAATACCCCTTTGAACACTTTGGGACAGTTAATTACATTAAAACTGCTCTGCGTTTTTGTATGGTTGTAATATATCTCTCACTCTGCCTCTCTTCAGGTTATTGCTAGGTGCTAGATGCACTATTGGTGATCTGTTTGTCAATTTAATTTGAGATGGGATAGCCACAACCTGAGAAATGTAAATCCATTTTTAAAGCAGTGTGTTCTTATTGTAATGTAATAAGAGGAATGAGAACAGAACAAAGAAGCTGCTTTATAGTGAGCTAGCAGTACCATCACTAAATAACTTACCAATGCTTTAAGCTTTGAACTTCTGGAAGTTGGATGGTGGTATCTTTGTCATCCAGTAAATGAAAGAAAATGGTAACGTGTGAACATAGATAGACCATTGAATTCCTGATAATGGGCTTATGCCCGAAATGTGGATTCTCCTGCTCCTCGGATGCTGCCTGACCTGCTGTGCTTTTCCAGCACCACACTCTTGACTTTTATCTCCAGCATCTGCAATCCTCACTTTCTCCTGGACCATTCAATAGACTATCTCATCACTATGGCCAAAACGTCAGTAGATAAGGTGAATAGCCAAAGTCTTTTCCCTTCGGTAGGGGAGTTTCAGACTAGAGGGTATTATTTTAAGGTGACAGGGGAAAGGTTTAAAAGGGACCTGAAGGGTGACGTTTTCACACAGGATGGTTCGTTTATGGAATTAACTGCCTGAGGAAGTGATAGGTGCAGGTACAGTGACCACATTTAGAAGACATTGAACAGATACGTGAATAGGAAATTTTTAGAAGGATATGGGCCAAACACAGGTAACTGAGATTAGTTTAGTTTGAGAAACCTGGTCGGTATGGAAGAGATGGACCGAAGAGCGTGTTTCTGTACTATATACCTCTATGATTCTATGACACAGAAGACTGTATCATTGACAGTGTTCAAAAGAGTGATTTTTAGATATTAAAGGCATCAAGGGATATGGAGAGGGAGCTTTGAGATGGAGGAGCAGCCATGATCATATTAATGGTATTACAATCTCAGAGGGTCATCTGGTCTACTCCTGCTCCACTTTCTATGTTAACTCTGTTTCTCTCTTTACTGATGCTGCCAGACCTATTGAGTTGCACCAAAACTGCTTCTGTTTTTTGTAAGATCTCCAGCATTCACAATAATTGTGTCTTTGGACATGAGTTCAAGTTACACAGGTCACATTGTTTCAGAAGCAGTTTGCAAATATGAATTGCTTCCCTTACTTTCTGTGTATCGATGTCCTTCCGTGTCGCCTCCATATCTTTATGGATCTTGTCTCGTTGCTTTTCAGCTTCACTGAGCTGAGTAATGGTATCTTGAAGCTCGGACTCTTTTTGCTTGGAAAGTAACAGAAATGCACAGATTTAAACAAATCAAGAACACTTCAGGCAACAACTGCTCACCTGTAAGCCACTGAGTTTACCTCTTTGTGTTCATCTCTTCTGTCCTTGATGTACTTCTCAATTTCTCTTGCATAAGCATCAATATTTTTGATTTTTTCTTTTATTTCATTTATCTAGACAAAAGACAGTTACAATTTAAGAGTATGCTGTCAAATGTATAGGCACTGCTTCTTCTATCAAAAGGGATGCTTGTATTTTCTTCAAAAAAAGACACAATCAGCTGATGAAAGGCATAATTAAAATTTGTCAACGTTTGTTCCTTTAGTACCAGTGCATTAAAAAAAAACCCTAGTGAGGATCTTGCAACTGTGACAAGTAGAATTGGTACATTTAAATGGGAACTTGTCAAACTCAATGGAAAAAGGAGTAGAAGCTTATCATGTTTGAGATTGGAATAGTGAGAGGAGGTGCATGAGATGCCTTGACCAGTCAGGCCAAATGGCCTGTATCTGTGCCAAACCTTCTCCACAAATAGCCACCAAACAGATGTATGCATATTTCATACCATTTCTGGAACTGCAATTCAAAACCTTCTGTTTGGAATTCAAGCATGTTATGCCTGACCTTATCTTGCATCTCCTTGTAGCTCTTATTTTTCCTTTCTATCAGATCTTGCTTTTCTTGCTGTAGTTTATCCAGAGCTGCAGCTAGTGGAGGTAACTGTTCCTTAGATTCCTGCAAGAGAGCAAACTCATATTTAATGAACATCTCCTTAGTTTCATACTTGACTGGATAAAAATCGTACACTGTTTACTTATTCCAATTTTAATTTGGATTCATGCATTTCCCGAGGGTCTCTGCTGTAACTAAGTTGATTAAATGGTTTCTCAGTTGAGGTTATGCTCAATACCTCGCCCCAATGTGACCTCCCGATAGCCACAGAGGTAAGATGCTATGTTATAAGCACCAGTAGTTCTCATGTCCCTGACTGGTCAGATTTTTTTTTAAATTGTGGGATGAGGGCGTCATTGGCTAGGCAACATTTATTGCCCATCGTTAATCGCCCAAAGAGCAGCTTAAAAGTCAACCACATTGCTGTGGGTCTGGAGTCACATGTAAGGATGGCAGTTTCCTTCCCGGAAAGGCATTACTGAACCAGATGGGGTTTTCCAATGATAGATTCATGGTCATCATTAGACCCTTAAATCCAGATTTATATTGAATTCAAATTTCACTATCTGCCGTGGCAGGATTCAATCCTGGGTCCCCAGAACATTATCCAAGTCTCTGGATTAACAATCCAGTGACAATACCACTAGACCATCACCTCTCCCAAAAAAAAACTTCATGCAAGGTGACAGACCATTTCGGGTTGGGGGCCCCTGGCAGAACAGGACAGAGGGTTATCAAAAGCCAAGTGCAATTCCGCCCCCATCTACTTTTCATTGGGAGTTGACAACAAAATCAGGAGGAGTGTCCAATGATGGGGTGGAATAAAGAAACATGTATGGAACTCTCCCAACCTAGCCAGAGCAGATACATTTACTTATGTGATGTTTGAACTGCAGATATCTACAGGGAACCTCTCAGTGTTGCTTCCAAGAAGTCTGGTTCTACAAATGATTTCCATCGTATTTTTAAACGCATGTGTAAAAAATGCTACTTAACCTCAGCTTTTAATTTTCACGGATGGATTCCATGAAAGCCCACCTCAAGTGTTAAGAACTGAGACAAGTTGGACAATGTACAGTAGCATCTGAGCATGCAACAAGTGGGTGCATTGTAATGGAGACTGCAGGATAACTAATTGAACGGTGTAGAGCTAAATTGTTTGCTCATGAAAGATATGAACCAAGTGAAAAACTACGTACTTTTATTTCTCGGTGTAGGGACTGAACCTCTGTGGAAAATTCAGCACTCTGCTCTTCCAGCTGCTGACGTCGCTGCATGTTGCTGGCGATTTGGAGTTTTTCTGCCCGGACCTCATTGACAATACTCTTCAGAAGCTGGATCTGCTCTTGGTGATCTTGAATCATTTTCCGCTTCAGTTCTATTTTATTACACACTACAATGGAAACAGCAATATCACAGTACACACATGTCAAAGGTCATGGCTCCAACAAGAGCTGCAGATTTTCATCAGGCCTTTATATGAATATTCAAATAACAGTTTCACTTTGAGATTGATCTGTGTTCCATCTGACAGGCTCATCTATCAGGAAGTCCTCAGAGCAGACGCCTGCCTTGCGGAATTATCAGTTAAGCAATTCTAGTGTGAAATCAACGACTTTGGGCGGCACGGTGGCTCAGTGGTTAGCACTGCTGCCTCAGAGCGCCAGGGACCCAGGTTCGATTCCTGCCGTGGGAGACTGTGTCAAGTTTGCGCATTCTCCCAGCGTCTGAATATCGTACAGGTGCTCCGGTTTCCTCCCACAATCCAAAGATGTGCTGATCAGGTGAATTGGCCATGCAAAAATTGCCCATAGTGTTAGTCAGAGGGAGGTGGGTCTAGGTGGGTTACTATTCAGAGGGTCGATGTGGACTTTTTGGGCTGAATGGCCACACTGAAGTTAATCTAAACTTATACTTATAAAAGTGCATTGCATGGAATAGAACATCCCAAGGTACAACATGAATATTATTAAACAAAATCCAACTGAGCAGTGAGAGATGGTTTTAAGACTGGCAAAGAGACAAATCCCAAGGAGTAACTTAACCAGAGAATAGTACCTCAGTGGAGATGTTTAAGGAGCAGATTCCAGAAATGAAGTGCTGAGGTAGCTGAAGGAACAGCCACCAATGGCGGAGTAAAGCAAGTGGACTGGAATGGTGTAGAGTAGGCCAGAACTGAAGGGACGCTGAGAATCTGGAAGGTTGCTGAACTGGGGGTGATTACACAGCTAGGGAGGGGTAAGGTCATGGAGTCTGAAACCGTGGAAAAGAATTTTAAAATTGAAGTATTGCCCGATCAGCAGTACAAGCACGCCATACTGACGTGAAAACAAGACGCAGGAAAAGTTCAGCTGGCGTAATAAATTTCTTAGGCATTGCAAATATAGAAGAGGTAAAATCTGTTGGTTAGTTTAGGGTGTCAAAGGCGTTGGGTAAGAGAATGGCATCTAGGAAACATCCCTCTGGCAATTAAACCACAGTGAGCAACTCCCCAAAACCCCATCTATCTTTTACACACTGCAATGCTAGCTTCAATGAGAATGTTAACCCAGTTTGCTTCTAAACATTATGGATTTATCTTAAATATCACAATCAAATGTTAGTGAAGTTTAAAAGTACCAGCTCTCTAAGTCTAAATTGTATCTATACTATTTAGGGTCTCTATAATGACATACTAACAATCCTCCTCCAAATCTTATTCAAGAAATCTATATTTCCCTCAGTATGGGAGGGCTTTTATGGAGACCTCTGATGCCCTCAATGACTCTACCTGTAAGGCCCACGTTAAGGTACTTTACGTGGCCACCAAATGTCCTTTTCCTGGATTGATGTCAAAGTTAGAAATCTACCCTTCCCAAATTCATTGCCGTAAACAGTCACAGAAGGCCCTCGACCAAGGAGTGATCCAGGCCTGAGGTAGGTGTTGGCAGGAGGGGTTTCGTGCGGAGACAGGGGTCATCACCAAGGTTTTGGGGGCAGGCAGGGAGAAGTCATTCTCGGTGGGCCGATCTCCTTTTGATGCCAGGTCTCTCGAAGAGGCATGGAGTGCTTTTGAATACCAGCAGCAGTTGGGTGAAAGCCTTACGTGGTCGTGAACTGGCCATTTACAAGCCTTAATTGGCAACTGAGCCTCTGGTGGAGGCAGGGAGCGATTGGGATGCTCGCACACCCCACTTCCATCTGAGTGAATAGTCCCCGTGCATCCAAGCTCGCCATGAGAGGCGCTATAAAATCCCTCTTTGTTCTAGATGGGGCCTAACCACTGCTTTCGTACACATAGGGTAACATGATGTCTTTGTTTTATTTTGGATCTTCTACACAATAAGGTTAATGCTCGCTTTCTTTCACAAAAGCTTCTTGACAATGGTTATAAATCTTTAGTCATTACGGTACTGGAACACCTCAGCCCATTTCCTTCTCAACAGACCTTAGCTCTGAACTTTGCTTGGTTTATACATGGTGGAGATTATCCATCAGCACAACCCAAGTAGCATGTTTATCTCTTCTCAATGGCCACTGCCAAATACACGACTGTTTCCTCATTGCGCCGAAATCTAAATCTCATCTATTTTTCTTGTTCAAAGTACTACCACCCACACAAACCTTTGTATCATCTGCAGGCTTGCAGACTGGGCTCTCAACACATTAATACAGATCAGTAATATAGATTGTGCATTATAGACTTGAACTGCTTTTTTTTAAACAATCAGTATCTGGCCCCCACACTGATAAGCTGCCAATAGATTCTGCCCACCAGAATGCAATCAATTCTTAATCTAATTCAAACGCAACCTGCAAATCATGCAGGACCCATGCTTCTGGAGCAGAATGTCCTGAATTCAAGCCATAATTGGTGCCAACTCACATCAAGAATTCAGACAGTTAAGCAGCAGATGAAAAAGCAGGACTGCGAGAGGTTGTAATTACTCCCTGTGCCATATGCTAGCAAGTGCAGAAATAAGAGAATCGGGCAAGATGGATGCATGGCTCAAACACTGGTGCAGGAAGGAGAGTTTTAGATTCCTGGATCACTTAGACTATTTCTTGGGACCTGTAGATATGGCAGTGTGCACTTGATCAAGAAGGAGACCAACATCCTTGTGGGTAGTTTCACTAGGGCTGTTGGAAGGAATTCAAACTAGTTCAGCAGTGAGATGGTTCACAGAGCATTAGTACAACAGGGGCACAGCACACCTTATTAAAGGAAATGAGACAGAGAGAATTCGGCTATGTTTGAGATTCAAGGATGTAAGGTGAGGCTAGAAGGTTTCTTATGCTCAGAGTGTTATAGTTAAAACAGATGAGTTAAGGGCATGGATTGACACGTAGAAGTGTGATATTGTTGGCATTACAGAGATCTGGTTAAGGGCTTGGCAACTCAACATTCTGGGGAATATGATCGTCAGGTGAGATGGGGAGGGTGTAAAAGAGGAGGTGGTATTGCATTTTTAAGGAAGGAGCCAGATCCAGCAACATGGAGAGTAACTATCTTTGATGGAATGTCAAATGAGGCTTAATGCATAGAAATAAAAAAGGAGCAGTAACAGTGCTGGGCGCGCATTATGGGCCTCCCAGTCATTCAGCGAGTAAGGCAGGAGCAAATATATAGACAATTCACTTAGCTATGTAATATATTAGGAAGTTTAAAGTTTCCCAATATTCATTGGGATAGACATAGGTTCAATGGTTCAGAGGTTGCAGATCCCTTGAAATGCATTCAGGAAAACATTTTTTGAAAACATGTAGAAGGTCCTATATGGGTCAGTGCAGTGCTGGCCCTAATTTTGGGGAAGGAAGCTGAACAGTAAGTTGAAGTCACAGCGGGGGGTGCATTTTAGTGGAAGCGACCACAAAACAGTACGATTTAAGTTAGTGATAGCAAAAGAGAAAGGTGGTCTGTAAAAAGGGTGTTTTTTTGGATTTGGGCAAGGCAGATTTCATTAAAATAAGGTAGAATGTAGCCAAGGTGGTCTGGGAACAGCTGGTTGTGGTAATGTCTATAGCAGAACAGTGGGAGCCATTCAAAAGGGAATTGGGGAGGACAAAAACCAAACATATTCCCTTTAGGGTGAAATGTAGGAGCTCCTCCATCTACCTATCACACTCCCAGCTACCCTGCCCCAGTCCCAGTCCCATCCCCCGTCCCATTTGTCTCACCACCCCCTCGGATCACAACCTCAATTCTCCTGCTCCTCGAATGCTGCCTGACCTGCTGTGCTTTTCCAGCACCACACTCTTGACTGAAATGTAGGAGCAGCAAGCCCAGAGAACCCTGGATGTCTAGGAATATTCAGGGCCGGACAAAAAGGCAGAGAGAGGCCTTTAGCAAGTGCAAAGGGAAGCCCTGTGGAGTATAGAAAGTGTGGGCGGAACACAAGGAAGCAATTAGGTGAGCAAAGAGTGGGCATGAAAATTATTGGCACCACCCTTGTACAAAATCTTTGTATTCTGTTTTGTCACAGGGAAGGTCCCATAAGACTGGAGAGTAACAATGTTGTTCTCTTGGTTTAAGAACGGCAACTGGGATAATCTAGGAAATTACAGGTCAGTGAGCTTTACGTCAGTCAGAGGGGAATTTCTGGAGAAGATTCTTACGGAAAGGATCTATTCACATTTGATAAAATATGGACTTATTCGTAAAAAGGCAACATGACTTTGTGTGGGGGCAGTTATATCTTTCAAATTGGAATGAGGTTTTTGAGGAACTGTCAAAAGTGACGAAGGTGATTGATGAGGGCAGAGCGGTGGGGATCTTGTCTACATGAATTTTACCAAGGCCTTTGTCAAAGTCCATCTTCTGTGACAGCCTGCCATGAGGAAGTCACATGGGATCTGGGGTGAACTGTTACAATGGATGCTGAACTGGCTTTGTCACAGAACACAAAGTAGCTGTAGAGTGTGTTTTTCTGACTGGAGATTTGTGACCAGTAGTGTCCCACAGGGATCAGTGCTGGGATCTCTGTTGTTTGTAAAATATATATGTATAAATGATTTGAAAGAGAATGTAGGTGCTATGTTTAGTAGGTTTGCATCTGACACAAAGATTGGAGGAGCTGCAAATAGTGAGGAGGATTGCCAAAGGATACAGCAGGATATAGACAGGCTGGAAACTTGGGCGAAAAAATGGCAGATGGAATTTAATCTTGACAAATGTGAGGTGATGCATTTTGGAAGGTCTAATGCAGGAGGAAGTTTGCAATAAATGGCAGAACCCTTAGATGCATTAATATATACAGGGATCTAGGTGTACAGGTCCACAGTTCCCTGAAAGTGGCAATGCAAGTGGATAAAGGTGGTCAAAACAGTATAAAGCAGAAACATTCAAAAATCACGTTGCAGCTGTTTAGCAGTTTAGTCAGGCCACATTTGGAACATAGTGTTGTGAGCAGAATTGTACACAACCAGAAGGATATGGAGGTTTTGGAGAGAGCACAGAAAAGATTTATCAGGATATTGTCTGGTTTGGAAGGTATTAGCTATGAGGAGAGATGAGACTAATTTGGCTTGTTTTCACTTGAACGTCCAAATTTGCAAATTAGCAAGAGTCGTGGGTAAAATGGATAACTGGAGTCTTTTACCTGGGGTAGAAATGTCAATGCTGAAAATGTGTTGCTAGAAAAGCGCAGCAGGTCAGGCAGCATCCAAGGAACAGGAGAATCGATGTTTTGGGCTTATGCCCGAAACGTCGATTCTCCTGTTCCTTGGATGCTGCCTGACCTTCTGCGCTTTTCCAGCAACACATTTTCAGCTCTGATCTCCAGCATCTGCAGTCCTCACTTTCTCCTAGAAATGTCAATTACTAGAGGACAGAGATTTAATTTAAAAGGGAGAAAGTTTAAGGATGATGTGAGGGGCAAGTGGTGCTAAGTGCCTGGAATGTGCTGCCAGAGTAGGTGGTAGAAGCAGTCACATTAGCAATGTTTAAGTGAAATCTTGACAGATACATGTACAGTCTGGGATACAGGCCATATAGAAGCAATAGGTTTTTAGTTTAGAAAGGTGTTGTGTGTTGGCACAGGTTTGGTGGGCTGAAGGGCCTGTTCCTGTGCTGTATTGTAGCTTGTTCTTTTTAAGGGTGATAGCGTTGTACCAGGAAATTACAGACCAATGAGTTTCACATCAGTGGCAGGAAAACTATTGAAGAAAATTCTGAAGGAGAATATTAATTCCCACATGGAGAGATAGGGTTTGACCAGGAATAATCAGCATGCCTTTGTCAGAGGGAGATCATGTCTAACAAATTGACTGAATTTTTTAAAGTGGATCAGGTGTGTAGGTGAGGGTAGTGCTATTGATTAAATTTATATGGATTTCAGCAAAGTCCCGACATAGGAGACTGATAAAGGAAGGAAAAGCAAATGGGGATCCAAGGTAAATTGGCAATATTGATCCAAAATTAGGTCCATTGGCAGAAGACAGAGTGTGGTAGTAGAAGCTGTACATAAATGAATGAGATCAAAGAAAATGTGGAGAGGTTGATACGAAAGTTTGTGGATGACACTAAGATCAGTCAGTTATTAATAGTAAGGAAGGAGGTTTTAGGTTCCAAAAAGATTATTTCAGTCTTTGTGGTGGCATTTTCCTTGGAAGGTATACAAAGCCACAATCAGAGATATCACATGACTAGAAAGTATTGATACAATGCATCATCCTGATCATAAATTGACTGCCATCATTTCCAACACAGACCAAACTTCCTCTGGGCAACAGAGAAGTTTTTTTCATCTTGCCATCTTTCTATTTAGTTTTCATTTCCAAAACACACAATGATACAAACTTGCATACATAATCCCAATGGCCATGCAATGAATCATTCAACAGTAGGCAAAGTCAAACATGTGACAATGTATGAGTCTTTAGCCTACAAAGTACATTACAATCCAGAAGGTGAACAAACTGGGCCTTTTTTTAATCATCTAAAGCATTTATTTGAATAAAAACGCACTGTGCAAAATGTCTACTTGAAACATTTGGACGTCAAGTCACTAGCAGGAATTTGGTTCAATGTTCAGTTTAATCTGCCCTTCATCTAAATTAGAAATATAGTCTGTTTCATTATCAACACTGCATCCACAGGATATCCCTAAGCAATTCATAGAGATGAGTCACAAGTTACTTGCTTTGTAATAACAGCTGGCGATCTGACAAAGCAAACAGAAAATGAGAGAAGTGACTACAGTCGATTCTTTCGGTGGTGCTTAGGTTCTGGGAGAATGTTGATCATCTTCTTGAACAATGCCATGGGACACTGGAAATCCCCACCATCATTTAATAACCTACTCCGAAGATATGACCTTGAATGATGCTCAGTGCCAGTGGATAGCGAGTGGAGAATGCCTCAAGCAGGACTTGAGCACAATAATGTTTGGCACAAATGTTGCTAGCTGAAGCTTGGCAGATATTTTAAAAAATGAAAATAGACTCAAATCCAACTGCCTTTAATGTGGAAGACTGTTCAAGTTGTCATGCCATGCAAGCAACAGACTGAATTAAAACACATCCAACAATATACCTTTTGCCACATTTTACCTGTCCATAGAGCTGCTTTTTATAATAAAAAAAACTTTCCCAAGTTGACGCTCTCAATAAATTCCCACATCATGGTTATCTCTACATGTGCAACAGCTGCACAACAAGATCTCTTGAAAAGGTTAACAATAAAGCAGTTTTATCTTACTAAATCATATCCAGCATACCAGCTACTTATCATAATGTGGAGAAAATTACAATGACTAATTACTGTCCAGTTTATGATTATCAAAACTTAAATCAACCTGCATGCCCTTCCAAATCCACAACCACTATCATCTAGAAGTGCAAGGGCAGCAGATACATGTGCACACCACCAACTGCAAGTTCTACTCCAAGCCCCTTTCCATCCTGACTTGAAAATGTGTAGCCGTTCCTTCACTTTCACTAATCAAAATCCTCAAATTCCTTCCCTAACAGCATTGTGGGTCTACCTCCTGCAAATGCGCTGATGTAATTCAAGAAGGCAGCTCACCACCGCCTTCTCAAGGGCAACTGGAATGGGGCAAAAAAATGCTGGTTCAGTCAACAACACTGACATTGCGTGAATGATGAAAAGAGGAGGAATTGGCGACTGGTAATTGCACACAAACCAAGAGAACTATATCTGATACACTCATTTTACCATCGTAAGCTCTGCCTTTAAGTAAGCATCAAATTTACAGGACTCGCTGTCTTATTCCATTTTTCTTTTTTTTAAGCAAATGATGTAAGTATTTAGTTCCCATCCAAATTTCCCTGGAGATGGTGGCAGAGACGGTGAACAGCTGCAATCCATATTATGTAATGTCATTAGGGAGGTCCAGGGTTTTAACCCAGCAAGAGTGACAATACAGTTCTAAGTGAGGATGGAATGTGACTTGGAGGGGAATTGCATAATATAGTGTTCCAGTGTATCCGATGCCCTTGTTCCTCCAGGAAGCTGAAGTTACAGATTTGAAAACTCAGCAAGTTTCTGCCGTGCATCTTTTGGATGGTACACACTGCTATCACTGTGCATTGGTGGTGAGGAGAGTAAAAGGCAGTAAATGGGATGCTAATCAAGCAGCTGCTTTGTCTTGGATGGTGTCAAGCTTCCAGTGTTGTAGGAGTTATACTCATCCAGGCAAGTGGAGAGTGTGCTGAACTGAATTTGACACACCTGAAGTATGCCTGGTAGATAGCACACAAATACTGGGGTGACAGGAAGCGAGTTATTCGATGCAAGATTCCTAGCATCTGACCTGTTCTTGTAACCACCGTATTTATTTGGCTGATCCAGTTCAATTTCTGGCCAATGATAATCCCAAAAACTATGTTCCTGCTAATTATTTTTTATTATGTTCAGAATTTAAAGGCCCTGGTACTGCAGTGACTTCCAAATGTGGAAGTCAATATATTGCGATGTAATCAGCATGTGGGCCCTCAGAACAACTGTGCAGCTGAGAAGCAAAGTTACCCGTAGGATTTTAATATTAGGGGTTTCAGAGACTTTAAAACCACTGAAAGTCAAAGGGCGATGGTTAGCTTCGCTCTTGTTAGAGTTAATCTTTGTCTAACACTTAGGTGGCACAAATGTTACTTGCCACTGCAACCACTCTCTGAAGAGATGGAGCATTGTGAGATTATGAGTGAACATCCCCGCTTCAGAGATTCTGATGGAAGGATGACCCAACTGTAAACTGCTGATTCATATTTAACTCAAATTAAAAGATTAGGGTAGCACGGTGGCTCAGTGGTTAGGCACTGCAGCCTCACTGCACCAGGGTCCCAAGTTCGATTCCTGCCTCGGGTGACTATGGAGTTTGCACATTCTCCCCATGTCTGCATGGGTTTCCTCTGGGTGCTCAGGTTTCCTCCGGGTGCTCGGGTTTCCTCCCACAGTCCAAAGATGTGTGGGCCAGGTAAATTGGCCATGCTAAGTTGCCCATAGCGTTTGGTGCATTAGTGAGAGTGAAATGGGTTACTCTTCGGAGGGTCGGTGAGGTGGGTTGGGCAGAAGGGCCTGTTTCCACACTTTAGGGAATGTATGATTCACCCTGCCACTTGTGGGAATTGTGGTATTTTGCTTGGCAAAGGCTAAGACCCCCTCAGTTACCAATTAATCAATAAATTAAATTCAGTGAGGTTTCCCATGAAGTTGGGGCTGGCCTAGAGAGTAATTGTGCTATCTATGGTGAAGACCTGTCTCCAACATTGTATGATGATGATAGGCAGGATTTAGATGAGATTACTTACAGTATGGAAACAGGCCTTTCGGCCCAACAAGTCCACACCGCCCCGCCGAAGCGCAACCCACACCATACCCCTACATTTACCCCTTACCTAAGACAACGGGCAATTTAGCATGGCCAATTCACCAATTTAGATTCCAACCTACCAACCTTGTGATCTGAAACCTCAGCCACACAACTGCTTTTGTTTAGGATTGCAATACTGTAAGCCAACGTAATAAGTAAGTGGGCCAAGGTGGTTGGTTACTTACGTAACCTGCACGATAGACTCATTTCTGGATTAGAACTTTTGCCATTCAACTGCACATATTTCTGCAAGCTAATGACCTATTTGTGAATTAGGCGAACAAAAAGCTTACCCACGCTATGAACTGGCGAGTGCATAGTCTTGGAGCGGCATGGTGGCTCAGTGATTAGCACTGCTGTCTCACAGCGCCAGAGACCCGTGTTCGATTTCAGCCTTGGGCGACTGTCTGTGTGGAGTTTACACATTCTCCCAGTGTCTGCGTGGGTTTCCTCCCACAGTCCAAAGATGTGCAGGTTAGCTGAATTGGCCACACTATATTGTCCATAGCATTAGGTGCATTAGTCAGGGGTAATTGTAGGTAAATGGATCTGAGTTTGTTACTCTTCGGAGGGTCAGTGTGGGCTGAATGGCCTGTTTCCATACTGTAGGAAATCTAATCTAATCTAGCCAGTTAAACTCATCCAGCATTGCTACACATTGTAAGGTGCTGATTAGATTAGATTAGATTACTTACAGTGTGGAAACAGGCCCTTCGGCCCAACAAGTCCACACCGCCCCGCCGAAGCGCAACCCACCCATACCCCCTACATTTACCCTTTACCTAACACTACGGGCAATTTAGCATGGCCAATTCACCTGATCTGCACATCTTTGGACTGTGGGAGGAAACCGGAGCACCCGGAGGAAACCCATGCAGACACGGGGAGAATGTGCAAACTCCACACAGTCAGTCGCCTGCGGTGGGAATTGAACCCGGGTCTCTGGCGCTGTGAGGCAGCAATGCTAACCACTGTGCCACCGTGCTGCCCATAGGATGTTTAGGGTGGTTTACAAAAATGCCTTTGAACATGGGTAAGTGGGCACTTGGTTTCTCTTTGTTCAGAAAATGACAAGGAGGGTGCTGTCTATCAGAGTCGAAGGCAGATATGTGACCCCCGTGTGGAAATGCAAACATTTGCACATTCATAACTATCTTTGCTCTTTCTTACCTGTCTCCACTTGAAGTTGCATCTCTTGCTTCTCCTGGTTGACCTGCTGCATGGTTCGGTTCACATCTATTCCCTGAAGCTTGGCAGCCTGCTGGGCAATCTTTCGTTCAACGTCTTTCAATTCCATCTGACAAAAAAACCCATGGATGACCATTACAATGGAAACAAATCATGCATCACAAGACCATTCGGTCCATTGAGCCTTTTCTGACATTTTGAAAGAGCAATCCAACTCATTCCACGCCCTTGCATTGTTTTCTGTAGCCCTGCCATTATTTTCCCTTCAGGTTCAAATACAATTTAATTTTGACCATTACTCTTGAATCGGATTCTTCTGTGCTTTCAAGTAACTTCTTCACACAGAGAGTGATGAATGTATGGAACAAGCTGCCAGAGCAAGTGGTGGAGGCTGGTACAATTACAACATTTAAAAGGCATCTGAAAAATATATGAATAGGAAGGGTAAATGGGACTAGGTCAGATTGGGATGTCTGGTTGACGTGAACGAGTAGGACTGAAGGGTCTGTTTCTGTGCGGTATGACTCTAAACCCTAACCTCCTATGACCCTCTGAAAAGAAAAACTTTTCATATTCTTTTTTTTTGAAAAACCTTTTGTAACATCAAGGTGTTTTGGCATTGGTCAGTCATTTGCTGAGTTCAAACTGTTTGTTAACACCACACCCTGATATGTGACGGCTCTCACTAAATCAGGGGTGAGAGAGACACTGGCAAGGCTTTATTTCCGCAAGTGCACTCTCTTCTGTGTTTAGTCTAGATGGTTAGTCAAAGCGCTATGAGATATGAGGCATTAAAAACTAAGATGAGAAAAATGTCTTCACTCAGTGTAGTGAGCCCATGGAATTCTCTGCCACAGAAAGCAGCTGAGACCAAACATTGTTTTCAGGAAGAGCTAGATACAGTTCTTAAGGCTAAAAAGCTCAAAGAGTATGGGGGGGGGAGGTGGAACAGGGCACAGTGTTGGATGATCGGTCATGATCATTTTGAATGGCTGGTGGAGCAGGCTCAAGGGACTGAATGGCCTATTCCAACTCCTATTGTCTATATTTCTAAAGTGCCCCCAACTGCAAGTTAGTTCAAGGGTCACTGCCAGTGATCAGAGTGGAAAACCTGGCAAACTGCTACTTTTTTTGATAGGAAAGAAACAGAAAACCATTATAGGACTTTCAAACCAGCGACCACCAGGACTGTACTAGCTGGCATCACACAACTGATCCATCCAGGAAACTTCTTCAAACTTGCTTTTATGAAATTTAACAACCATCACCAGTTCAAATTTCACATTGAGCTCCATAGCAACTGTTCTTGCATTTTCTAATTCAAATGGATAAAGTAGGAAATGGAATGGGAAATAATTAGAAGCATTGATTGGGCATGACAATGACAATGGTGGGCCTCTACCCCTCAAACCTCTATGTCCTATTGAGGCTACCGCATATGCCTGTGCCAGTCCATATCTCCCAATCCCTTCCCATGGATGTTCATGCCCCTAATGCTTGCTTATACCCCTCCATCCACTCAGAACCTCTTCGCTCCTCACATCCCCAGTGCCAGGTTACACCCTGTCCTGATGCCTCACATGCTGCAAAATGCCCCTGTACCCATCACTATGCTCAGTTTTTTCCTCCCCATACCCTGCTATATAAAACCACACCATCTCCATGCCCACTGAAGGTTAATTTGTCCTAAATGATAATAGATTGTGTAAAACAAAAAAGATTAATTAACTTTCCACTGTGCTGTAAAATGCCCCATTACTACTGGACAATAAAAGTGTTAATCATCCAGACCTTTGAAAGTATTAATGGCAGAAATTGCAAGCATGTGAAATCTCTTAACCTTGTATTAATAGACATTGCGGCATCGACAGCAGAGATCAGAGAACCAAAGCTGTCAATTAAGCAAGATTTCTCTTGGAGCTCAGTTGTTTCAACAGCCTAATGGATTTCTGGAATGTCAGCCAAGATTCTCAGGATACACCCTAAAAGGCACTACTGAAAATCAGAGATCCCAGGTACGGTATCAGCGACCCACCTGCCATTTTTAAACAATTCTGCCGTCCTCCTGCCTTCATGAAAATTCAGGCTATTAACTCTGTTTCTGTCTCCACAGATGTTGCCTGACCTGCATTTTTCCAAAATCTTTTTTTTGGTCTTATCTTAGATTTTCATTATTTGTCGCATTTTGTGTACAGTGATTTGTGAAATGTTGCGAATTATGCGTAGCTACACATTAATGGCCTTCACTTTGGTCTCCTCAGAAAACCTGGCTTACAGGTCAGAAAATCAGGTGTCAGGATCACTTCAAGAACACAACATTGACACAGTAGCTGGAGATTATACTGGCACAAATTTCAATCTCCCCGCAAATTATCATAACCAGCCACATCTTTCAAAAAGAATCTGCTTAAGTGACGAGCTTATTGAGAGGACTTTGTTATAATATCTTCTGAGCACAATTGTGCAAGGTAGCAAAGTTACAAAGGAGATAGCATAAATAAAGGCATCGGATCAGGCAAATTTAATGATGCGTGTCAACGTAGTGCCCTCATGTGGTCATGTTTTGGAAGTTAACTACATCAATTCATCAGATACTGACTGGGCTCAGTTTCTACAAAATGTTAAAAATGCAACAGAAACTGGAAGAATGCACAGCAAAAGGGGAAAAGAATTCAAACTAATCTTGCTTCTTGTCTAAGATTTGACTTTTAAAAGATGGATGTCACAGCACATCCCTCTTTAAGAAAGTATTAAGAAAACATTTTTTGTTATCTATTCCAGGGCCAAAACATCTCTGCAAATGAAAAGCAGCATAATACATATTGCTTTTCACAATGAGTAACCAAGGGGCAGAACTTCCACAGTGCACAATATGGAATTGTTACAAAATCTAGGCTCTGCTTTGAATTTTCACAAGTGCATACACAGGTGCTGATTACTCTCAAGAGCACATCTTTGGTTTAGGTGTGTGCGGAGAATCTAATTATAGGAGAGGATCATTCGAGAGTCCAATGATAATATGCACTCGAGTCTGAACTAGATGAGTGCTCTTCACATAAGCCTTCCTATCCAACCCCTTCACAATGACACGCAGGGAGTCCATAATCACTACATCAGCAGGCACTGTATTCCACAGAGTCACTCCTCTTTACTCTTTGGAGACTGGTTAGCTCAGATGGCTGGACAGCTGGTTGCAAAACAAAAGGACATTAAAGGTGTGGGTTCAATTCTCACACAGGCTGAGGTCACCATGAAGGATTCTCCTTCTCAACCTCTCCCCTCGCCTGGGGCATGATGACCCCCAGTCACCCCTCTCTAATGAGACAGCAGCCCTCTGTAATCTCTTGCAGGAATTCAGCCAGGGCTACATATCACATGTCACCTGAAGGGACAGGCAGGTGATTGGATCCAAAAATTTTGCCAAAAATTCCCCACTAAGATGTTCTGTGGACAATCTCAGAGTGGGTGTGTGCAATGTCTAGAACTGCAATGTTCCACAATACACAATGACGAAACAATACGGGAATCTAACCTGGCCACTCACTTACACCAATTATTGTAAAGACAATATAAACATCATAACCATAGGATCATAGGATGTAGGAAATTCAGCCCACTGAGCCTGCTCTGCCATTCAATGAGATCACGGCTCATTTGATAATAAATGGGAGTCGTAACAAAGCAATAATTCAAGAGGAGCTACAATGCGAAATCAGGAGTGTGCAGATCAGCGGGTATCACTGACATATGTGTCTGGATAAGACTGTGGTCTCCAAATGGCTACAAACTCAATACAATTTTCTTTGATTTGCCTCCAATATATAAAAAACACCACATCAACACTCATCACAGTAATCACACAAACATCAAAGACGATGACATCAGGTGATGCGGTCAAAGGCTGGGTTAACAAGTAATTTTCATGGAATTCAAGGAGGCAAGGTGGAACACAGGGAGGTTGAGAGAAGGAATTTCAAAAATCAAGACCTACTCAGCTGTGGAGATATTATGGGTCAGAAATTCAGCTCAGTGATGTAATTCCAGAGCACATGCCTTGCAATATATGTATTGCCCGTTTCATTCAATTTCTGATGAAGGAGCAGTGCTCCAAAAGCTAGTGCTTCCAATTAAACCTGTTGGACTTTGACCTAGTGTTGTGTGATTTTTAACTTTGTACACCCCAGTTCAACACCAGCATCTCTAAATCATGTCTTTCAACAGTACCTGTTCTTACAGATTCTGCAACTTCTGGGTGCTCAGCACCATGATATCATTCACACTGAATGAATAATGCTGCTGATTTAATTGTTAAAATAATTAACTATTACTTGCAGAATACTCGACACCAGAACTGGGTGAAACTGCACCAACAAAAAATGAATAGCTGCTTCCTTTGAACTCTATTTAGATATTGCTTGGAGCATTTGTTCAAAACATAAATGTTATACTGAGAAAGAATGCTGGAATTGTGAGCTAAGTGAGTAGAAAATAAGACTATACAATGTAGTAGAAGCAAGCCATCCAGCCCAGAGTCAACTCTGCCATTCAATGAGATTATGGCTGATCCAATAATTTCCAATATCACTTTCTTGCCTTTTCCCCATAATCCTCAATTCCTTTACTGATTAAAAATCTGTTTTAATGGCCCAGCCTCAACTGCTCTCTGCAGTAAAGAATTCAGAACCTTCTGAAGAAATGCCTCTTCATCAGTCTTAAATGTATTCTGAGATTACAACCTCTGGAATCCGTCACATTGGGAAGGAAGCTCTCTGCATCTGCCAGTTCAAGTCTCAGAAGAATCTTGAATGTTTCAACAAGGCTGCCCCACATTCTTCTCAATTTCAGAAATCAAGACCTAGTCAGCTGTGGACATATTATGGGTCAGAAGTTCAGCTGAGTGATATAATTCCAGAGCACGTGTCTTGCAATACAGGTATTGATCAAACTTACTCAACCTCTCTTCATCAGAGTATTTCTTCATACATGGTGTTACATCTAGTGAACCTTCAATGCCAGTATATCTTTTCTCAGCTAAAGAGAATAAAATAGATCACAGTATTCTAACTATGATCTGTCAAATCTTGTACAGTTTTAGCAAAACCTTCCTACTTTAATGTTCCATTCCCTTTGAAAAAAAAGTCAACATTCCACTCGTCTTCCCTACCACCCACTGAGAGATAGAACTGTAAGTGCTGGAGAAAGTCAGAGTCGATAAGGTGTGGTGCTGGAAAAAGCACAGCAGGTCAGGGCAGCATCTGAGGAGCAAGAGAGTCGACATTTTGGGCATATTCCTTCATCTGGACTGAAGGGTTATGTCCAAAATGTCGACTCTCTTGCTCCTCAGATGCTGCCCTGACCTGCTGTGCTTTTTCCAGCACCACACTTTATCGACTACAACCCACTGAACCTGAAAGCCTTTTTTTTGAGATTCAAAGGAGAAGGTCTCACAAATCCCTCCTTTCTGTGGTCTTTCTCGATTTAAATAATATTCAGCTCCCCTAGTCTTCCTGTCAAAGAACATAACCTCAAAGAGTCACTCATTTCCAGTTATATTGCTGTAATTGTATACCATGTAAGGCATATACACATGACCTGCTCTGCAGATGGAAGTGATGTAGGTTGCGTGCTGGACTTGGTCTGTGTGACCTTCCTCCATATTCACAGCTCTGGGGACCTCAACCTTTCAAAAGACAATGCCCAATACCAAAAGGACTTCAGAGTTCTGACAACAGAGGTTTTCAATATCACGCAAGAGAAGCAACATGCTACCAAGTCGACACATGCAGAAAGCTTCAGTCCCAGCAAGACTTTTGAGAAATGCTGTCATCCCACAGACTCCACTTGGAATCCACAGAATGTTTCAATGAGCTTGTGAAAGTAATTTGCAAACAGTTACCTGGTATCTCTCCATGAGCGATATATCTTGCAGACACGCTTTTGCAGTGCCTTCCTCAGACAGGAAGGCAGCAAGAAGAGTCTCCTGTTCCTCCATTTCCTTCTTCAGGTGCTGAATCTCTCGATTGATGCTCTGGAGTTTATTGCGTAGTTCTGGCAAATCCTTTTCCTTAAGTTCAATAACAGTTTCCCTACAGAACAAAAACTCCAAGGGGTCACTTCACTATTTAAGACACAACAAAAATTAGTCTGTCAGACTGAGCAATAAATCTAGATAGAAAAACAAAAACTCTAATTGTTGAACCGAGTAAGCAACCAGTAAATTAATAATCATGGAGGTCAGAAATGGAAATGGAGACCAGTGAATACAGGTCTGGTTTATTTCATACCTGATTGGTTTCAGTCCCATCATCTCATCACGACGTTTCTCTTTCTTCTTCAGCTCAGACTCAGCTGATTTAAGTTTATCCGGGACAAGCCGCAGTTTTGACTGTAGATCATTGATGATGTCCTGTAACTCAGCCTCGGAGGGGAAAACGCGCTGACAGACAGGACAGCAGGGTTCAGTTTCCTCTGTTAACTGGCCAATAAATTGACTGTAGACAGCCGTCGCTCCAGAAAGCATAGCTGGGAAAACGGAGAGATTAGGCAAAGGGGGAAAAAAAACAGGGTTTAGCTTTCTCAGGTAGGGCGTGGACTGAAGACCAGCCGAACAAGAGAGAAGTTAATTCCCCTCATCATGCGACACGTTTGATTAGCAGTGAAAAGAATGCACGTTGACATGGCCAACGCTCAAAGCCTCCTTGCACAGCTTGACACTCATAATGTTATAAATACATTTAAAATCAAATCTTTATTTGCAGCCCTCCAAGAATTATCTTTCTTTGAGGGGAGCTGACGGCAAGGTGGACTAGTAATCTAGAGACCCAAGTAATGTTCTGGGCACCTGTATTCAAATCCTGCCACGGCAGACTGTGGAATATGAATTCAATAAAAATCTGGTATTAAGAGTCAGTTCCATTGGTTGAAAATCCCATCTGGTTCATTGATGCCCTTGAAGGAGAGAATCTGCCATCCTTACCTAGTCTGGCCTCTGTGGGGCTCCAGACTCACAGCAATATGGCTGACACTTAACTACCCTCTGGGCAATTAAGGACAGACTCTGGATTAGTGGTGCTGGAAAAGCACAGCAGTTCAGGCAGCATCCGAGGAGCAGTAAAATCGACATGTCGGGCAAAAGCCCTTCATCAGGAATACCTGATGTATTCCTGATGAAGGGCTTTTGCCCGAAACGTTGATTTTACTGCTCCTCGGATGCTGTCTGAACTGCTGTGCTTTTCCAGCACAACTAATCCAGAATCTGGTTTCCAGCATCTGCAGTCATTGTTTATACCTAATTAGGGACAGACAAAAAAATGCTGGCCAGCAAAACTCACATCCCATGAATGAACTCAAAACAAATTTGTGTGTTAAAGGGTGTTAAAGGTCTCCAGCATGGGAACAGGCCTTTCTGCCCAACTTGTCCATGCTGCCCAGTTTGCACAATTAAACCAGTTCCATTTGCTGTGTGTTCCTGCCTGCCAAGCATTGAACAAAATGTCTCCACAAATGTGGAACACAGCATAGAATTTGTATGTACAGGTGGGTCTTCTTCTTCAAAAGAAAATGGGAATAGACCGGCAACAAATGGACTGCAACAGCTCAAGAAAGCAGCTCACCACCACTTTCTCAATGGCAATTATGAATGGTCAATAAATGTTGGCTTACCTCACATTGTCCACTTCCCATCAATGAACAAAAATAAATAAAAAGGTGCATTAGTGCAAGGATGGTGGGGGCAGGGGAAGAGGGGAGTGCTCAAGAAGTTAGTCTGAGTGGAGCTACTGGTCAAAATAATCTAGCTGCTACTGGTTAGGCATGAATGGAGCTAAATAAGGTGAGCTTGAAAATGTGAAGAGCAGAAGAGAAGCACTGAACAAGATTGGGTGGTTTAATCATCTCACCAGGTGTCCAAGTGGAAAAGGAAGGGATAAAGGATGGTCAGATTACACTGAGTACAGTTTCTGACCTTGGTGCTGCTGTGTAAATGCGAAGGATGGATGTTGGGCAAGCAGTGAGGGAAATAAAGATTCAGTTTGGTGAGAAATCGTGGCGCGGCAGTCAGAACAAAATAAACGGTCTGCTAAAAAATGTAGTTTACTGAAAATTCACCCAATTTCCTTCTGACGCAGAAAGCCAATCAACAAGGGTGCACAGAGTCAGATTCTAGCCTCACCTCTTTGCTTTGATGTCTTTTCGATGTCATCCTGAAGTTTATACAGGTCACTCTCAAAATCCTGGCCTCCGCACAAGTCGAAAAGTTTTTCCTCGTAGGTAGAGAGTTGCTGTTCTTTTGTTTTCAGTGCAGTACTTGTGTGATTTTTGTTCTGGTCTGCTGATGCCAAATCCTTACTAAAAGTTTCAGAAAGTAAAGTTCACATAAAACCTTACAGGAAATTACAGTCTCAGTGTGGTCAAAACTGTTCACAATATTCTAGATCTGGTCCAACTGGTGCGTTCATAACCTTCTCTATATTTATACTCCATTCCCTTTGAAATAAAGGCCAACAGTCCATTTATTTCCCTACTACCTGCTGAACTTGAAAGTTGGCTTTTTGTGATTTATGCACAAGGACACTCCAAATCCCTCTGTGCTTCAGCTTTTTGCAGTTTTTCTCTGTTTAAAAATATTCAAATCATCTACTCTCCCTGTCAAAGTGCAAGACTCATTTTCCCACACTAAGTCCTACTTGCCAAGTTCTCCCCACTCACCTAACCGGTCTATCACCCTCAGTAGACACGGTCATCCTCACTAGTCGCTTCCCTTCCTCTTCTTGTGCCATCTGCCAACTTGGTGACATAGTACATTCACCTCCCTCCTCCAAGTCATTGGCACGCATTGTAAATAATTGTGGCCCAACATGGATTCCTGTGGCATTCCACAGTTACAGGTGTCATCCTAAAATGTCTTCCTTAATCCAAACCTCTTTCTTTTATTGGTTAACCAATCATTTATCCACAATAATGTAATAACCCAACACCATAGCTCTTATCTCTTTAAGAAGTGTCATGTGCAGTTCCTCATTAAATGTATTTCGAAATCCAACAATATTACTTTTACTGATTCTCCTCTGTCTTCAAAGAATACTAAGAGATTTATCAGATCGGATTTCTCCTTCATGAAGTCATGTTCACAATGCTGGATTATGGTATATAGTTAAAATAGTCTGCTATTACATTCTTTATAACAGACTCTAATGTTTTCCAGTAACAGATATTAAGCTAACTGGCCTACAGGCATTACCTCTTGTTGTCTACCTTACTTTTTGATTGAGAGTGTTTAGTTTGCAGTTTTCCACCTTCTGGGACTTTTTGCAACAATAAGTATTCTTGGAAGATTACGAGTGGATCCACTATCTCTGCAGCTACTTCCTTTAACTTCCTTGGATGCACGGCACCAGGTCCAGGAGACTTACTGGTCTTTGGCTCATTAACTTCCCTAGTATTTTGTCTTTAGTTTTAGGTATTGCATTTCCTTTCTCCCTTACTTTTGCCCTTTATTTAGCATTTTTGGACTGCTATTAGGGATTCCTACTACGAAGATCATGCAAAGTCTAAGTCAACTACTCTGCCATTTCTTGGCTCCCCATTACTATTTCCTCCTCATTCTCTAAGGGGCCTATGTTCACTTTGGCCTCTCACTCCCATTTTATACAATTAAACAAACTCTTACTTTCGTTTTTTTATATACTTAATGATTTAACCACAAAGATTTCTCCTCCCACCCTTATTATTATTTAGTCACCTTTGGTTGGTTTTTAGAAGTTTTGGCATCTTCTGCCTTAACATTAATCCTCACTACATTGTATGTTTTTGTTAGTTTAAATTTGATACTAAATATCAATTGGATTTGATTATAAAATATGGTGATATTTAATTATAAACCTGGTTAACCATGGTTATCTTGCCCCCTTCCTCACAGACACATCTTTGCTGTGAGCCAATAACTATTTCTTAAACATTTTCCATTTTTCCTTAATCGACTTTCCTGTTAAATCTTTCACAATCCAGAGGTGATAAAATGTAGAACAGGAAAAAGCACAGGAGGTCAGGCAGCACCCGAGGAGCAAGAGAATTGATGTTTCAGGCTTAACCCTTCAGCAGGGCCCTGACAAAGTATTAATCTGGAAACATAGATTCTCTTGCTCCTCAAATCCTGCCTGACCTGCTGTGCTATTTCCAGAGCCACTTTCTCGACTCTGACTTCTCTAGCATCTGCAGTCCTCACTATCTCTTTTCCCTGTCCACTACAGTCAACTCTGTCTTCACTCCTTTTGAAAATACCTCCATTGTTTATTTTAGCACAGTTGCTTCTGACCCAAGTTTCTCACTCAAACTGAATGCTAAATTTTACCATATTATGTTTCCTCAGGGATACTGTACTCAGATCATTTATTATACCTGCCTTATTGATCCAAAATAGCCTGATCCCTGATGCATCCACAGCATTGTTTTTCGAAAACTATTCCAAATATTAGTAAGTTTCACATGATGGGAGGGGGAGAAATCACATCTGGAGTGAGATGCAATCTGACTGAGCACATAAGTTGGGGACTTTGGAGGCAGTGTGGGAACAGAACTGGTCACAGAGTCATAGAGATGTACAGCACGGAAACCGACTCTTTGGTCCAACTCGTCCATGCCGACCAGATATCCTAACCCAATCTAGTCCCCCTGCCAGCACCCGGACCATATTCCTCCAAATCCTTCCTATTCATATACCCATCCAGATGCCTTTCAAATGTTGCAATTGTACCAGCCTCCACCACTTCCTCTAGCAGCCCATTCCATACACGCACCATCCTTTGCGTGAAAAAGTTGCCCGTACCCTATCCATGCCCTTCATGATTTTATAAACCTCTATAAAGGTCACCCCTCAGCCTCCGTGCTCCAGGGAAAACAGCCCCAGCCCATTCAGCCCCTCTCTATGGCTCAAATCCTCCAACTCTGGCAACATCTTTGTAAATCTTTTCTGAACCCTTTCAAGTTTCACAACATCCCTCCAATAGGAAGGACATCAGAATTGCATGCAATATTCTAACCAACATCCTGTAAACCGCAACATGACTTCCCAACTCCTGTACTCAATACTCTGACAAATAAAGGTAAATTTTCCTTTCTCCATTATAAGAGTTTAAAATTTAGTTACTAGATTAATAAGGTAGCTGACTGGGGGATAGTTATCAGTCAATCATCTGAACCCTGAATAGGGCCTCAATAGGTGTAAATAGTCATTGAAGCTTTACTGGTGAGAGTCAGCTCTACCTCAGAGAGGGCCTATTGAAAGCCTATGTGATCAGAAAACTTCACATGGTCAAGAAGGAAAGACCACATCTGGAGTGAGACACAGTCTGTCAGAGTATATGGTTCAGGCACTTTAGAGGCAGTATGGGAATTTGGTGCAGAAGGCAAGTGGTTCTTGCTTGGCTTTTTTAGACTCATTGTTTGTCAGGATTTTGTTTTAATGGGATAACCTTGAGTCCAGGATCAGGGACCCAGCACAAAAGAGTGATATCACAGGAAAACCACATTGATTAGTAAAGCTGCTAATTTGACTGTTATCTTCAGTTTGAAGCTAAATAGGAGAAATATTTACAGATTACAAACTAAAAAAAGGTGGAAATTTTAAGAACTAAAGTAAGAATTAAGCAGTTAAAAGGGATGTGTTGTAACACATGTGGGAGCTGGTGGACTCCATTCAGTGACCACATCTGTAGCAAGTGTTGATTGCTTGAGAAACTCTGGCTCAGAGTTGATGTGCTGGAGTCTGAGCTTTGAACACTATGACACACCAGGGTTGGAGAGAGTTATCTGCACACTGTTTCAGAAGGCAGTCACCAACCCTTGGATTAACTGCCTTGAATTCAATCAGTGGTCAAGTACAGGAGGGTGGCACAATGAATGTGGGACTGAGTGAGGAAGGTAGAGGCATCTGGGAGATAGTGCTGAAGGAACCTCAGCCTTTGAGCATGTCTGACAGATATTTGCTCCGTGTGGATGACAATGGGGGCTATTGGGAGAATGACTAAACTGACCACAGCACGGTGGTACAGGGAGCTATTTTGAGGGGGTGGGGGTTTGTGGAGGAGTTGGGAATCTATACTTGTAACTGGAGATAGTATAGTCAGAGGAATAGACAGTGTTCCCTATGGCCAGGACCGAGAGTCCCAAAGGCTGTGCTGCCTTCCTGGTACCTGAGTTCAGGATATCTCACCTGGGTTGAAGACTAACTTGGAGTGAGGGTGAAGATCCAGTTGTTGTGGTCCATGAAGGTATCAACATACATCTGGAGGAGGGAAGAGGTTCTGCCGAGGGAATGAACACAGCTAGGGACTAAATTAAAAGGCAGAATCAAAAAGGTAATCTTAAGATTACTGCCTAAACCACAAGCAAGTTGGCACAGGGTCAACTGGATTAAACAGGTTCTTTTCTAGTCCCTTCAATGTCACTGGCACCAACATGGACTTTGACAACCCCCACTCCAATTCATCTCCAGCACTAAGGATATTTTCTTAACTCTGGCACCAAGCAGATTGTACAGGTTTCAGGACTCTCATTTATGGCTTCAGGGAATTACATCAATCCCCCTAATTTTATTGTCTCCTACACTTACACGCTCCTATTTCTATCGCTCCTGAGGTTGAGAGCTTTTCACTGAAGTGTAGTTGTCCAGCATTCCAGGTCTGATCCCTGGGTATGAAGATATCATATTAGCAAAGAGTAAACAGGTTAGGACTCTACTCACTGGAGTTTAGAAGAATGAGGTGAACTCATTGAAGCATACAGGATTAAGGGCCTTGACAGGGTAAATGTTGAGGTTGTTTCCCTTCATGGAAGATTCGAAGACCAGAGAACATGGTCTCAGAATAAAGGGACACCAATTTAAGACTGAGATGACAGGGAATTTCTTGAGGGTGGAGTGTCTTTGAAGTTCCTTGCCACAGACAGCTCTGGGGGCAAGTCCTTGTGTATATTTCTTTGATCAGTTGTGGAATCAGTAGGAAAAATGCAGGACAGATGACATGAAGAATATCTGATCAACCATGTTACTATTGAATGGTGGAGCAGGCTTGAGGGCTTAATCTCATTCCTATTTCTTAGGTTCATCTTTTGGTAGCCTACTTAATTACTTGCTTCCTTTGCAATCTAACCTAGAGTTTAATTTGGAAAAAGTAACATTTGGTAAAAACTTACAGTATCTCATGGTGAAGAAGTAGTATTCCTGTCTATAACTTAGAGATTTTATGTTCTTCACTATGAAGGCTTTAACAAAGACAATTATTGCAATACAAGGAAAAACATAATTTAATATTTGAACATTCTGAGTAGTTAGAAACAAAGCAAAAGATCTATTGATGTGATTCTGAATATTCTGAGCTACAGGGAGAGGCTGAACAGGCTGGGGCTGTTTTCCCTGGAGTGTTGGAGGCTGAGGGGTGACCTTATAGAGGTTTACAAAATTATGAGGGGCATGGATAGGATAAATAGACCAAGTCTTTTCCCTGGGGTCGGGGTGTCCAGAACTAGAGGGCATAGGTTTAGGGTGAGAGGGGAAAGATATAAAAGAGACCTAAGGGGCAACATTTTCACACAGAGGGTGGTACGTGTATGGAATGAGCTGCCAGAGGATGTGGCGGAGGCTGGTACAATTGCAACATTTAAGAGGCATTTGGATGGGTATATGAATAGGAAGGGTTTGGAGGGATATGGGCCATGCGCATCCACGTCTCTACTTCCTCAGGAGACTAAGGAGACCTCATGTCTACAAGAACTCTTACTAATTTTTATACATGCGCCACATAAAGCATCTTATCTGAATGCACCACAGTATAGTATGGCAACTGCTCTTGCCAAGACGGCAAGAAACTAGAGAGAGTGGAGGACATGGCCCAGTGCATCATGCAAACTAGCCTTCCATCCATTGACTTCATCTATACTTCTTGCTGCCTTGGTTATACTCACTCCCACCCACTTCTGTTGGTAAAAGATAAAACTTTGAATACATGTATGAACAGATTCAAAAGCAGCTTCTTCCCTGCTGTTGATTGACTTTTGCATGGACCTCTTCCATATTAATGGTGATCTCACACTCTCCCTTCTCTGCAACTATAACACTGTATTCTACGCTTTTTTACTGCCCTGATGCGCTTTGTATAGTACAATTTGCCTGTATGGCACTCAAAACAACACTCTCCACTATATCTCAATACATGTGACCATAATAAACCAAACTTAAAACTCAAAGATTAAGTGCCATGAAATTAAGTGTAAAATGGCAGCACAAATGGACGAATGTCCACCTTTCCCATAACTAGATGCCTGTCTAAACTGACATTATCAATTCATGCCAATAATGGGTTTTTTTCGCACACAGGTCCATGTCTACTTGGATTGGGTCAAACGCAATATGTGTTCAATGTGTCTGTGCAGGATCTGAACTTAGATAGAAGAGCATTGGTCTATTCCAATATACCACCTAGCCTATTTCTTTGAAACTCTTAAATCAATAACTTAAAATTTTACCAGGAATATTTCAGCATGGTAATGAACATGCTGAAATTTTCAGTGTCTTTACCTAAAGCCAATCTCAGGCATTTGCAATTATTTGTAACATCTTTGGGATTGTGATCAGAAACAGAGATAGATTTGCCATATAAATACTGTCATATGCCTGGGGTCGGGGAGTCCAGAACTAGAGGGCATAGGTTTAGGGTGAGAGGGGAAAGATATAAAAGAGACCTAAGGGGCAACTTTTTCACACAGAGGGTGGTACGTGTATGGAATGAGCTGCTCACCTCTGCTCTGCGTAATCTTCAGGATCCTTTTCACAGGACTTTTGCCCCCATATTGAGACTGGCTCAAGTTCAAACTAAATGCGTTGTCAGCCTGTGTGCAGGAACAAAGAGGCCAGCTGATGGCAGTATTGAACAACATGCAACACAAATGTCCCAGTGGCTACCCCTGCTGGCATTTAGTGCTCCCTGCATGAAGAAGGAAGTCAAATGAATAGGATAGAGTCATAAAGTAATACAGCATGGAAACAGATCCATTGGTCATTTCACACAGTTGTACCTATTGAGACAAAATGTGTTTATGTTCATTACAATGCTGAAATATTCCTGGTAAAATTTTAAGTTATTGATTTAAGAGTTTCAAAAAATAGGCTAGGTGGTATATTGCAATAGACCAATGCTCTTCTATCTAAGTTCAGATCCTGCACAGACACATTGAACACATATTGCGTTTGACCCAATCCAAGTAGACATGGACCTGTGTGCGAAAAAAAATCATTATTGGCATGAATTGATAATGTCAGTTTAGCCAGGCATCTAGTTGTGGGAAATGGGAAAGGTGGACATTCGTCCATTTATGCTGCCATTTTACACTTAATTTCATGGCACTTAATCTTTGAGTTTTAAGTTTGGTTTATTATGGTCACATTGTCTCATCCTGCTCCTGCCCCACCGATCTCATCTCTGCATACCTCGACACGGTCCTGTCTCCCTTAGTCCAAAAACTCCCCACCTACGTTCGGGACACCACCCACGCCATCCACCTCCTCCATGGTTTTCGCTTCCCCGGTCCCTAACGGCTTATCTTCACCATGGACATCCAGTCCCTATACACCTCCATCCTCCATCACGAAGGACTCAAAGCCCTCCGCTTCTTCCTTTCCCGCCGTACCGACCAGTACCCTTCCACTGACACCCTTCTTTGACTGACTGAACTGGTTCTCACCCTGAACAACTTCTCTTTCCAATCCTCCCACTTCGCCAAACCAAAGGAGTAGTCATGGGCACCCGCATGTGCCCCAGCTATGCCTGCCTCTTCGTAGGATATGTGGGACAGTCCATCTTCTGCAGCTACACTGGCACCACCCCCCACCTTTTCCACCGCTATATTGATGACTGTATCGGCGCTGCCTCGTGCTCCCACGAGGAGGTTGAACAGTTCATCCACTTTACCAACACCTTCCACCCCGACCTCAAATTTACCTGGACCGTCTCAGACTCCTCCCTCCACTTCATAGACCTCTCCATTTCTATCTCGG
>NC_057723.1:13091559-13162689 GCF_004010195.1 Chiloscyllium plagiosum | reverse complement strand
TATGCCCGAAATGTCGATTCTCTTGTTCCTTGGATGCTGCCTGACCTGCTGCGCTTTTCCAGCAACACATTTTCAGCTCTGATCTCCAGCATCTGCAGTCCTCACTTTCTCCTCCATATAAATACTGTGGCTACCAGAGTAGGTCAGAGGTTAGGAATCCTGCAGTTAATAACTCACCTCCAGACTTGTCAAAGCCTGTCCACCATCTACAAAGATCAACTCAGAAGTGGTATGGAACACTCCCTACCTGCACTCAGCCAGGCACCTCCAATGACACCCGAGTAACTCGACACCATCCAAATCAGTGGCCTAGTGGTATCAGTGGGCTGTTAATTCAGAGACCGAGGTAATGTTCTGGGAACCTGGGTGAAAATCCTGCCATGGTTCAATAAATATTTGGAATATTTTCAATAAATATCTAGAACTATGAGTATAATGATGACCATGAATCCATTGCTGATTATCTGGAAAATCCATCCAGCTCACCCATATCCTTCAGGAAAGGAAACTGCCATCCTTATCTGGTCTGGCCTACCCATGACCCCAGACCTCCAGCAATGTCGTTGACTCTTAACTCCCCATTGGGCCTAGCAATGTGTTTGATTATTGTCCTATCCACTACCTTCACCATTTGTATTATGTGCAATGTTATTCTTATTTAAAGAAAGATAGTAATTTTAATCAACCTGTTAAGACATGTTATGGGCACCTCTGGGGCACCTGAGACTTGAACTCGATGTTTTTTGGCCCATACATGAGGACAATACCACTATGTCATAAGACTGTTTTCTGAAGAAGGATATACTCACCATAAAAGGGCTTCATTAAATTAATCCCCAAGGTAGTGGGATTATGTTCTGAGGAGAGGTGAATGAAATAGAACCTGTATTTTCTAGAGTCTCGAAGAATTAGAGACAATCTCAAAAATTCTCTATGGGTGGCAGGGTGGAAATATTTAGGAAATTTCCCAGACAGGTGACTCAAACTAGGGGACATAATTTCAGGATAAAAGGAAAGTTATTTAATACGAAGACGAGTAGAAATTTCTATGGTGGTGAATCTTTGAATGGGGAATTCTTAAGGGCTATGGAAGCCCTATCATTTAGCAAGTTTGAGAGAGAAATCACTATGCCTTTGGAGACTGATAACATTGAGCAAAGTAGAGATATTGCAGGAAAGTGGCAGTGACACAGTGATCAGATATAATCCAGAATGATGGGGCAGACACGCTGGGCTATGTTTGTTCACATGTTCCATCACTGGTGCAGAGTGGCAGCAAAATGCACTCCAGCATTTCACAAAGATTCCTTCCACAACATAGTCCAAATCCATTAAGGAGGACAAGGGCTACAGAGCAGGTGGGAATACCACTATCTGCAAGTTTCCCTCGAACTCACATACCATTCTGGCTTGGAACTATATTGCCACTCACTATTTAGAGTCATAGAGATGTACAGCACAGAAACAGACTCTTTAGTCCAACTTGTCCATACTGACCAGATATCCTAACCTAACCTAGACCCATTTGCCAACACTCAGACCATATCCCTCCAAACCCTTCTTATTCATAGACCTATTCAGATGCCTTTTAAATATTGTAATTGTATCAGTCTCCACCATTTCCTCTGGCAGCTCATTCTGTACACGCACCACCATCTGTGTGAAAAAGTTGCCCCTTAGGCCCTTTTTATATCTTTACCTTCTCACACTAAACCTATGCCCTCTAGTTCTGGATTCCCCATTCCAGGGAAAATACCTTGTCTATTTATCCTATCCATGTCCCTCTTGATTTTATAAACCTCTATAAGGTCACCCCTCAGTCTCCGAAGCTCCAGGGAAAGCAGCCCCAGCCTATTCAGCTTCTCCCTGTCGCTCCAACCCTCCAAAACTGGCAACATCCTTGTAAATCTTTTCTGAACCTTTTCAGGTTTCACAACATCCTTCCGCTTTCTGGGTCAAAACCCTAGAAATTCCTTCTTAATTGCACTGATATGATACAGCAAATATAATCTGTAATTTCAAATGTGGCAAGACGCCTCAAGTGTGTCACATAGTGAAAAATAAGTTCATCACAACTGCATTTTACTAAACAGTTTAAATTTGACATGGTCTGATGCATTGCCTTCACAAATTTTCTTTGTAGAAAAGCAACCAATCCAACATGAATTTGCTCTTTATTGCTGGTCACAGCTCTATGCATATATCATTTCTTTGCTTCCCTCAGAGCGGGATTGTACATTTCTCTGGAAAGTATCCATTACGTCTGAAATACCTCAAAATCATGGCAGAAAATAAACCGGAAAGAGTTACAGGCAACAGCGGCCGAGTGCAGTAGGTCAATTATCACATTCTAACAAGATGCTAACCTTGATAATCTCAGAATAAATATACAACACTGGATACACAGTCATCGCTGTTTCCAACCCCTCCACCTCATTTGTCACGATTCCAAGAAGATACATCAGGGTAAAGCACAGAGCATTATTTATCACTCAATCTTTGCAGCGAGACGGTTCTTGAACTCTACTGCCTTTTTGTGGTTGGCACCCCTAACATGTACAGCCCTGCTTTCCATTTCACACTTGATAAGATGCAAATAGTTCCCAAGTGCTTGTGAGAAAATCTATCAGTTAAGTAGTAGCACAAAGGAATCACCCCAACTAAAAATCCCAACAGAAATTACAGAGCTACAGAAACATGTGCACTATTTAGAATTTCACAGTGGTCCTATAACTTGTTTAGCCAACAACTTTGGGGTTACTGAGCAAACCTTTCCATGAGGTACACAGAAAGTAAGCTTGTAGTTACATACGTCACAAAAGTCCTTAATTAAATTTGTTAATGAATCAAAGCTTGCAACAGAACCCACTTAAAATCACAGAATGATACAGTACAGAAGATGTCCACTCATCCCACTGTGTACATGCTGGCTTTTTGAGATATCCAAATATTTCCACTTCCTGCTCATTCCCATAACCCGGCAAATTATTCTTCTTTTAAGTATTTTGCCCCCTGCCCTCACTTCAATCACAGAGTCCCTAGTACAGAGATGGAATTCAGCCCCTTGGGTCTGCACTGAGCCTCGAAGGGGATCCCACCCAGAGTCGTCCCCAGTCATCAGTAGTCTGTGAATATTGGTTACCACAGCTTTGAACACTAAGCATATTTTCTGGTCTTTCAAACCTTCTTTGCTCAAAGGAGACTAAGTGTAGCTTCTCTGGTCTCCTCTTCTATCTGAATTCCCTCATCACTGGCACCCTTCTAGTCTGTGATGCAGAGTGACGCCAATGGCATGGGTTCAATCCCCACACAGGCCAAGGACACCATGAAGGACTCTCCTTCTCAACCTCTGCCCTTGCCTCAGGTGTGGTGACCCTCAGGTTAAACCATCACCAGTCCGAAAGAACAGCTGTTTGATCCAGTAGGAGGATGGTCATTCGACCTTCTGCATCCTCCCCACTGCCGTGACGCTCTTTCAAAGGTGTGATGCTCATAACTGAACATAATACTCCAATGGAGGCCAAACCGATTTTATTTTAAATACAAATTGCCATGATATTTTCTACTCTCTTTCAAGATTAAAGAAGCATTTCTAAAAAAAAATCACCTTCTTCAATGTGGTTTCATTTGGATAAGCACATGATTACAAAAGGTTTGGACAGAAGATAAGTATCTTTCTAGATAACACCTGACCCATGTGACCGCCCTCCAGTGGTTTCAATTACCTGAGGGGGCTCAGGTCGGGATTTCACAGGGTAATTTCCCCCACCCCTCAAGTTATTTCACCTTCTCCTGACTGATCACATGGCCGCCTAGAGGTACTGTGGGAATGTCTAATGCCACAGGTTTTGCAGGGTTTGGGTTGGCGGGGGGGTTCCAGATGTAGAAGCTTCCAGTCACGATACTTCCATCATCAAGGCTGGGGCCTGCCTGATGGAAATACAGATCTTTTCCTGCGTATCTACTTTAGAAGGCTTCAACTCACCACCTACTTGTTTTCTATTGCAGCTTGTAAGTCATTTCAAATTAAAATGGAACAGTCAAGAGGGCTTCCAATGATGAAAGTGATCAAACCTGAAAGTAAAGCCACAGAAACACAGCACAAAACCAACTCAGTGACGATTCTGACAAATGGCTTTTGAGGAGGGCCATGTTGTACCTCAAAATGTTAACTCAGTTTTTCTCACCACAGATGCTGTTAGAACCGCTGAGCTTTTCCGGCACTTTGTTTTATTTTGGTGACAGTAATTTGGTTCCTTTGGGACAGGGTGAGCATCAAAATGACTTAAAATTATGTCATAATAAGGGCAGGTCGTGCCTCACAAACCTTATTGAATTCTTTGAGAAGGTGACTAAGGAGGTGGACGAGGGGAAAGCAGTAGATGTGGTGTATATGGATTTTAGTAAGGCGTTTGATAAGGTTCCCCATGGTAGACTACTGCAAAAAATACGGAGGTATGGCATTGAGGGTGAGTTGGAGGTCTGGATTAGGAGTTGGCTGGCTGGAAGAAGACAGAGGGTAGTAGTGATGGCAAAGGTTCATCTTGGAGTGCCGTCACTAGCGGTGTTCCGCAAGGATCTGTTTTGGGACCATTGCTGTTTGTCATTTTTATAAATGACCTGGAAGAGGGGTTAGAAGGTTGGGTGAGAAAGTTTGCGGATGATACGAAAGTCGGAGGAGTAGTAGACAGTGAGGAAGGATGTGGCAGGCTACAGCAGGATATAGAGAAGCTGCAGAGCTGGGCAGAAAGGTGGCAAATGGAATGCAATGTAGCTAAGTGTGAGGTGATTCACTTTGGGAAGAATAACAAAAAGATGGGGTACTGGGCTAAAGGTCGGATACTTGGTAGTGTGGATGAGCAGAGGGATCTTGGTGTCCATGTACACAGATCTCTGAAAGTTGCCACCCAGGTAAATAGTGCGGTGAGGAAGGCATATGGCGTACTGGCTTTTATTGGTAGAGGAATTGAGTTCCGGAGTCCGGAGGTCATGATGCAGTTGTATAAGACTCTGGTGCGCCACATCTGGAGTATTGTGTGCAGTTTTGGTCGCCATACTATAGGAAGGATGTGGAGGCATTGGAACGGGTGCAGAGGAGGTTTACCAGGATGTTGCTAGGTTCTTTACTCAGCGAGTCGTGAGTTCATGGAATGCCCTGCCAGTAGCAGTGGTGGACTCTCCCTCATTATGGGCATTTAAGCGGGCATTGGATAGGCATATGGAGGATAGTGGGCTAGTGTAGGTTAGGTGGGCTTGGATCGGCGCAACATTGAGGGCCGAAGGGCCTGTACTGCGCTGTATTGTTCTATGTTCTATAACTATTTTGATCTATCAAAAGCATCTAATGTCAGTTTTGAGTTTCCAGTGATCAGTTATTCACATTGAAAAAATTCAATCTTGCAACAATTTTGCAGTGATTTAAGTTAGTCAATTTATCTTCCACGTCAGCACAGAGTGAAAGTTCAGATGTCCCAGCTCTGAGTGGCATTGAGGCCTGAGGAAAGGGCAGGGATCCAGTCTGACCTTTGAAGTCCTCAAATTACACTAAACCTCAAAATGAAATGGAACTCCTGTGTGACCAGTACATTCAGTCCCAAGTCTTACTTTTCTTTTAAACTAGTTTTCCCTCTGGGTTGTCTACTTTTCTTCTTTGGAAAAGCACAGCAGGTCAGGCAGGAACCAAGGAGCAGGAGAATCGACGTTTCGGGCATGAGCCCTTCTTCAGGATACACACAAGCAATTCTATTACTGAATGATCAAAATGGAGATACAGGCTGCTTTTTCCATCCTTATTCCACTGATTCTTTGTATTACTGAAAAAGGGCTCATGCCCAAAACGTCGATTCTCCTGCTCCTTGAATGCTGCCTGACCTGCTGCACTTTCCCAGCAACACATTTTCAGCTCTGATTTCCAGCATCTGCAGTCCTCACTTTGTCCTACTTTTTTTCTTTCTCAATCATCACACATGAGATTAGTAAGTGTGGTTCGGTGGGGTGCTGGAAAAGCACAGCAGGTCAGGCAGCATCGGGCAAAAGCCCTTCATCAGGAATGAGGGTCACTCACCATTAGGGAGTGTGGCGTCTTATCCATAGTAACTGAGATTATGCCCCTAACAGGCGAAAAGGATTCTCCTCCTCTCTCTGTCTGCTGGACTAGCAATGCTGCATATTCCCTTGGTAACACAATTTTTTTAGATCCACATTGCTCACAAAGCATATGAAGGAATGAGATCAGGATTCAATAATACACACTTCTGACCATTATCACAAGCTCATGTGTAATTCTTGTTTAAAAACACACATTGTATACACCTTAAAGTCATGGTACCTCTGCTAAACCTACTTGTCACTCAAATTTATTTTGATAATGTGAAACATGCAAATTAGGGACACCTAAGATATGTGCTTCAGGTGCCCATTACCTGCAAGTGTCATTCTTGTCAAACTGTCCTGTGCGTACACTCAAACAGATGAACTAAATACCCCATAATTATCTTTGCCTTGTGGTATTCCTTTCTCATTGCTATGTGTAATTCTAATGAAGTAGGATATAATTACTTTCATATCCTGTAGCACTTCTGTGATGTTCTGCTGGTTTCCCTAATTCATTAGGGCAGCACGGTGGCACAGTGGTTAGCACTGCTGTCTCACAGTGCCAGAGACCTGGGTTCAATTCCCGCCTCAGGCGGCTGACTGTGTGGAGTTTGCACATTCTCCCCATGTCTGTGTGAGTTTCCTTCGGGTGCTCCAGTTTCCTCCCACAGTCCAAAAATGTGCAGGTTAGGTGAATTGGCCATGCTAAATTGTCCGTAGTGTTAGGTGCAGGGGAATGGGTCTGGGTGGGTGCGCTTTGGCGGGTCGGTGTGGACTTGTTGGGCTGAAGGGCCTGTTTCCACACTGTAAGTAATCTAATCTAATCATTAGCTTTCCTGGGCTATTCCTTTTGAGGAATGTACATCCAATTCCTCATCACGCTTGCAGCCTGTACAGGATGCTCAGAGATCACAGTCAAATTTTAAGATGATGATGGGAGAGTTATTATTCTGCAGATTGTCTAGAAATTTATAATCTACTTGTTCACAGATGTTATAACATACCTGGGATTTAAGCCCAGGGCCCTGGCTCAGAAGTAGTGACACTACTCTTACCCACAAGGACTCTGCAGACCCATTTTTAATTAATGTGCTCAGACATGTTACAGCACACCTCTGGTGCCAATGGGGATTTGAACCCAGTCTCAAGGCCAGAGGTAGGGAGATTATTACTGCCCCATAAAAACTTGCTGCAGACTCTCAACTAGAACAATCTTCAATTCACTTTGGACAGTGACAACTGAAACTGTTTTCTACTGGAACAGTTTAGATACGTTCCCCACAAAGAAAAACGATGGTACTGCCAAATCTAAAGTCTGCTGTTTATCAAGTAGCATCAGCGTAAGATAAAATAGAAAAACGTAGCTATGACCATTTCAAAGAAAGTAATACTTTAGGAAGCTTAGTGGAATATAGAAAGTACAGTGATAGAGTAATACAACACAGAAACAGGCCCTTTGGTCCAACTTGTCTATGCTGACCAGACATCCTAAACTGTTCTTGTCCCATTTGCCAGTGTTTGGCCCGTATCCCTCTAAATTCTTCCTATTCATGTTCCCATCCAGATGCCTTTCAAATGTTGTAATTGTACCAAGCTCCTCCACCTCCTCTGGCAAATTGTTCTATATGCCTTCTTACCAGACCTATTAACCTATCTTGCCACCTTCACGGAAGTGTGAACAAGCACCCTAACATCCTTCTGTTCCTCTGAGCTCCCTGAGCTCTTCATTGAATACACCCTTGCCTTCTTCCTCCTTCCAAAATCCTCACATTTATCAGGGTCCATTTGACCAATCAATTTATAACTTCCTGTCACCTATCACCCTCGTCTTCTGTCAACCAGGCAGTCAATCTTTGTCATCCGTAAACTTAATTATCATCCTTCCAGATTCTCATTGAATTGACTTATGAAGATCACAAACAATAATGGAACCAGCACCAATCCCTGTGGCATGCTGTGGCACATCTGGCTCCATTGACATAAACAGGCTTCACCACCACCCTCCACCCTCTGGGTGGCACGGTGGCACAGTAGTTAGCACTGCTGCCTCACAGCGCCAGAGACTGGGTTCAATTCCCGCCTCAGGCAACTGTCTGCGTGGAGTTTGCACATTCTCCCAGTGTCTGCATGGGTTTCCTCCAGATGCTCTGGTTTCCTCCCAGTCCAAATATTTGCAGGTTAGGTGAATAGGCCATGCTAAATTGCCTGTAGTGTTAGGTGAAGGGGTAAATGTAGGGGAATGGGTCTGGGTGGGTTGCTCTTTGGAGGGTTAGTGTGGACTTGTTGGGCCAAAGGGCCTGTTTCCACACTGTAAGTAATCTAATCTAATCTAACTACTTTCACTATGCCAATTTTGGATCAATCTTGCCAAATTACCCTGGATCCCATGAGCATTTACCTTCTTTATCAGTATCCCAAGTAGGATCTTGGCAAAGGCCTTGTCGGAATCCATACAAACTACATAAACTGCTCTACCTTCATCCAAACGCTTAGTCATCTCAAAATATTCCACTGGCCTTCGGGTAATACAGGGATGAAACTCGAGTCTCATTGACCGAGTTTCAAAGCCATGTCCACTATCCCCAATCAAATCATGCTTCGCTAAATGGAGATTATTTTTCTCCTTCACTATTTTCTCCAGTGGGATACTAACGTTAGACTTATTGGTCTATAGTCCTCTGGCCTATCTCCCCCCACACTTCTTATAAAGTGCCAGTCATCTGGCACCTCCCTCGTTGTCACAGATGATTTGAAAATTTGGTTAGCCCCCTAAGTTCCTCCTTCATCTCCCACAACAGCCTGAGATACAACTCATTTGGACCTGGAGATTTGTCCACTCTTAAATTCCCTAAAACTTCCAATACACCCTCGGTTCTTTCATAAATCTGTTCCAAGAATTTCACAGTCTCTTATCTCAAATGCTGTACTTACATACCCCTTCTCCTGAGTAAAGGCAGATGTGAAGTACTCCTTTAACACTGCGTTCTCCAGTTTCATGAAAAGATTGCCCACCTTAATGGGCTGTATTCTTTACCTGCTTATTATCGTCCTCTTGATACACTTGGAGAATATTTTCAGATTCTCCCTAATTCTCCCACCAATGTTTTCTCATGCTTTCCTTTTTGCTCTCCTAAATGGTTTCTTGAGATTCCCCCTGCACTTCTTATTCTCCTTCGTGCCTCTGTTGTTTTGTTCCCTTTGTATCGGTTATATACCTCCCTTTTCCTTTTTATATCGTCCTAGACATTCATGATTCTCTGGGCTTGTAGCTCCTACATTTAATCCTAAGGCTTGTACTCCCCTTTTTGAAAGCCTTCCACTTTTTCCGCTGTAGACTTACTGTCATGTAGCCTGTTCCCAGTCTATTTTAGCCAAAGCCTTGCCTTATTCCTGAAGAAGGGCTCATGACCGAAACGTCGATTCTCCTGCTCCTTGGATGCTGCCTGACCTGCTGTGCTTTTCCAGCAACACATTTTCAGCTTAACAAAGTCTGTCTTATCTCAATGCCTTTGTTGCAGGCTATCTTCTTCTTTTTCCATAAAAAACATAACATTCAGTGTTGTGGTCACTATCACTAAAATGCTCCCCCCCCTCCACTGTCACCTCAAGCACCTGTCTAGCTTCATTCCCTAGAATTAGATCCAGCACTGCATAGTTCCGTGTAGAGTCATCCACATATTGACATAAAATGCTCTCCTGTATACTTTTCAAGTAATCAGATTGTTGCCCAGAACCTAGAAGCTTGCTCACTTCTTTGGAATATAGATGAATAACAGGTGACTTTTCAGAAAAACACAAGATTCTTCGAGGACTTGAGATGGTAGTTACAGAAAGGTTGTTACCTCTTCTGGGAGAGTCTCGAACCACAGATCATATTCTCAAGAAAGGGGGTCACACATTTAGGACAGGGATGAGGAGTAATTTCTTCGCTCAAGAGGTTTGCATATCTGTGAAATTCTTTACCACAGAGAGCTGTCAAGACGGAATCAATAAAGTATTCAATGCAAGGAAGGAAATTAAGGTTATGGAGAAAAGACAGGAAAGTGGAATTTCAAGGTTTTCAGATAGCCATGATCTCATTGAATAGCCTACCATGGTCCTATCTCTCATGGTCTTAGACCATGAGACAAAAGGAGCAGAAATTAAGCCATTTGGCCCGTCGAGTCTGCTCCACCATTCAATTGTGGCTGATACATTTTTCAAACCCATTCTCTGGCTTTCTCCCCATAACCTTTGATCTTCTTGACAATCAAGAACGTATCTCTGTCTTAAATATACTCAATGACCTGGCCTCCATAGTCTTTTGTGGCAATGAATTCCATAAATTCACCACTCTCTGGCTGAAGAAGTTTCTCCTTATCTCTGATCTAAAGAGTCTTCCCTTTATTCTAAGGCTGTGCTCTTGGGTCCTCGCCTCTCCCATCAATGGAAACATCTTCTTAATGTCCACTCTGTCCAGGCTATTCAGTATTCTACAAGTTTCCATTAGAAATTCTAAACTCCATCGAGTGTAGAAAGAGTTCTCAAATGTTTCTTATATGTTAAGCCTTTCATACTGGAATCATACTCAAACCTCCTCTGGAACCGCTCCAGGACCAGTACGTCCTTCCTGAGGTATGGGGCCCAAACTTGCTCACAATGCTTTAAGGTTCCTTATGGTAGACTGGTTTGCAAGGTTAGATCTTATGGAATACAGGGAGAAGTAGTTATTTGGCTTGAAGGTAGAGGGCAGAAGGTGGTGGTGGTGGAGGGTTGGCTTTCAGACTGGAGGCCTATGAACAGTGGTGTGCCATGGGGATCGGTGCTGGGTCCACTGCTTTTTGTCATTTATTTAAATGACTTGGATGTGAATATAGGAGATATAGTTAGTAAGTTTGCAGTTGACACTAAAATTGGAGGTGTAGTGGACAGCGAAAAAAGGTTACCTCAGAATAAAATGGGATCTTGATCAGATGGGTCAATGGGCTGAGGAGTGGCAGATGGCGTTGAACTTAGTTAAATGTGAGGTGTTGCATTTTGGAGAGGCAAATCAGAGCAGGACTTGTACACTTAAATGGTAAGGTCCTGAGGCGTGTTGCTGAACAAAGAGACCTTGGAGTGCAGGTTCATAGTTCCTCGAAAGGGGAGTCATAGGTAGATAGGATAGTGAAGAAGGCGTTTGGTATGCTTTCCTTTATTGGTCAGAGTACTGAGTACAGGAGCTGGGAGGTCATGTTGCAGCTGTATGGGACATTGGTTAGGCCACCTTTGGAGTATTGCATGCAATTCTGGTCTCTCTCCTATCAGAAGGATGTTGTGAAACTTGAAAGGGTTCAAAAAAAATTTACAAGGATGTTGCCGGGGTTGGAGGATTTGAGCTAAAGGGAGAGGCTGAATTGGCCTGGGCTGTTTTCCCTGGAGCGGCGGAGGCTGAGGGGTGACCTTATAGAGGTTTATAAAATCATGAAGGGTATAAATAGGATAAATAGACAAAGTATTTTCCTTAGGGTGGAGGAGTCCAGAACTACAGGGCCGTGTGTGTATGGAATGAGTAGACACAGGAAGTGGTGGAGGCTGGTACAATTACAACATTTAAAAAGCATCTGGATGGGTATATGAATAGGAAGGGTTTAGAGGGATACGGGTCAAGTGCTGGCAAATGGACTCGATTAGGATAACATATCTGGTTGGCATGGATGAGTTGGACCGAAGGGTCTGTTTCTGTGCTGTGCATCTCTATGACTTCATCATTAAACCTCTGACCCTCACCTCCCAGGAGGACATGGGTGGGGAACCACTAGCTAAGTGAACACAAAATATTATGAATGCTGGAAATCTAAAGCAAACACCTGAAGTGCTGGAGAAACTGCAGATCTGGCATCATCTGTGGAAAGAGAAACAGGGTGAATGTTGAGTCCATGATGATTCCTCTCCAGAACTGAGAATTCATGAGCCCTCTGGCATGTCTCCCATAAAACTCCCAGATTCCCACTGCCCCACTGTTAGCAAACCCAAGTACCCATCCAAATCCAACCATCCACCCCCTCTTAGTGTGGACATAGCTCAGAATCGTTCCCAAATTCTATGGCAGTTGATCCACAAAGTCTCACATGCCACCAGGTTAAAAATCGAATTAATTCACATCGCTGCAAACTGGTGGCCCTGATAATATAGAACACGTTACATGGCATTAAGCCTCTACCTCTGCAAAACAATAACTGTCTCACTACACTACAGAAGATTATCTGGACTTCATGAAGAATTGGAAGTATCTTCTCAACAGTTGCATTTCATTTATTTTAATGTAAAGGATTGCAATACCACTACATTCCTTCAGATCGCAGTTCCAATATGGTCTCCATTTCTCCCAGTAACATCAGCGGAATGTTTTTGTTGGTCAAATACAGGAATTATTAAATATAACAGCTTTGGAAATACACGTGAAATATTGACAATGTACAGCTTTCCATCAACATTCTCCACTGTTCAAGCTTCCAGAGATTGTTTATTTGGGAGGGAGTGGATAATTAAAGGATCCTTTGAAATACAAGATCTGAGGCAATGATTCCTCAACTCCTCATTTTGCTCAATATTTTTCACAAGGGCCAGGGTATTTGGCCATGGATCACTTCGTTTTCACCAGAGGATGAATTATACCACATAATTAAAGAGTAAATACACTTTAAAATAGTCAAGATCCAAGAATGCATCACCAAAACACCAGATTTGACACTGCCATCAATTGGCATGCTTTCGAGGTCAGTTCAGAACTCCAATTTTTCAATGAAACAATCAGGCTCTAAGCTCATTGGATGGCCTGTGAAGTGAGTTTAAACAATTCACCAACTACTTAAGGGTTCAAATTACAGCAATTTATTCGAGGGAAGGCATCCATGATTGACAATGCTGTATAAAACACAATGGCAGCACTCATGACCTTTCACAACAAATGCATTTCAGAAGAGACAAGGTGGGATTAATATTCCCAGGTGATCAATATCTCTGGAGGAGAAAGTGAGGACTGCAGATGCTGGAGATCATAGCTGAAAATGTGTTGCTGGAAAAGTGCAGCAGGTCAGGCAGCATCCAAGGAACAGGAGAATTGACGTTTCGGGCATAAGCCCTTCCTGAAGAAGGGCTTATGCCCGAAACGTCGATCAATCTCTCTCAACTGTTACAAGGTTGATTTTAGAGGGCTCGGCAACACCTCACCCACTGAGAGAATGAAAATTACTTAAGAAGAAAAATCTGCTATTATCATTGCAGGAAGTATTTAATGCTTCCTGATGAATCCCATCATTTGAAGTGCGGGAATCCCATTAATAAATTACTTTAAGTACCTTCTCAAACTAGAGTTTGCGTGAGATTTTTTTTAAAAACGTCCGGTATCTTTTCAAAATGGTCCCAAAGAAACATATTGTGTTGGAAACAACTTGAGCTTTGGAAACAGCAATAATTGGACATTAGTATTTGGCTAATGATGAAACTAGAAGTTGTACAATTGCAAGATTCTTTTTGTTATTTTATGGACTGGACACTGAACTGAATAGTTTGTTTGGCCATTTCAGGGGGCACTTAAGAGTCTGGAATCACATGTAGGTCAGACTAGGTAAAGATGACAGATTTCCCTCCCTGAAGGGGCATTCATGAGCCAGACAGGTTTTTAGAAGAAACAATGATAGCTTCATGGTCACCAACAATAAGACTTGCTTCATATTCCAGATCTTTATTGATTGAAGTCAACTTTGAAAAGATGCTGTAGTTTGAACCCAGATCCTCAGAACATTAGCCCATGTCTCTTGATCACTAGTCCAATGACATTACCACTATGCTATCATCTCCCACAATTTAGATTCTAGATTCAACAAAGGTTGAACTTGTGTGGAACTGTCAAGTTGAAGACAATTTCAATGAGAATGAGTTATACCTCAAATATTCAAAGTCACATTCAAAGCAAATAGTCACATATGCCCATGAGATATAACCACCCTTCAAGCCAGTGGGAAATACTGTGATATATATAACCAACTTATACAGTTACATGATATCTGCACCCAACTTGACAAATGAAAAATAACTGTAGCTTCAAATGTCAGTACTTACTTCATCTTAAACAGTTTATCTCTGGTCTGATTGATCTCTGTGGCTTTTGTATGAAGCCAATCTTCCAGTTGTCTCTTGTTTGGGAAATGCCCCAACAGCAAGACCAATTCCTCATTGCGCCTTGACTTAATCTTCCTGATCTGTTCTTCTTTGTCAGCCTGACAGAAACAAATGGATTTCCAGTTTGCATAAGCATGAGGAAACATTAAAAAAAAATTCACCAGTAGTAATTTGTGCAAACGTAATGCAGAGAGAATAACTAAAAAGCCATAGCTTCGGAGATTCAGTTCATCTGTAAAACAAGGGGAAAAGGTTCAATGGTCCAATCAAATAACGTGGCGTCAAGTTGCTGAAATTAAAAAAAGTCAATAATATTCTTTTTCCCAATTCTTTTTTGATCAACATACTATTTTTCACCAGAATTTATCCCAGACTTTTAAGCTTGGGCATCAATACAGAGGGCATTAAAACAGAAAAAATAATTCAGCTCAGTGCTCAACTCAAGCTTGAAAGGTTTTTGCCCGAAACGTCAATTTTCCTGCTCCTCGGATGTTGCCTGACTTGCTGTGCTTTTCCAGCACCACACTCTCGACTCTAATCTCCAGTATCTGCAATCCTCACTTTCACCTGGCCTCCACACCTGCCAATTTAACGCTGATTAAAACAACTAAAGCAAAAAAACCCAAAGAACTGAGAATGCTGGAAACCTGAAAGTACTGGAAAAACTTAGCAGATCTGATAGCATCTGTAGAGGGAAAGCAGAATTAACATTTTGGTCCAATGACCAGTTTTATTAATTCTGCTTTTTCTCCGCAGATGCTACCCGATCTGCTGAACTTTTTTCCAGCAATTTCTGATTAAAACAACTTGAGTACATTGGCCTCTGGAAGATAGCTTGGAACAAAGAGGGGACTCCGAGGAAAGACTGAGTAAGGATGCACCAAGGCAGGTCTTAGTGAACCGAAGCGAAGAAACCACGAGTTCTTGGCAGACCAAGCAAGAAAGCCATTGACCCTGAAAAATAGCATTCCAGCTCTTTGTTGAGTTTCATCTATTTAAACTGCTGAAATCTTCAATATCCCAGGAAACCTACTAAAATAACCTGTTTCACTAACAGCCAAATTCCAAGTGAAGACAGAAGTGAGGCCATGAAGGGGGAAGAACTCTGGCTCTTTGCGGCTCTTTTAACGGACGATTTATGAGATTAGCATCAATTAGAGTCCAGAGAGAGATTTTCAACAGACCAATAATCACAAAAGTAGTGAGTGACTCAACTCAAAGGTTCTCTATTTTTAAAATATGTTATTGAAGGAAATATGCTTACCTTTAGGTATTGCAACAACAGTATATTTCACTAACTAACTAGGCTTGATTTTAAAAAAAACTGCAGATGATGTAATTCAGAAACAAAATTAGAAATAGCTGGAAAAACTCAGGTCAGGCAGCATCTGTGAAGAGAAATCAGAGTTAATATTCCTGGTCTGGTGACCCTTCCTTAGAACTGATGGAAAATGTTGGTTTATAGCAAGATAGGGTTGGGGGGTAAGGAGTAAACATGGAGCCCCCTCGAAGAGAAAGAAGAACAGTTGGCACAGGCAAAGGAGTGGATAGAAGTGTGATAACTATTAATGGCTAACAATAAGTAGTGCGTAATGGTAGACTGTGTGATAACAAGGCCTGGTGCAGATGGGGGGGGGTACATTGGAGAGTTCAGGCTCTAAAATTATTGAACTCAATATAGAGCCTGGAGGGCTGCAGGGTCCCCAAGTGGAACATAAGGTATTGTTCTTCCAGTTTGTACTGAGCTTTGCTAGAGCACTACAGCAAGCCTGAGACCAAGATGTTGACCAGAGAACACCATGGTGTGTTAAAGTAGCAGGCAACTGGAAGCTTAGGGTCTTTTTTGCAGACAGAATGTACATGTGTTCTGTGAAGCGGTCACTCAGTCTACACTTGGTTTCCCCAATATAGAGGAACACCTATGTTCTGCCCGCAAAAAAGGCCCCGAGCTTCCAGTTGCCTGTAACTTTAACAAATCACCCAATTCCCTGGCCAACATCTGTCTCAGGCTTGCTGCAGTGTTCCAGTGAAGCTCAGTGTAAGCTGAAAGAACAACATCTAATTTTCCAACTGGGGACCCTGCAGCCCTCCAGACTCAATTCAGAGTTCAATAATTTTAAGGCCTGGACTCCCCTATGTCCTGGCCCCCAACCCCACACACCAGGCCTTGTTATCACATAGTTTGCCATTACACACTACCTATTGTTGGCCACTAACAGTTTCCATTAACAGCTATTCACCCGCCCAGCCAGATCGTTATCTACTCCTTTGTCTGACCGACTATTCTTTTCTCTCCCTCTGGGGGCTCTGTCCCTGTGTATTGTTTACTCCTTGTCCCCTCCTGTCTTCTGCATATAAACCAACATTATTCCTAGCTACCATCATTTCTGAGGAAGGGTCACCAGATCTGAAACATTAACTCTGATTTCTCTTCACTGATGCTGCCAGACCTGCTAAGCTTTTCCAGCAACTTCGATTTTTGCTCATACTTGTTGTTATCTAAGTCAATGTTCATTTATCATCTCCAGCCTGCTACACCACATAATCATAACATAGCTCCTCTGAGATGGAATTCCAAACACTTACCTTTTCTTAGCTCACTTTATACCTTTCATTGACACATACCTATCAATCTCAGTTTTAAAATTAACAAATCGATCTAGTACCAAATGTCATTTGCAGAAAAGGTTCCAGACATCTATAACTGCTGTATGATGTTTTCCCCTGTTTCACTCCCAAAAGGTCTGGCTAGAAATAATCTGTTGAGATGTGTTAATGCACACTAGAACTGGCGAGCCTTAAACCTGGGTCTCCTGGCTCAGAAGAAGGGACACAACCACTGCACCACAGGAGTGCTCAAAGAAAAATAAATGCTTCTAATTCTTAAATAGTGTTGCATAGTTAAGGACTCGAAAACAAGTGGAAACAGTTTCTTTGAATCCTATTTGCTCACCTTAATATCTTGAAAATATTAATTAAATCACTCCTTAAATTTGTAAGGGCAAACGCCCTGATTGATGCAGAGCTCAGCAAACCTTTGTATTTAATATAAATTAAGTCATCCAAACAATACAAGAAGTACCTGAGAGTGTCAGAAACCACATTAGTATTCAGATGATGATTAAAGACCATGACGTTTCTTAGTTGTCTGTCACATGTGTTTCAATTGTTTCACAACACAACAGGTTCCTTTGACATATTATTGTAGACATGGTTTCCCAAACGTAATTAGTCTCAGCTTCTTGCGTCTGGCCCGACTCAACCTTTCCTATCCATGTACTTGTCTAAATGTCATTTAAAAGTTATAACTGTACCTGCCTCTACCACTTCCTTTGGTAACTCATTCTGCACACATGCACCATACCCTGTGTTGAAAACATTGCCCCTCAGGTTCCTTTAAAACTTTTCCCCTCTCACCGTAAACCTATGCCCTCTAGTTTTGGACTTTCCCACCATAGTAAAAAAGCCCTTGGTTATTCACCTTATCCATGCCCCTCATGATTGTCATAGAATCCCTACAGTGTGGAAACAGATTATTAGGCCCAAAACTGACTCTCCGAAGAGCATCCCTCCCAGAGTCACCCCCCCTGCCCTATCCCTGTTAACTCTTTATATCCCATTCATGGTCTACCTAACTTACACATCCTTGGACACTTAGGGCAATTTAGCATGGTTGTGCATATTTTGGACTATGGGGGGAAACTGACAGAAAGAACATGCAAACTCCACACAGACAGTAGCCCGAGGTTGGAATTAAACCAGAGTCCCTGGCACTGTAAGGCAGTAGTGATAACCACTGAGCCACTGTGTTGCGAATAAACCTCTACTTGGTCACCCCTTAGCTTGCTATGCTCCAGCGAAGAAAGCTCATCCAGCCTCTCCTTATAACTCAAGCCCTCCAGAGTTGGAAACTTCCTTCTAAGTCTTCTCTGTACTCTTCCCAGTTTAATAAGCATCCTTCCTATAGCAGGGCGAACAGAATTGTATTCAGTACTCTAAGTGTGATCTTACCAATATCTTGCACATTTGTAACATGATAACCAAACTCTTGTACTCAGTGTTTGGACCAATGAAAGCAAATATGCTAAATGCATTCTTCATCACCCTGTCTACCTGTGACACCACTTTAAAGGAACTATGCACCTGCACTCCCAGGCCTGTGTGTTCGACGACACTCCCCAGGGCCCTACCATTAACTGTTTAAGTCCTGTCCTGGTTTGTCTTAAAATGCAACCCCTCACATTTATCTGAAATAAACTCCATCTGCCTTTTCTTGGCCCAATGGCTCAGCTGTTCAAGATCCCATTATATTCTGAGATAACCTTCTTCATTGTCCACTACATCACTAATTTTGGTGTCATTGCAAACTTACTAACCATGCCTCCCGTATTTTCATCCAAATTGTTTATATAAATGACAAACAACAGTGGATCAAGCACCAATCCTTGCAGCACACTACTTGTCACAGGCCTCCTGTCTAAACAGCAACACTCTACTACCACCACCACTCTGTGTTCTACCGTCAAGCCAATTTTGTGTCCAATTAGCTAGCTCTTGCTAAATTCCATATGATCTAATTTTGCTAACCAGTCTACCATGTGGAACATTGTTGAACACCTTGCAAAAGCCCTTGTTCACAACGTCTACAGTTCTGCCTTCGATCTTTTTTTGTCACCTCTTTAAAACCTTAAAGTTTGAGAGATATAACTTCCCTCCGTCAAAGCCATGCTTACTATCTCTAATCAGTCCTTGCCTTTCCAAAAGCATGTAAATCCCATGTTTTGAAATCTCCTCCAACAACTTAAACACTACTGACATCAGGCTCACCAGCCTGTAGTTCCTTGGGTTTTCGTTGCAGCCTTTTTAAAATAATGGTGCAACTTTAACCATCCTCCATCATCTCACCCATGGCTATCAATGATCCAACTATCTCTGCTAGTGATTTCTTCCCTAGCCTCCCACGATATCTTGGGATATATTTCATCAGATCCTGGGGATTTATCTATCTTTATACAATTTAAGAACAACACCTCCTGTTCTGAAATACGGATTATTTTCAAGACATCAATATTTACGTCTGAGTTCCCTAACTTTCATGTCTTTCTCTACAGTAAATACTGATTAGAAATATTTGTTTCTGATCTCATCCATCTTCTATAGCTCTACAGACACATGATAGACACACTCCTGGATTACTACAATTTAACTGTAGAACAATTAAATAACCACACAAAGCAGAAAACACTTGTGGTGCAGTGGTAATGTCTCTACGTCTGAGCTAGGAGTCTTGGGTTTAAGCTCCATCAGCTCCAGAGGTGAGTCATTACAACCCAGAAAAGGTTAATTAAAAATATCTACACAGCAAAAGTGAAACAGATGGACAAAAGGTACACACCCATTTACCTTGTCTTTTTTCAGCATTTCCATCTGAGTTCTGGCCGTAGTGTGCAAGTTTAACATCTCCATTTCCTGATCGAGTTTCTTCAAGGACTTGTCTAGTGCTCCCTTCTCATTTAGCAGATTCGCCAGTTCAGCCTTCAGGCTGTCCACATTGCTGCCTCTTTCTGCACGGTCGAGGTCATGCTCCTGAAGAGCCAATAAATTCAGGAACAAGTGAGAAGTCACAAAGGCACCAGAAACAGTTAGGGGTCTGTTCACTGGAGATGTTAGAAAAAGGACCAGAAAGCAAGCTATTATCCGCAAGCCATTCTGAAGGAGGGTCACTGGACCCAAAACATTAATTCTGATTTCTCTACACTGATGATGCCAGATCTGCTGAGCTTTTCCAGCAACTTCTGTTTTTGTTTCTATTATTTGCAACTTTGGCATCACTATTTAATTCTATACTTCCTTTCCCATAAACGACAGTTGCATTCTATGAATGGGTGTCGAAACAGGTGTAAACCTAGATATTTCGTTCCTCAGCTTTAACTATTTCCCTGCTGTTTCACATTTTTCACTTCAAATTCTAACCCTCTCTAAAACATACATTCACTGGTCATTTCCAGTGAGCCCTACCATGTTACAGGTGTTTCAATGGAGATGCTCCACGACTTGCCTTCTAGCCTCCTGGCAGATGCATTTCCATTGAACTCTGTTGATGCAGTTTTCAATGTAATGAACACACAGAGGTATGTACTCAAATTTTACATACATCAGGGTCACTGTCATTAGTCCAACAGGCTATAGCTGACATAGCTTAGTCAAAATGAAAATTTATTCAGCATCTTTGGCAGACAGAGGTAGGTCAGGGTAATTCTTTCCAACAACATATTTTTATATTGCACTTTCAATAAATCATCCCACTTCACAGGAACGTCATGGAATAAAATTGGCTTAAAGGCAATAATCTGTCAGTGTATCACTTAGTCAATAACCTGAGTCACACAGCTGTAGGGAAGATCAGTAGATGTGAAGCCTTGACTGAACTCTTACACCTTACTGTTCTGAGGGTGATGAACTCACGAAGGACCCTGCTGCCTTCTCTAACCACACCACAAAGTCCACACAACAAGTTGCTCAGTCAGTACCTTTCTAAGGTTTATTAAACTTTTTTAAAATTGTTTTCCTGATCAAAATAGCACTAGAGATGTCTGATCCAGTCAGCATTCATGGCAGATTGGTACAAAAGGTGAAGTCACATGATATCAAGGTGAGCTGGCAAGATGGAGATAGAACTGGCTTAGTCATAGGAAACAGAGGGTAGCGGTGGAAGGATGCTTTTCGGAATGGATATTGTGACGAGCTGTGTTCCACAAGGATCAGTGCTGGGACCTCTGCTGTTTGTGGTCTATATGAAGGATTTGGAGGAGAACGGAGCTGGTCTAATTGGTAAGTTTGCAGAAAATACAAAGATTGGTGGAGTTGCAGATAATGAGGAGGATTGTCAGAGGATACAGCACGAAATAGATCAGTTGGAGGCATGAGCAGAAAAATGGCAGATGGAGTTTAATCCGGACACATGTGAAGTGATGCATTTTGGAAGGTCAAGTGCAGGTGGAAATTATTCAATGAATGCAGAACCCTTAGGAGTATTGATAAGCAGAGGGATCTGGGTATGCAGGTCCACAGAGCACTGAAGGTGGCAGCACAGGTAGATGAGGCAGTAAAAAAACAAGGTCTATGGCATGCTTGCCTTCATTGGAAGGGGTATTGAGTATAAGGAAGGGCAAGTTATGCAGCAGCTTTATAGAACTTTATTTAGGTCACACTTAGAATATTGCATACAGTTCTGGTCACCACACAACTTAACATCTGTAGTTGGGAAAATGCTGGAGGCTATCATTAAAAAAGAAACAGTGAGACATCTGGATGGAAAGGGTTCCATCAGGCAGATGTAGCATGGATTCAGGAATCTTTGAGGACGTAACAAGTGCTGATAGGAGGATGGGAGGAGAACAAGAAGATGTTGTATAGTTGGATTTCTAGAAGATGTTTGATAAAGTGCCACATAAAAGACTCCTCCATAAGGTAAGAATGCATAGAGTTGTGGGGAATGTACTAGCATGGAATCGAGGAACTGGATAACCAACAGAAAGCAGAGAGTTGGGATAAATGGGCATTTCTCTGGTTGTAGATCAGTGGTGAGGGGGGTGCAACAGGGGTCGGTGTTGGGCCCGCAACTGTTCATGATAATATACAAATGATCTGGAAGAGGGGACCGAGTAACGTATCCCAGTTTGCTGATGACACTAACTTGACTGGAAAGGAAAACTGTGTAGAGGATGTGGACGGTTTGCAGAGAGACTTAGATAGGTTAAGTGAGTGGGCAAAGGTCTGGCAGATGGAGAAGAATGTTGGTAAAAGTGAGGTTATCCACTCTGGAAGTAAAAGTAGTAGATCAGAATATTATTTAAAAGGTGAAAGATTGCGACATGACATTGTGCAGAGGGACTAAAGAGCGCTCGTACATGATTTGCAGGTGCAACAGATAATCAGAAAGGCAAACAGAATATTGGCTTTCAAAAGAGGGTGTATTTCAGGGAAGGGGGGGGCTTCTGCTGCAATCGTACGAGGTGTTAATGAGGCCACACATCGAGTATTGTGTGCAGCTCTGGTCTCCTTACTCGCGGAAGGATATACTGGCTTTGGAGGTGGTGCAGAGGAGGTTCACCAAGCTGATTCCAGATATAAGGGGGTTACCCTATGGGGAGAGGTTGTGCCGCCTGGGACTGTACTCGCTAGGAATTGAGAAGAATGAGAGGGTATCATACAGAGACATAAAATTATGGAAGAGATCGATAAATTAGAGGCAGGAAAGATGTTTCCGCTGGTGGGTGAGACTAGGGTGAGGGGACATGGCCTCAAAATTAGTAGGGAGTAGATTTCAGCCAAAGATGAGGAGGAACTGCTTTTCCCAGAGAGTAGTGAATCTATGGAATTCTCTGCCCAAGGAAGCAGTAGAGACAGCATCATTAAATATACTCAAGACAAAGCTGGATGTGTTTTTGCATAGTAGGGGAACTAAGGATTATGGGAATAATGCAGGTAGGAGAAATTGACACGATGGATAGATCAGTGTGACCTTAGTGAATGGCGGAGCAGGCTCGACGGGCCAAATGGCCTACTTCTGCTTCTATTACTATGAAATGATGAAGAATGATGTGAATGCTTTGGAGAGGGTACAGAAAAGGTTTGCCAGGATGTTGCCTGGTATGGGGAGGTTTAGCTATAGAGAAAGGTTGGTTAGACCAGGTTTGTTTTCACTTTGACACAGGAGGTTGAGGGGGCAACCAGAAAGAAGTTTATCAGGTTATAAATGGCATGGATAGTGTGGAAAGTGTGATCTTTTCCCCAGGGAGGAGGGATCAATTATTAGGGGAGACCAGTTCCGGAGTTGGGGGGGCGGGGGGGGGACTTTAAAATAGAGGTGTCAGGCAAGTTTTTCACACCGAGGGTGAGTGCCTAGAGTGCACTGCCAGAGATGATGGTGGATGCTAACACAATAGCAGCATTCAAGAAGCACCTGGACAAACATGAATAGGAAGGGAACAGAGGGTTACACATCCTGTAGGTGAAGACATTTTTAATATGCAAGGGCAAAATGTGTCGGAGGAGTCTTGGGAGGGCCTGTTCCTGTGCTGTACTGTTCTTTGTTGTAATTCAATTTGAATCTTCTTGCTATGAATACAGACTTCCACCAGAGATAACTGCATAATGTAAAGCTTGCTATATGTTTGACTGAAGAACAAGTTTGTAAGTCATATAACCACAAGGGAGCAATTGCATCTGGATACTAGTATTACAGATTGTTCAACTTAGAAACTTCTGAGGCAGTACTGAGTGGGAGTATTATAGTTCAACACTCAAAACAGAAATATATGGATTGCCCATTGATTAATTTTGATCATTATCAGCAAATTACCACACTGCTGTCTGCTGTTTGTTTAAGTCCTTGAGCTGGAACCATCAGACAATGAACAGATAACAGTTCAGTCAAATTAATCCTCTCATTCAACAATGTTTCTTGGCAAAAGTGGTTGCACATCTATTCAAGATCTTTTGGTTGTTCTTTTCAGGATTTTAACTACCTCTCTTTCAAATCACCATGCCACTGTCTGTACTTTCCTTCCTACTAACAAGTGAATTCACACATAGGATCATATTTGTATTCTATATAGAAAATAATGCGTTTATATAGCACCTTCCACCACAATCGAATGTGCAAATTATGCACTTGGGAAGTGCAATCATTATTTTAATCGAGGATACAGCAAAGTTGCAGACTGCATTAATCCATCAAACAACTATAACAACAACGGCCGGATGTTCTGCTTTTATAATATGATTCAGGGCTACATAGTCCACAGAACAGGAGATAATTCTCCTGCTCACCTTCAATGTGGTACCAGGAAATCTTATTTGTACCTCAGATGCCACACAAGACCTCAGCTTAAAGTCTCATTGAAACAAAGGTATTGCTGGCAGTGTAAAACTCCCGCAGTCCTGCCTCAAACATTGCTAAATTCAGGAATCTATAGCCCCTACAATGTTTATCTGGATGGTGGAAGGAACAATGTGAAAGTTGGAGTTCCTTTGCTGCCTTACCGCTTTGTTGAGTTCCTGGTCCAATTCTTGCAACCTAGTGGAAGACCCTTCCAGTTGCTGGAGTTCCAACTTAACATTCTTCAGCTCATCCTGTCTCTTTCGCTGAATGCCCGACTTAAGTTCAATTGTTCGCTCCAGTCCTGTCTTTGTATCTCTAAGCTCATCAATCTGCCGCTGCTTGGTTGCTTCTTTTGCTGCATATTCTCCCTATTAAAACAAGCATGTTTTGAATGTTTGCAGTAATTCATGTTGGGTGTATGAAGGCAGCAACGGGCTCAGGATCCAATTGTAGGCAAATACCTTGCCACATCTGTAAATCTGAAAATCCTAAAAGGTCCACAGGTTGAACGCTATTTTACAATCTGACTCAAAATTAGACCATAAGATATTTTACGTTAAAAAATGCACTTTGTACAATGTTAAGGGACTCCTCGCCAATTCATAGCTAATGTTTTACTTTTCAAATGCAGTTGTTTGTAATTTAATGTAATGTAACGCAGGAAACCTGGCAATCAATAGATGCACATGATAATGAAGCAGATAATCTACTTCAGTGATAATGGGTGAAAGAGTAAACATTCTGCAAGACATTCAACTTAAATTTAAAAAATATAAGTTTGGTTGTGGTTGTTCTAAAGCGAAATAATTCAAAGAAAATTGTAAGCTTTCAATTTGTACTTTCTTAGCTCAATGTTGTCTACAAATTGGTGGGGGGCTCAACTGCCTGACCACAACAGAATACAGTTATACAGTTGGTAAGTTCAGTAAAACTAGGACCTTGTCTTCCAAAAGTACATCCAGAAGCCAATCACAGCACAGGTTGGCTCAGCAGGACAGTCCACATTTTCACCATGATGTGGAGGAGCCAGTGCTGGACTGGGGTGGACAAAGTTAAAATTCACAACACCAGATTATAGTCCAACAGGTTTATTTGGAAGCACTAGCTTTTGGAGCGCGGCTCCTTCATGAAGGAGCAAAGGAGCATTCATCATCAGGGTACACAGAAAGATGGTTTGCAATTCACTAACAAGCTTCATATGGGACAATAAAATCATCAGTAATTGCCATAAAAAATCCATCTAGTTTGTCATGAAGGAGCAGAGCTCCAAAAACTAGTGTTTCCAAATAAAACTTTTGGACTATCACCTGCTGTTGTGTCACATTTTCCCGAAACAGTCCCATTTAACACCATTGGTGCAAACCAGAGAACTGTTAGGTGAGCCATATACTTTTGCTTAAAAAGAAAGTTCTCACCATCAGTTGGTTGGCCGATTCTTCCTCACTGCCTAATCTAGCTGCGATTTGACGACAGAAACTATCATACTGGCGATCGCTGAATGGTGCCCTTTCATAACCATCCAGTTCAAGATGCCTTGCTAGAGAGTGGACTAAAGAATCGCGTTTTTTGATGTTCTCCTGCTGCCGATCTGCCTGGAGCTGAAGTCGTCCTAAACGCAAGGAAAATGAAGGAGAATCAGACGTATTCAAAATATCATTTACTTACAGGAGTAAAGTCACTGCATTGATTGAGAACTTACCAACAGGCACATTTTTCAAGCATCTATAATTAAAATGAACAGTAATCAGAATATTAGGAGTCAATTCTTGATTTCCTTCCTCTGCCACCCCATATATGGAAAAGATGATGATTTAGTGGTAATGTCACTTGACTGGTGATCCAGAGGCTCCAATGCTAATGTTCTGGGGACACGGATTCAAATCCCACCACAGACTAGCTTTGAGATTCCCACCAACTGCTAAATTTATATTTTTAAATTATTCATTCATGAGATGGGAGTGCTGGCAGTTTTTGCATGTAAGGGACAATAACATAATCAGTAATTGCCATTAAAAATCCATCTAGTTTGTCAATGTCCTTTGAGAGAGAAATCTACCATCTTTAAGTGGTCTGGTCTATATGGTGATTTCAGACCCACAATAATGTGGTTGACTCCCAACTTCCCTATGAAGTGTAAAGGTAACTTCGGATGCGCAATAAACCTCACCTCCAATATCTGTATCTCAGGAAAGAACAAGTGAAAGAAACAGGCAATATATCAACTAACAATCATTTAAATACGTGCACAAGATTGCAACTAATTACTGGTTTGATTTTGACAATGCACAGACCACTATTGTACTTTTATAGAGGAGTTGTCAATTGTCCTATTTTCCAATCAAGACACTCAGAAATACAACTTGATTTCCTATTATAACAAAGGATTTCTGCATTCCACATCAGGGAAGACAAAAGGATGGTTTGCAATTCACTAGCAAGCTGATGTCAATGGTACAAAAAGTGAAACAGTAAAACGTGCAAAACTGACTATTGGAGGTCATCAATAATGTGTACGCATATCCAGAATAGGTTTAGTGTAGAATTTGTAAAATTGAGACATTTTGTGCAAACTACAAAAGTGAAAATGACTTTTCTGGTACCCTGTTCAACCAGCATCTCTGACTTCTGTCGGTTGAGTTTCTGGCACCTCTGGTTTACCCGATCAAGCTCACGCTGATGATCAGTCAGTCGTCTCTCTTTTTCAATCACTGTCCTCTGGTGATTGAGGTACTTGTCCCGAAGCTGCTCATCAGTTCCCTGGAATAGCTGAAATTCAAGACAAATGTAATAGATCATTATTAAATGTGAGAATTCCTTTACTGCTAGAGGAGTGATACAACTTAAATGTGGAAAACTCTTGTTCCAACTTTAAAGTGCGTGCAATATCCAGAAGGATAGTAAGACAGTGATGTGTAGATGTTTGGATTCTTTTTTAGATTCTATCATCAAGTGTACTTGAGTGCAAGAATACAGTGAAAAGTGTATAATGCCACCAGACATGGTGCCATCTTAGGTGCCTAGGTAACAAAAACAGCTTATGTTCAAAGTTTAAGAAAAATGTGAGTTAAAAAGTTCAGCATTACTTTTCTACTATTCTGTGAAGTAAAGAAATAGGTAACAGCTTACATTGAAGTCTTTTGCAGTTTAAACTAGGAAAATAAAGGAATAAGTTTAAAGTTCAACAGTCTTTGATGAGTCTTCTGACCAGGTTGGGAGCTGCCGAGTGACCAAAGCGGGGATAGAAAAAGAGCAAAAAGGAGTGGACAAAACAGAAGGAGTGGAGGAGCTCTGCATGCACACAAACCATTTGCACAAAGGACATTGCATAAGATATTGAGCACAGATCAGAGCTCCTCTGATGTTCTGAAGAGTCAGTTAGCGGAGGGAAAAACATGAAGGTGTACATGGAGCAAGAGTTGACTTACAGATTACAACGTTCAAAGAAACAGCATAGAATGACACAAAGTGTTAATTCAAACAGGATCATGCATTTTACAAAATTTCTACAGTCAGTCTTTAACTTCCAAGTTTGTTGCATCCTCAGTCAGTATTCCTAGTGAGAGTGGCCTCTGTAGTGGATATATTTGAAATAAAATTTGTTATCAGTACAGATTATTTATTTCCTTCATAGCAAACATTTCAGTCATCTAATATGGATTTCCCTCAAAGGAACCTGTGTTTTTGACACTCCAGGCTCATGGATCTTAAACTGTCTGATACAATACAGATTCCTCAAAAGCTACATAAATCCTTCAAGAGTACAATATATTTGCAGGTAAGTACTAAAGAGAGAAAACACAGTAATTGACAGCTTCAATGATTAGAGATAGTTACTGCACAATGTAGGTAGCATTCAGACCAAAAGCTTCAAACTAACCTCGCTGAATGGACTACATGGAGGCAGTTTACTTTTGTTTTAAGGGTAACTACAGATGGACACCAAACACCCTGGTTTTGAGAATGATGTTACGGAATCATAGAACTCTACAAGACAGAAAGAGGCCATTCAGCCCATCATTTCTCCAGCGATCCTATGAAGTGCTTCCCATGCAGCCAACACCCATTTAGAGATGTACAGCAAAGAAACAGACCCTTCGGTCCAACTCGTCCAAGCTGACCAGATATTTTCTGCAAGCATTTAGCCCATATCTCTCAAAATCCTTCCTAGTCATATACCCATTTATATGCCTTTTAAATGTTGTGACTGTACCAGCCTCCACCACTTTATCTGGCAGTTTGTTCCATACACACACCATCCTCTGCATTGAAATGTTGCCCCTTGGGTCTTGTAAATTTTTCCCCTCTCATCTTAAACCGATGTCCTCTAGTTCTGGATTCTCACAACCCAGGGAAAAGACCTTGGCTATTCACCCTATCCATGTCCTTCATGATTTTAGAAATCATCCCTCAGCCTCTGATGCTCCAGGGTAAACAGCCACAGCCTAGTCAGCCTACCCCTATAGCTCACATCCTCCATTCCTGGTAACATGCCTGTAAATCTTTTCTGAACCCTTTCAAGTTTCACAACATCCTTCTGATAGGAGGGAGACCAGAATCACACAAAACATTCCAAAAGTGGCCTAACCAATGTCCTGTACACACGCAACATGACCTCCCAACTCCTGTACTCAATACTCTGATCAATAAAAGAAAGCATACCAAAAGCCTTCTTCACTATCCTATCTATCAGCGAGTCCACTTTCGATGAACTATGAACGTGCACTCCAAGGTCTCTTTGTTCAGCAACACTCCCCAGGACCGTACTGTGAAGCGCACAAGTCCAATCCCGGTTTGCTTTCCCAAAATGCAGCACCTCATATTTATCCAAATTAAACTGCATTTGCCATTCCTCAGCTATTGGCTCATCAAGATCCTGTTGTACTCTGAGTCAACCTTCTTCTCTGTCCACTACACCTTCAAATTTGGTGTCATCTGCAAACTTACTAACCATACCTCCTGTGCTCATATCTAAATCTAATTCACCTAGCTTGCATATCCCTTTATACTACAGGGCAACTTACCATGGCAAAGCCACCTAACCTATGTATCTTTGGATATGGCAGGAAAGCAGAACACCCAAAGGAAACCCATGGGAGACACGATGGAGTGGTTGGGGGTGGTCGGGAACATGCATACATCATACAGTCATCCAAGGCTAGATTCAAACCCGGTTTCCTGGTGCTGATGCAGCAATGCTGACCATTGAGCCACCGTGTTCTCATGAGCTAACTTTTAAAAAGCCGACCTCTGCACTTTTTCATCCGTTAACAGCATGACTCCTTACTTTTTCATACCCCAAGGCTATCTAGCTTCTCCTGAAATGCATTTATGCAAGTCACTTCAACTAGCCTTATTGATAATATAGTGACAGTGATAAAGTTCGTCATCAGAGGCTCTTCAAATTTTGCTGGTGTAATTTAATTTCAGTCTCTGCTTAAGCAGCAAAGAACGGTCTTACTGCTGCAGCAAACAGACCTACTCCTGGTTTCTCCTTAATATTCATGCCAGTAATCTTGAGTGTGCAGGTTAAAGTATTCAGATGAGGAGAAGCACCATGATCAATAGGCTGGGACTTCCCTCCCTGGAGCATGGGAAGCTGAGGATGACCTTATAGAGGATTATAAAATCATGAGTGGCATAGATAAGGTGAATAGCCAAAGTTTCTTTCCTAGGGTTGGTGAGTTCAAACCCCCGGGGCATGTTTTTAAGGTGAGACGAGAAAGATTTAAAAGGGATCTGAGGGACATTTTCAACAGAGGGTTGCTCGGATGTGAAATGAACCACCATTTGATGCAGGTACAGTTACAACATTCCAAAAACATCTAGATACGTACATGAAAAGGAAATATTTGGCGGCATATGGGCCAAACACAGGCAAGTGAGACTGATTTAGTTTGGGAAACTTGGTCAGCATGGATCAGTTGAATTGAAGGTCTATTCTGTTCTATAACACTGGGAAACACTATCATGTGTTGTCCTTTTAACCACTTCACACTGGTGGACCAGAAGGTGGTGGTGATGGGGGTGGTGGTAAGAGAGGTGAAGCTAACAGACATCTTCAAAAAGTGAAACAAGATAGTCCTTCTCAATCAAAAAAAGCAATTTGTTAATTGCTTCATGATGTCCATGTAATGTGATCTTATAATCAATGATATCAATCTAACCTTAAGTAATTTAACCCAGCATCAATCTATATATGAACCAAGTATTTCAACCACAAACAAAACACTTAGCAAGGCAATTATTTTATAAAGGTCTTATGTTTCTATCCAGATGAATAATACCCTTTGCTTTTTACACTCAACAGTGTCGATTAAGTTAAAAACTATTGGATATGCAATTATTTCACACCAGATATAGATCCAACTAGAGTTTTCACATCATGTAACAGTACTATTCCTTGAATAGGAATAGTACTGTTACATGATGTGAAAAATCTACTTTGATCTATATCTGATGTGAAATTCTTGCACCGCAATTAAACTCTCATGCATTCAATCTTGCAAGAAATGCAAATGCTGACATGGTCCAATAAGCACCTAATGTTCCCATTTAAATATCAAGTGAATGTCGAGCAAGTTCCACTGCACATAAATCATTTATTATACACATTATTAATCTACCTATAGCCTCCTGCACACAAAAATACTGTTCTACTTTGTTTAGTGTGTAACAAACAGATCAGTTCAGTTGCCCCCCCACCAGTAAACACGGCAGAAACACGGTTGACATATATAACAGCGCGGTTTTGTGCATTTTTAGATACAGCAAACATTTTTCAGCCACACGGTTTCCGATTAGCAGAGACAGTGCTGCACTTTTTGTCAGATACCACTGGTTAAAACGGCCTCACGAGTAAAAAGGTGGCTTTTCTTAGCAAATCATAGTGCCCTTGATAAACAAAACAATGCTTCAAGAATCTGTAGAATTTCCGAACAAAAATTTTATTTTCATCTCTTTGACCAAGTTTCTCTCTATTAAATTGGTCAGTACAGAGCCAGATTCATAGATGTTCAATTTATTGGAGGGTGATCTTGGCCCAAGGAGGGCATCCCCCTGAAAAAACAACAACTTCCCCTCCCATTTCTTCCTTACTTGCTTTTCAATTACAGGGTTCTTTAAACACAGTCAAGAGGACAGCAAAGTGTCACTGCCTAATGCTCCCTGCCCCTCCTTGTTCTGTCATGCCTCCTTCATGAGCTGGCCCACAATCCCAGCAGTATCGGCTAACAGGTTCTGGGTTCAGCTACCCGCATCTTAAATCAATAATCAATAACTAACTGAGCCTTCTAACAATCTGACTTACTCATGTTTCTTAGAACAAGGTGGGCAGCATGTTCACAGAAAACATATTTTGGAAATGTTGGGGTTAGGAGCTTTCAGGGCACCACCCATACATCTGCTTTTCATTTCTTGGTCTCTAAAACACCATACCTCATCGCCCAGGCTGCCTGATCCCTTCCAGCCCTACAAAAGGCTCTATATTCTTGGCTCTGACATCCATCCACACTTCTTGCTCAAACTGCTCACATTCCCAGTGGCAACCACCGCCCAGCTTTGACGTTGTTGGGATTATTCGAGTTTGAGCTGGCAGCCAATCAGATTGGGTGGTAGCTCTTAGGGATGAGATTTGCTCTCACTGATTGGCAGACAAAACCAGCTCTGTCCTCCCCACACCACACCAGGAAGAACAAGCCCAGGAAACTGGTTGAATTCAAACATACTTGGGACGATTTTCTTCCTTAAAATCCAAGTCAACAGAATATCGGCACTTTTTTTTTTAAAAAGCAGAACAGGAACAAACCTGCTCCATTTTCTCCTCCAGTTCATGGTTGTCCTCCTCCATTTGTTTTCTCCTGCTTTCAAGGGCTTTGATGTCATTGTCAAGCTTCATCACTTTACCCAGGTTCCGGTCAATTTGAGACAAGTGTTCCTGCAAAAGCCAGCAGTCCAGTTCACATCAAAGCAATTAAAACAAGGCCATTATATGTCATATCCAGCCAATGCACTGGTTGTTTAAATCAACCCATTTGGGCATGCAGTAATGCTCACTTTTGAGACCGTACCTAAATCTTCTCAATTAAAATATAGAACAAAAGAATGACACCGATTCAGGATGGCATGGTGGCTCAGTGGTTAGCACTATTGCCTCGCAGCACCAAGGACCCATGTTCGATTCCAGCCTTGGATGACTGTCTGCACACAGTTTGGATGTTCTCAACGTGTGTGTGAGTTTCTGCCGGGTGCTCTGATTTCCTCCCACAGTCCAAAGATGTGCAGGTTAGGTAGATTGGCCATGCTAAATTGCCCTGTAGTGACCAACGATGTGCAGACTAGGTGGCTAGCTATGGTAAATGCAGGGTTACACGAATGGGGGGGGGGGCGCTCTTCGAAGAGTTGGTGCAAATCGATGAGCCAAATGGCCTCCATTTATACTGTAGTGATTCTATGTTTTGAAACACTTTTGAGGCAGGTGGGTCATGAACCTGGATCTTCTGGTCCAGTGGTAGGGATATTACCTGTATGCCGTGAGAGCCCTTAGCCAATGGAATTACCTACAATAATTGGAAAGGAACCACCAGAGATCCTATAGGTACAGTAGTATGATGATTACACGGCTAGACTAGTCATCAAAAAGGACATAATTAAAACTCGGTAAAACTCCGCTAATTGGCAAGGTTGCGTCTGATCTTCCACCCCAATTCTATTCGCCAAACTTATCCCCATGTGCAAGAAATCAGATTCGAATAAATGTACTAATCTTAGTCTAATGTGATCAACAATCGAAAATTCCCAGCCCTCTGCAAGAAAGGAATTCTAAAGATCCAAAATTCTATGAGTAAAGAGATTTCTCCTCACTCCTCAATGTTAATAACATGTTAATTATCTTATTAAAAGGACTTACACAAGTGATTAAGTACTTTAAATACATAAAAGGGGAGACTTCTCCTCATTGGTTGTGTATTGGTTTGTCTCAAAACAGTATGGAGAGAAACTTCTGGGTCCATGGGAGTGTTGGTTAAGCAGCAGACTGACATTTATAATGAAGTAACATTAGAAGAATTCAGCAATACCCTCAATAATCATCAACCTTCATTAACTTTAAAGCTACAACATGCAAGGAAAGATTTGTTTTCCTGGACACCACAATATTTAAATTTGTACTCAACAGGTGTAAGTTAGAAACAGCCTTTTTTCAAAATAGTTAATCTATTTAGACACATGCTTCTAAATATAAAACCTGATCACTGTACACAACCTACCCAAACTGAGATCACAACTAATATATTTCCATCAAATGTATAAAAAGATTGGAAGATTTTAAACCATGTGGTTACTATTCTTTATCCTGCACCTTCAATTTCAATCCCGATTTTAAATTTAAGCAATTAATAGCATCCAATTTCTTTTTTCCATCATAGTAGCTCTCAAACACTTGCAGCTTTAAACTAAAGATTCTACATTAATTTGCAAGGAATTTATTAATCTATAGTTTGAGATTCCCGTCACCCTCCACTTTTCTCTCCTTTGTACACATCAGGTCTCTCTTGAAAAGTGTTTTAATCATTTTGCAAATGAAAAGAAGGAAAAACAGTGTGGGTGAGTAATCCTGGAATACTCTTGTACACTCAAGTAGCTGGCTAAAAAATTACTAATAGACAGACTTTACAGCATTGATGGCCTGACTGTACAATACATTACCACATACACAGCCGTGCACAGCATGGTGACACTGGGACTGATTTGGTGCTTCTGCCCAATTAAAGCTCAGTTAAAGAAGCTCAAGTACATCATCATTGGTGCACGAACCATTGCCAAAAGCCTGCTGAAACTCCTCTATGCTCACGGCAGTGAGGATTTAGAAAGGAAACCAAAATAGTGTGATTGTGTAATGAAGGAGGAGTGAAAATTGAGTATTTGGGCGGTGGCACAGTGGTTAGCACTGCTGCCTCACAGCGCTAGAGACCCGGGTTCAATTCCCGCCTCAGGCGACTGACTGTGTGGAGTTTGCACGTTCTCCCCGTGTCTGCGTGGGTTTCCTCCGGGTGCTCCGGTTTCCTCCCACAGTCCAAAGATGTGCAGGGTCAGGTGAATTGGCCATACTAAATTGCCCGTAGTGTTAGGTAAGGGGTAAATGTAGGAGTATGGGTGGGTTTCGCTTCGGCGGGTCGGTGTGGACTTGTTGGGCCGAAGGGCCTGTTTCCACACTGTAATGTAATCTAATCTAAAGTCTATCCTTTCACTACAGTAACTACTCAGCCTGGCATAAAATATTTTGAACACGTTCAGTTTTTTATATTCCACAAAGTTGGTGGGAAATGTATTCCATGCTTTGTCATTTTCTTGGCTCAGGAATCAATAGCATTGTAGAAGGATTAATTATTCAAAGGATTAACATCAGTGATAATTAGCTATGAATTATCAGAAATAATACAATCATTGCACATAGTTTCTCTTTTAGCGACATGTTTTAACCAAAAGAGAGCTAGTTTGCATTTTATAGCACCAAAATGAATCAAGCTCATCACATTTTCTTTTAAAATCAAAGTTTTAGGAGTGGAATGTGTTTCTTTCCTTACACTTTTCAAAAGGTGTAGCTGGTCTTAATGTGCACGGGTGAGGAAAAAATGCATCCAACTGCACAGAGCCTAACGTCACCTCTTAAATGCATTATCAGAAAGGTATATGTTCAGCTTACAGCCTTTGTAGTGTAAGTAAAACTGTTAACTCAAGGCAAGCTATCAGCAGTTTGAATACAACAGGGTCAGGTGCTGAGTAGTAGCAGGTGTACCACCTACAAGATGCAAAAATCCATCAAAGCCCCTGTAATTGCACCTTTCAAACTAACAACCATCACTATCTGGAAGGACAAAGGCAGCAGATATCAAAACGGAAAGTAGTGAAGAAACTCAGCATCTGTGGAGACAGACAGAGAGTCAACGTTTTGAATCAGACATTGTCTCCACTTCAGAACTGTGGGGGTGGGCTGGAAAATAGCAAATTTTATGTTGCCAGACAAAGAGGGAACAGCAGCGAGTGGAACAGATTGTGAGCCTAGAGGAGTTACAACAGACTTCTGATAATTGTTAGTTCAGTCGATTAATGCACCAATGGTGATGTACCTGATGCTTCCTTGGCTGAGCGCCAATTTGGCAGAAGCAGCAAATCAAACCCAGTACCACAATGCTCCAGATGGACACAAGACAAACAGGAGTGCTAATAGTGATGAAGGAATGATAGAGACGTAAAATGGGTGTAGATGAGGATATGAAAAATAGAAAACGCTGACAGCAAAGTCGACAAGACCCAAACAAGAAAGGGTGAAGGTGTGGTGTGTGTTTGTATGGGTGGAACAGGGTAAAAAAGTACAGAAGTACAAGAAGAATGCTACTTCATCTGGAAGGTGCATCTGGGGCTCTGGGCAATGAAAAGGGAAGAGCTAAGGGCTCTGTCCGCCATGGTGGGTGGGAATGGTGACACAGACAGAGAAACTAAGAGGATGGAATGGAATCAAATCCAATCTTGCAGGAAGCAGGATGTGAGGAAGTGGGTCAGTGTAACTGTTTCCATGGTTGTAGAAAGGACATCAGGTACAAGGGAACACTACCAGCTCACATGCCCATCCAAGACTGTCACTACCCAGACTTGGAAATATGTTGCCTTTCCATAGTGGCACTGGGTCCAAATTCAGAAATTTCCTCCTAATATGCATGCACCTACATCAAATATACTGCAGCAACTGAGGAAGGTAGCTCACTACGAGCATCTCACAGACAATAAATGCTAGCACAGCCCACACTCCGTGAATGCATTAGAAACACCATGTGTGACGATGCACAAGCAGTGTATTTCGTTCTTTTCTTTAAATGAAGAAAAGGTTGAGAGAGAAATGACAGGCACTCTGCTCATAGCCAACAAACAGCTTGTGAAACCTTGTTTTTTTAAAATTATAACAGAAACAGCCTGAATAGGTGAGTCAAGCTCCCACAGAACTAGGATTGTTAACTTTAGCTCTCTGCAGTTGCTAGGGTCTTGAAACTAGATGTGAAAACTCTTACTTCTCTCTCTCTGTCACAGCTAAAAGCTGCTAGAATTGCACATCAGACAATCTATTTTACTGAATTTGCCTTTGCCAAGAGTGTGTTTATGGGATGTTACTGTATTGGAACTGTTGATTGGTAGGTATATTGTTAAGCAGATCCATACAGTTAGTTAAGCCAATTATTTTCTTTTCTATTTTGTCTGTATTTTAAATGTAGTGTAAATATAAAGCATGCTTTGATCAAGTAGAGTAGTTGGAGCAATTGAATTTCATCTGGATTACAACACCTTACAATGAACTTTACAATAAGAAAAAGTTGGGTCTAGGCTCTCTGAACATATTTTGAGGGGGTTGGTCTAGTCCACAACACGAAGAAATGAAAGGCACAGTCCCAATCCCATTGTAGCACCCTATTCGCTGCACTGCACCATTCAATTTGAATAATAATTCCACTGATTTTTGCAGTATAAGTTCAAATAAATAACAGGAGCATTTTTGAATTACGCCTGAATGCAATATTGTTCATTTGAGGTGAACTGGAAATTCAGATGCAGCTAATCATTCTTCTAATTGACAAATAGAAAATGAATGATGGGCACCGTTCCTGGTAATACAAATTCAATACATGCGCAAAAAATATGCACATTGATGTGAATATTGTAGTGCATTCGTTCAAAAAAAGTGAAAAAGTGAAAAGCAATGTTCAAGCATTTATTTGACCATTAAGAGTTCCTTATTTCCTTGGTTACGGAATAAGGGTAAATATAAACATGTGAAGGGCATTACTTGTATGTGTTGTGTATATATAGAGATATTTTACATTAAAATTAATGCAAATGTTATTGCAGACACACAATATTGACACACCAGTCAATTTCAACCACTGGACAAAATGTATAAGTGTGGAATTTTTCTTTTTAGCTGGAAAGGCATGATACTACTGGTAACACAGTACTTTCACCAGTGTAAGTGGTGTTCAACTCCAAGCAACATCTAAAATGGAGCCTAACTGTCTTTGTGATTAAACCCAAAAAATTCTCCCACTACCACGAGTTCCAACTAAAGCCTCCATCCAAATTTCGCCGAGCCCAACAACAGAAAGATAAAGAACCTACAGTAGAAACATGCCTCTATGCTAAACTCAAAGCCAGTGTTTATGCTCCTTACTATGGGGCGAGGTTTGGAACTCATAACAATTGGGATTCAGTATCATAAGTGCTGGCAGGGAAACAGAAAAACCAATTGATAAACTGGCTCCAGAAACTGGTTCTAGTAGCTGCATCAGCATCAACCAGCTCAGTTGGTTGGTTTGTGATGCAGAGTGATGCCAACAGCATAAGTTTAATTCCCGCACTGAATGAGATTACCATGAAATACTCTCTTTCTCAACCTCTCTCCTCTTTCCTGAAGTATGGTGACCCTCAGGTTAAACCACCATCTCTCTCTAATGAGACTGAAGTGCTATGGTTCCATTGGCCAAAGGCAACTTTACTAGAGTGTTTAGGCTACTGCAGCTCAGCCCTGTTACTGGGAGACGCTGCTAAATTTGAAAGGCATGATTTGGAGATGTCGGTGTTGGATTGGGGTGTACAAAGTTAAAAATCAACAACACCAGGTTATAGTCAAACAGCTTTATTTGGAAGCACTAGGTTTCTGAGCGCTCAGAAAGCTAGTGCTTTCAAATAAACCTGTATGACTATAATCTAGTATTGTGTAATTTTTAAGTTTGAAAGGGGTCTCCAATGTCATGAAGAATTTGGTCACAATTCCAAAAGGCCTGAAAAAATGAATTTTGGAGTGCAGCGTTGCACACCAGCAGCTTTAGATTACATCAAAACTCAACGAATGCTAAAATGATGAATATTTTATAGCCTCTTCCCCGATAAACATCAAGCTTGTCGTATTTAACTTGCACACTTTCAGCATGAAATAGCCTGACATGTTTGCTTTCTGTGGGCCTTTTGCATTTTACAGTTAAATTTGATTTCAATCTCTTCGAAAGGTGTGAAGTTGTGGTGGGTGCAGTCTAAAGCAAGTTGGATGATCAAAGTTGTGGCAATGGCTTACTTACAGTCGAAAGCACTCTGATGCTGTGGCATTTTGAACTGACATGGCCTGCTTTTAAAGTGCCTTACTGTTCTCCAAAGTGGGTCATTCATTAATGCTTCAGTTCTCATTTGAATGGGGAAGAAGAAGCACTAAAGAGATGTCATTTTCTGTGACCTGAGATCAGTTGCAACCTGCCAACGTGAACCACATGAATTATCTAACTGAATCATCCACCAGGAAGCCTCGTCTTCCCAAATGAAGGAAACTTTCACATGGATACCATGGACAAGTTGCAGCATTCAATCTGAGTTCATGCCACAAAAGGAAGCTACCTGCTGCACCTTCAATAGACATTGGAACTGCCAGCTGAGGGAGTGATGGTGTCATCACTACTGTGACAATGGACAGTTAATGTTCAACTTTCATCATTTTACCTGAACACCTAAGATCTTCGTGGACTAAAAGTGGATTTAAAAAGGATACTGTTGACCTAAAATGGCAGCTGAGATCACCTGACAGCCTCAGGCAACCCACACGGAATATATGAAACCAGTTGCCTCAGATGACTACTACCAGAGGCATCGAAACTCAAAGGTGTCAAACAATTTGCAGTTCTTGTTTTCTCCAAACTTGTATGAGAGCTGATCATAAAGAGATGAAATGTTGTTTACAACTATCCAGCTGGAAATGAAACAAGCAATCAAATCAAATCCAGAAAGGAGCAGGATATTAAAGGGAACCTATAAACAAACAGGAACAAAAAGAAACATAGGCTGATAACAGCAAAGAAACTGAAAAGCTCTTCTTTCTCACCATCTCTCTTTAACACAGGCACACAATCTCCTTCAAACTCAGAAACTTACTGATGAAAGACAACTCAGAACAATTCACTGAGAAATACAGAACATGCAGCTTCACCATTACGGAAGAAACGAGGCATGAGTGCAACATTTACATTTGAGCGTTTTCATTATTGCAACTCAAAGATCTTTAATAAAAAAAGGTGGACTGAAACGGTCTTTGCCTTCCTTGATGTACCAGGGCAACTTGCCCCTTTCTTTCAGAGTTTGTCACCTGTATCTGTTCGTGTTTCTTTTGGCTCTTACAACTTGACTCTCTTTCACAATTAAGTTAGAATTAACTCTACTTCATTTCTGAATCTGCCTCACAACGAATTTTAACTGTAGTGTGATGGCCAGATGCTTTGAAAATGGGAAATATTTGTTGCAGCTGACAGATTGTGGGTTAACACAAAAGGGGAGATGTGGTACCCACCTCAATGAATGGGAATAACAGGAACAGGTGTTAAGTCATTGTACATGCTGCTGTAATCCCCATTCCCAGCTTTCTAGAGACCAGCAATGGGAACCCTACATAGTATTGACTGTGAATTAATGTACCGTGTGACAGTATTCCACAATTCTGCTACCTGTTGGGTTCATTATAATTTTATGGCTTGTCTATACTCAGCATTCTGTAGTATTCTTCATAAGAAACTGTAATGTCAAGGCTGGACTGAAAAACAATGGTTTTGCTTCACTGACAACAATGTCAGTTCATCAACTGTCAGAACAGGAAAGAGAAAGCACTCACATTGGAAAAGCAAATATTAGGCACGTGGGCCACAAACAAACTCAATATGGGTCAATTCAGCAACAACAAGCATAGGGCATTTGTTGTAGCTTATGAAAGGTCTAACCAATGTTCCCTCCAGTTAGTTTTCCCCACTTCACGGAGCTCTGAGGTCCAAGCGTGGCAGCCATGTCTGGAAGCAGAAACTAACACGCAGGCCCTTCAAATGATGTGCACACAACCTCCAAGCAACTGCCCAGCCTGGAGGGGACTCTGGATTTCACAAATTAGGGCTAGGTTTTACTGCTCATCTCTAATGGCCCATGGGCCGAATGACTTGCTAGACAGTTGAAGAGTGTGGTGTTGGTAAAGCACAGCCGGTCAGGCAGCATCTGAGGAGCAGGAGAATCAACACTTTGGGCATAAGCCCTTCATCAGGAATTATGCCCAAAATATTGATTCTCCTGCTCCTCAGATGCTGCCTGACTGGCTGTGCCTTTCCAGCACCACACTCTTCAACTCTAATCTCCAGCATCTGCAGCCCTCACTTACTTTCTGACTTATTTGGCAGACTATTACAAATCAGATTTCCTTCCCTAAAATCACATTAAATGAACCAGATGGAGGCAAGAAAAGACACAACTGACATGATTCAGGAAGGAAAGGAGCCAGAAAAAAAGTTAAACATTAAAAAAAATAGAAAGCAAAAGTGGGAGGTCTGAGTTTACAGTCTAAATTCTGTGTTGAGTCTGGAGGCTGTAAGCTGTCGAACATGGATATGGGGCTGTTCCTGAAGCTTAAGTTGAGCTTCCTTTAAACATTGCAATCTGCTCAGGGCAGAAATATCAGAGCGAGAGCAAGGTGGTAAATTAAAATAACAAGGCACTGTAAAATTGGAGTCATTACTGTGGTCTGAAAGCAGGTGTTTCACACTGTGATCACCGGATCTGCGTTTGGTCTCCTCAACTTACAAGGTACTGCAGAGTGAGCAGCAAATACAGTAGATTTAACTGAAACAAGTCCACACAAGTCGCTGCTCCATTTGGAAGGACCGTTTGAGACCTTGGGTGGTCAGCAGGGAGGACATAAATGTCACATTTTCATGGAAGTTACTTCTCGCACATGCAGTATTTTTGTCTCTTTGTCCTGCTTCAGGTACTTGAGCTTTGTTTGGTATTCTCGGACTGACTGTGACTGTTTCAGTCAGACATGCCGTAACGTTTCCAAGGCTTTAACGTACCTGAAGCAGGACGGCAACACAGTGGCTACACATTACTATGAACAATCGGGTTGAATCAAAGGTCTGAAGATAACCTCAACATGGTAACATTCTGATTGAAATATTCCTCCTTCTTCTTAAGAAGAAATATTTAAGATTGGAATACAGTTACAAAAGAACCTCTCTGCAAAAAGCTTTGGACAAGAAGATAACCTTCCATTTATATTGAAGTGTTTGTGAAATTGTCCTAGAAAGCATTCAAAACAAAAGGAAGTCACTCAGAAGACTGCCTTCTGATGTAAAAACACACCAGGAGAAAAGGCCCAATCATGGATAACAGAAGTAATTAAGCACAGTATGAGATCCAAATAGGAATCAAGCATATAAAAAGAAAAGGATTAGGGATGACAACTGCATCAGTCAGAAACAGGAGAACTGATTATCAACATCTACTATAGTTGCTTTCACAATAACTAGGGAAGACAAAGCCTGTAATTCAAGATCACAATAAGCTTCAACACTTACCTGCTTTATTTTTACACAACATATACAAGGTGAAAAGCCATTACATATAAAGAGTATTACCTCCAAAGGGGCAATCTGATTTTCAAACGCGTGGACATTCTCCTTCAAAGCAGCCAGCTGGGTTTCTTTGTCTTCCAGTTGACCCCGAATCGTGTGGGCTTTCTCTTTGTTCTGTTTCAGGTACTTGAGCTCTGCTTGGTACTCCCGGACTGACTGTGACTGTTTCAGACGGACTTGCCGTAACGTTTCCAGGGCTTTAATATATCTGAAGCAGAACGGCAACATTGCGGCTATACATGGATTCAACCTCATTGTTCACAGTAAAGCTCTGAAGACAACTTCAACATGGTAACACTTTGATTGAAACTGCAACAGCGAACACGCAAACAGAGACAAAGGATGCATTTTCATTACAAGTTAACTTTTTTTACATTTATTTCAGATTTCCAGCATCTGCCACATTTTCCTTTAGCGTTCAGAAAGAAACCTATTTAGTGATATAACATTGTTAAAAATAAAATTAATTTGGACCAGTAACAAATATACGCAGTTTCTGCTGGAAGTTAAACGGTTCTTATTCATGTTATTACACCTTAGATACTTTGCATATTCAGGTCAGGTTTCTCATCAGACATTGCACAGCCTTGTTACTGAAACTTTAACAAAAAAAAAAATCAAGAATAGATCTAAATTAGTATTTTTGATGTGGAGCAAAATTTAGGATAATACCAGTGTGACGGGAAGATATGAATTCTGACAGGTCCTCCTTGACGCTTGTAGATCAATATGTCTCCTTCAAGAAGCTCAATACGGTCTTGAGAAAATAAGAGTCTAGACTTTCACTTACGCACATCATCGCAGGAAAACTACATTCCACCCATTCCAATAAAGACAAGAACAAAAACAAAAAGTTACAGGAACAGGCCCTTCAGCCCTCCAAGCCTGCACTGATCCAGATCCTCTATCTAAACCTGCTATCCTCCCTGTCTATACCTCTCATGATTTTGTCGATCTCAATCAGGTTCCCCCTCAACCTCCATATTTCTAATGAAAATAATTCTAATCTACTCAACCTCTCTTCATTGCTAGCGCCCTCCATACCAGGCAAAATCCTGATGAAACTCCTCTGCACCCTCTTCAAAGCATCCACATTCTTTTGGTAATTTGGCAACCAGAACTGTATACAGTGTTCCAAATGTGGCTGTACCAAAGTCCTACACAACTGTAACATAATCTGCCACATTTGTACGCAATGCCCCCCCCCCCCCCCCCCGATGAAGAAAAGCATGCCGCATGCCTTCTTGATCACTCTATCGACCTGCATTGCCACATTCAGGGTACAATGGACCTGAACACCCATTTCCATTTACTGTACAGTTTGCTCTTGAATTGGATCTTTCAAAATGCATCTCCTTACACTTGCCTGGATTGAACACCATCTGTCATTTCTCTGCCCAACTCTCCAATCTATCTATATTCTGCTGCATTTTCTGACAGTCTCTTTAGCTATCTGCTACTCTATCAATCTTAGTGTCATCAGCAAACTTGCTAAATCAGACCATTTGTGTATATCATAAACAACAGTGGTCCTAGCACGATCCCTGTTGAACACCACTGGTCACAGTTCTCCATTGAGAAACTCCTTTATACTACTACTCTGCCTCCTGTTGCCCAGTCAGTTCTCTATTCGTCTAGCTAGTACACCCTGGACCCCATGCGACTTCACTTTATCCATCACCCTACCATGGGGAACCTTATCAAATGCTTTACTGAAGTCCATGTATATGACATCTACAGCCCTTCCCTCATTAATCAACTTTGTCACTTCCTCAAAGGATCCTATTAAGTTGGTAAGAAACAACCTTCCCTGCACAAAACCATGTTGCCTATCACTGATAAGCCCACTTTCTTCCAAATGTAAATAGATCCTATCCCTCAGGATCTTCTCCAGCAGCTTCCTTAACACGGATGTCAGGCTCACCGGTCTATAATTACTGGAGTATCCCTACTCCCTTCTTAAACAAGTGGACAACATTAGGAATTGTCCAATCCTCCGGGACCTCATCAGTGTTCAAGGATGCCTCAAAGATATCGGTTAAGGCCCCACCTATTTTCACTTCTATTGCCCTCAGTAACCTGGGATAAATCCCATCCAATCCTGGGAATTTGTCCACCTTAATGCTTTTTAGAATACCAACATTTCCTCCCTCCTTAAGCTGACCTGACCCAAACATCTATCCCTAACCTCAGCAACCATCATGTCCCTCTCCTCGGTGAATTACCAACGCAAAGTACTCATTAAGAATCTCACCCATTTTCTCTGACTCCAGGCATAACTTCCCTCCTTTCTCCTTGAATGGGCCAACCCTTTGTCTAGTTACCCTCTTGCTCCTTTTATAGCCCTTAACTCTGTTTGCCAAACATATTTCATGACCCTTTTTTGCCCTCTTAATTCCTCGTTTTAGATTGGAAGAATATCAAGAAAGTAGGACCAAAGCTTCCTGTGTTTTCAGTCACCTGGACATTATGTCTGCTTCCTTTTTCCTTTTAGCTCATCTCACAATTTCACCTTTCATCCATGTTTCCCTAATCTTGCCCTTTCTATCCTTCATTTTCACAAAGGCATGTGTGTCCTGCATGCTAATCAAACGCTCTTCAAAAACCTCCCATATATCAAATGTGGATTTATCTTCAAACAGCTGCTCCCAATCCACATTCCCCAGTTCCTGCTGAATTTTGCTATAGTTGATCTTCTTCCAATTTAGCACTCTACCTCTTTGTCCACGAGCATTCTAAAACTTATGGAATCGTGATCACTATTCCCCAAGTAATCCCCTACTGAAGCTTTAACCACCTAGTCATTCCCCAATACCAGGTCCTGTATGGCCCCTTCCCGGGTTGAAGTATTTACATATTGCTCTACAAAACCTGCCTGGATGCTCCTTACAAATTCTGCTCCATTTAGACCTCTATCACTAAGTGAATCCCAGTCAAAGTTGGGAGAATGAAAATCTCCCATCACCACTACACTGTTGCTCTTACATCTTTTCATAACCTGTTTACATATTTGTACCTCTATCTCACGCTCACTGTTGGGAGGCTTGTAGTACAGCCCCAATATAGTTACTGCACCCCTCGTATTTCTAAGCTCTGCCCATATTGCCTCACTGCTCAAGCCCTCCATAGTACCCTCCTTCAGCACAGCTGTGACACCCTCTCTGACCACCCTTCTACCTCTCTCTATCCTGCTTAAAGCATCTATATTCTGGGGCATTTAGTTGCCCTTCCCTCAACCAAGTCTCAGTAATAGCAATAAAACCATACTCCCAGGTACTAATCCAAGCCCTAAATTCACCTGCCTTACCTACTACACTTCTCGCATTAAAACAAATGAATATAAGACCACTTGTCCCTCTACGTTCATCGCCTGCTCCCTGCTTAGTCTTCCCCATTGTCACGCTGACATCACTATCTAGTTCCTTACAGGCTTTAGTTCCTAACTCTTTACTGTCCACTAATCTCCTCATTTGCTTCCCATCCCCATGCCACATTATTTAAACCTTCCGCAACAGTGTTAGCAAAAGCACCCCGTAAGACATTGGTTCCAGTCTGGCCCAGGTATAGACTGTCCAACTTGTAATAGTCCCACCTCCCCAAGAACTGGTCCCAATGTCCCAAAAATCTGAACCCCTCCCTCCTGCATCATGTCTCAAGGCACGCATTCATCCTGCCTATTTTTTCATTTCGACTCTGGCATGTGGCACTGGTAGCAATCCTAAGATTACTACTTCTGGGGTCCTACTTTTTTTTAAAACTTGGCTCCTAACTCCCTAAATTCTGCTTTTAGGACCTCATCCCTTTTTTTAACCTATATCATTGGTATCCATATGCACCACAACAGTTGGCTGTTCACCCTCCCCCTTCAGAATGCACGGAGGCATCCCTGACCCAACAACATACCATTCAGGAATCTCATTGTCGACCACAGAACCACCTATCTAGTCCCCTTACAACTGAATCCCTTCTGACTATAGCCCTTCGACTCTTTTCCCACCATTCTGTACCACAGAGCCAGCCACGGTGCCATGCAAGTCTTCTCTGGAAATCGGAACAGAAAATAACTCACCTGGTGGCTGAGAAAATTTCATCAAATTTCTGTTTCAGAGCTTTTCCTTCGCTCAAAGGCCAGTTTGACTCTTCTTGATGACAGAAAATGACATTGTTTAACACAGCTTTCGAGACACCCAATGCACTGATCATCTCACGGTCCATCTCTGCGCATTTTGAGCTCAAGCTGACCTTCTCCCCATGCCTTTAAAATCAAAAAAAACTCTCAATGATTTTTTTTCTTACTCTCTCCTCCTTTACAGAACACCATCTTTCTCTTTCCACCCCAAAAAAAATCCATATTTCTCAGTCCAAAGTGGCTGAGCACCATGACATCTACAGGCAACTGAACTTTAGGGATCCTCACTATTTACTCCGAACTGGATTGGAAAGGACAATCACTGCTTATGGGCTGGAGGGGTTGAGGAGGAGAGGAAAATCAGTTAGCTAGACAGCTAGTTTGCGATGCAAGATTATGCTAACAGCAAGGGTTCAATTCCCACACCAGTTTTGGTCCTGACTGTGGTGACGACTATTATTATTTTCCTCCTCTTCCCACCTGGATAGTAAGGGATACTATTTACCCTTCCTTAAGTTGCTGTTCTTCCACATTTAACACAGATATGCTCCAAAACATTTGCAGTTTGCAAGAAACTGGCCCCAAACAGGGACAATCCTAAGTTTCCAAACTAAAGATAGAAATGGCAGTCAAAACTTGAAAGTATTGGCTGTCATCCTCCAACCAGCAGAGGGAAGCGAAGAGTCTTTCTCTCTCCTTGATGTGGTCTCTTTCATCTGACAATGCCCAAAGGCCTATCTAGATACCAATATGTGATATAATCTATTTCTTTTTATATCCATTTGTACTGTATTGACTGGTAGCCTGTCAAAATTGTAACATTTAAACACAAGATACTCCAATGCTGGTTATATTTAATTCTGCCTAGGAGCAAGGGCAGACTGTTACTGAGGTTTTTAATGGGTCACTCCAATCAGTTCAAGGGTCATTGAACGGCAGTTTAACAGCCAGTTCTAAAAAGTGAATGGGGGAGACTCGGAAAAGAAGATTCCATGTTGTTAAAGTGTGGTTATTAGCAATGGAGCTAGAGTAAAGGTGGGCTAATAATTCAACATGGGAGTTCAGCCCAGTAAAGCTCAGTGCGATGCAGTTTCAGAAGAGATTGAGTAACCAGGAGGGGAGCAATCTCAGAAGTAGGTCAGATCAGCAGAAACTGGATCTGGCAACAGATTAGAGGTAGATCTGAAAGAGTGTGCCTTTTGGGTGAGGATGTTGTTGACTAAGGATTGAAGTAGTGCTATGAAGAAAGACGATAAAATTCCTCATGAGGGAGACAAAGCTTTTAAAAGCTCTTTTGTGGCTCAAAGTGATCATTCTTGTCTGGATATGTTGCTAAGAAATTCAAAGGATGTATCTTGGTGTAAAGTTAAAAATCACACACCACCAGGTTATAGTCTGACAGGTTTATTTGGAAGCACTACCTTTAGGAGTGCTACTCCTTCATCAGGTGGTTGTGGCACAACTACCTGATAAAGGAGCAGTGCTCCGAAAACTAACGCTTCCAGTTAAACTTGTCGGACTATAACCTGGTGTTGTGTGATTTTTAACTTTGTACACCCCAGACCAACACAGGCTCCTGCAAATCATGTCTTGGTGTAGCTTTTAATAATATGCGCCCAAGGGGTGTTCAATCACAATTTGTCTGTTAATCGATTTTTACTTTATATTAAAATTGGATGTTGGAGTTTAACTTATATACACACACTCTATGATATATAAACACAAAGATGTAATGTATATACATATTATGTGTGCGGAGTCATACTGGACTAGAAACTTTAACTTTGCTTCTCTCTCCACAGACACTGCCAGAACTGCTGAATTTCTCTCGATCACTCTGTAACTATTGTATATACTGCAGTGGATTGTTTTACTTTCCTAACCTTGTCTGACAAAGTTAGTTTTACTTGTTCAAAACCATGAGGTTCTTTTTTAAGCTTTACTTTCGTAGTATGCACCTGATATTTTAAACGTGGTTTAATTTTAAACAAAACAAAAAAATTACTGCTACTTAACCAGATAGTAACGTAAATTTGGTAGCCTTGTCTGGGATCATTACAATTTGCATCCTCTTAAGTCTTCAGCAATGTACAAAAGATAAATAAATAAATTGGAATGAATGATTGTCTGATTGAATCAAGTTATTCTTGTTCAGTTGCACTCACTTCATTCGTGTGATCACCCCCTCCAGTGTTTTAAACTCAGTCTTTTTTCCTTTTTGCGTGCAAAGCATTGACCTCTGCACAGCCACAACTCCTCCATTCACATCTCGAAATTGTAGGCGGATTTGTGCTCGTACATCAGTCTCATGGGCAACCTTCATTAAAGAAAATCATTCATTTTATGGTTAGAGCTAATAGAGATACCAATAAAAACACATGCATAAACTCTTCAAAGTTTGGGAGAAGATTTGTAGCTCGGGTGCTCGTTGTTGTGGTTCTGTTCACTGAGTGGGAATTTGTGTTGCAGACATTTCGTCCCCTGTCTAGGTGACATCCTCAGTGCTTGGGAGCCTCCTGTGAAGCGCTTCTGTGATGTTTCCTCCGGCATTTATAGTGATTTGTATCTGCCGCTTCCGGTTGTCAGTTCCAGCTGTCCGCTGCAGTGGCTGGTATATTGGGTCCAGGTCGATGTGCTTATTGATTGAATCTGTGGATAAGTGCTATGCCTCTAGGAATTCCCTGACTGTTCTCTGTTTGACTTCTTCTACAATAGTAGTATTGTCCCAGTCGAACTCATGTTGCTTGTCATCTGTGTGTGTGGTTACTAAGGATAGCTGGTCGTGAAATCCCATGTAAGGACTGCACAAAACACTACATAGAACAAACAGGAAGACAGCTAACAATCCGCATCCATGAACACCAACTAGCCACGAAACGACATGAACAGCTATCCTTAGTAGCCACACACGCAGATGACAAGCAACATGAATCCGACTGGGACAACACTATTATTACAGGACAAGCCAAACAGAGAACAGCCAGGGAATTCCTAGAGGCATAGCACTCATCCACAGATTCAATCAATAAGCACATCGACCTGGACCCAATATATCGGCCACTGCAGCAGACAGCTGGAACTGACAACCGGAAGCGGCAGGTACAAATCACTATAAATGCTGGAGGAAACATCACAGAAGCGTTTCACAGGAGGGTCCCAAGCACTGAGGATGTCACCTAGACAGGGGACGAAACGTCTGCAACACAAATTCCCAGCTTGGCGAACAGAACCACAACATGCATAAAGTCTGTTGATAATTGTTACATGCATAAAATTGAAATCTGTATGAGGTTCATTACCATTTCACAGACTTGCAAACAAAAGCAGGGACCCCGGACTGAAGGGAAGGAGGGGTGTTTGGTTCTCATGCAAAAACCTTTAAATAAGGCTTGAAATTACATAGTGCCTCACAAACAATTAGATGCCCCAAAGTGCTCTGCAGACAATTTAGTTCCTTTAGAAATATAGTCAATATTGTTACTGTAAGAATTGCTGCAGCGAATTGCAGACAGCAAACCCCCAAAACAGCAACGTCATCTTGATGAAATAATGTTTTTGTGTTTTTGATAAATATTAGCCAAGTTACTGGAGATAACTTTCCTGACTTCTCTTCAAAGCAATGCTGTCAGTGCTGTTATGACCACACACGGCCTCAGGTTTAATATTTTACTTGGAAGGCAACACCTTCAATGATGCAGAGTTGCAGAGAAGTGTCAAACTGGATTGTGCTACACAAAGCCTGACATCAGATTTGAACCAAGAACTTTCTGAACCAGACATGAGTGCGCTACCAAATGAGTCACAACTGTCACAAAAGATACTGAACTTCAGCTCTACAGTTTAGAAAATTCAGAAGCCAGCAAAAATTAAAAGGGGCAAACAAAATACGATCCAGGCAACTGGTTACATGATCAACAGCTATTCATGGTTAAATACCAAAAGTAGTTTTAGAACAAATGGAAATAGGAGTAAGCCATTTGGGCTCTCAGGCTTCCTCTGCCCTTCAATTAGATCACAGCTGATCAACTTCAATACCATTTCTTGTTTTATTCCCATAATCCATATATGGATAATCCATAATCCCATATCTTTAATACCTAGACATCTGTCAACCTCTGTCTTGATGGGACTCAATGACTTAGCCTCTGCAATTTCCTCTGGGGTTGTTGATTCCAAAGCTTGACAATTCTGAGTGAAGAGATTCCTCCACCTCTCAATTCAATTTTTATTCTGAGATTGCACTCCTTAGTTCTATAACCACCTCCATCCGGGAGAAATGTCTTTCATGATAGCTGCCCTCTTAGACTTTGTAATGATTTTATACACTTCAGCGTGATCACCTTAGATTCTTCCTCATTCTTAATTCTACAGAATATAAGCACAATCTCCTTAGTTTCTCCTTGTAGGTCAACCCAACCATCCCAAGAGATCAGCCTGTGAACCTTCATTACCTCCTCTCCCCCCCCCCCCCCCCCCATCTTAAAGAGTATCTTTTCCTTTGGGTAAGGACACAATATTTCATGTTTGTTCTCCATAGGTTGTATACAACTGAAGCAAGACATCTTTGCACTTGTTCTCAAATTTGCAATTAAGGCCAACATGCCTTTTGCCTTTCTAATTTCTTGCTGCACTTCCACATTAGCATTCAGCAATCTAAGAACAAGGATACTCAGACCTCTTTGGACATAAACCCTTCCCAAAAGTGAACAATTGTGATTGCTTCATCAAAGAAAAGATGTACTGGCATTGGGAGACAGTTCACTGGGTTGTTTTGAGGCATGAAGGGTTTTTTCTTATGAGGAGAGGTTTATTTGTACTCACTGGTATTTAGAAGAATGCAAGAAGACCTTAATGAAACATAAAAGACTTAGAGGGTGTGAAAAGGTAGGTACAAAGGGGTTATTTCCCCTTGTGGGAGAGGCTAGGATCAGAGGACACAATCGCATAATGAGGTGTTGCCTATTTAAGACAGAGATGATTAGCAATCTCTTCTCTCAGATGCTGTCGATTTCTTGTTGCAATTCAACGTGGACTGCTTCAGTGTCTGAGATGTTGCGAACGTTGTTGAACTTAGTGAAACCATCGTCAAACATTCCCACTACTCACCTTAGGATGGTTGAAAGATCATTGATGAAGCAGCTGGAAATACAGAATCCCTACAGTGTGGAAACAGGCCCCTTCAGCCCAACAAGTCCACACCGACCCACCAAAGAGTAACCCGTCCGGACCTATTACCCTATCCTATTATCTTATATTTACCCCTGACTCATACACCTAACCTACACATGCCTGAACACTGTGGGCAGTTTAGCATGGTCAATTCACCTAACCTGCACATCTTTGGATTGTGGGAGGAAATCCATGGGGAGAATGTGCAAACTCCACAAAGACAGTGGGAATTGAACCTGGGTCCCTGGCGCTGTGAGGCAGCAGCCCACTGCGCCACCATGCCACCCCAGCTGAAGATGGTTGGGCCTAGGACACTGCCCTGAGGATTTCCTGCAGAGCTGTGCTGGAGCTGAGATGATTGACCTCCAGCAACCAGTAGCATTTTATGCTCAGTATGACTGCAATGAACAGACAGTATTCCTGAATCCCACTGACTCCTTGAAGCAGCATTTGACCTAATATGGCAGTGAAGTCAAGGGCAGTCACTCTTACCTCACTTTTGGACCAAAGCTGTAGTAAAAGGTCAGACATTGAGTCGTCTTGGAGAAGCCCAAAGCAAGTTTCAGTGAGCAGGTTAATGCTTTGGAAAAGCCACTTGATATTACTCTCGACAACCATTCCATCATTTTATTGATCAAGATTAGGCAGACACGATTGTAAATGGTAATTTTTACTGGGTCAAAATCCTGGAACGCACTTCCAACAGAACTGTGATGTATCCACACACAAACCACAACAATTCAAGGCAACAGCTCACCACCGCTTCCTAGAGGTGAATCGACGATGGGCAATAAATGGTAGTCTAGCCAGGAATGCAGAAACCAGATGAAGTTAAATAAAACATTAGCTGGAAGGACAAAGGCTTCGAAGAATGGAGACCCAAGCTGCTTTGGATACCACCATTCTGCTGTGAAGACATGATAACACTATTGGCAAACAGATCACATCTTTAATGCGCACAAAAGACTTTGACATCAAATGAAGTAAAACGAATACCAAACCTTCTATCATCAGTTTGATCAATGTAAGTACTGTCAACCTAGTCAAAAAAAAGATCATGGCCTGGACTACCATTCGAACACAAAAGTGTATAATCTGATGCTACATCAGTGCAATATGAATAGACTGACTCATTGTTGACCTTTGAGCTACGGTACTAAACCAAGTTCTTGTCTTTCGAGCAGAAGAGATAATTCCTCCACAATTTTGGCTGAACCAACATGAGAATATATTAACTCATCACCTTTGCTACACGTGGGAGCTTGCCATTTCTGAAATACGCCATGTTCACACATATGACACGAGTAACTACTCTTCAAAACTAATACATTTGCAGCGGGCATTTTAGGATATCATACAGGTTATTTCCTTCTTTCACACTTCATGCTTTCGCAAATCAATTCCCTAGTGGAGGGAATCTCCTCATCACTGCAGTTACATGCAACAGCAAGATCAGTGTACCTTCAGCTGTCAGAGACTAGCTCAAGCTGAATATGCAAAGTAAAGTCACTGGCAAAAATTCCAGCACAGGCTATTCACAATTGAACCAGTCCAATTTTAATTGAAATCGGATTGCTTAAAATACTCCAGTAAAACTTGAATACTACATACTCTGAATACTGTAGCTTTAAATCAATTTATGAAGCTAGTACAATGATTGTTATTTTAATGTATATCAGTAAAACAGTCATCTAACGATCCCCCATAAAAACAATGTAGCTCTTCGAATTGCAGGATGATTTTTACAGAGAGATGAGAATTAGGGAATGATTAGGGCATGATTAGCGCTTCACAAGAGGCTCCCAAGCACTGAGGATGTCACCTAGACAGGGGACGAAACGTCTGCAACACAAATTCCCAGCTCGGCGAACAGAACCACAACAACAAGCACCCGAGCTACAAATGATTAAAAATAACAATATCTTTTTTGTCTCCGTTGTTATCAGCAAACTGTTGGGCTGCGGTTGATGATAAAAAGGAAAGCAGTCTTGAATCAAAGCTTTCATCATCAGGATTCCCAAATTGCACTCTCTATCAAACAGAGCAAGCCTAATATCGGCATTACTTAAACACCAACTAAATCAAAGCAAACACAGCTTATAAACAGGTAATTTCAAAGAATTTCAAAACCACAACAAGAGAGCATTTAAAACAATGCGATAATCCAGGTTACGTTTTTTTTTCAAAATGAATACATTGAAGGGAAGTAATTTGCCACAAGGTTAACTACAGCTGTGAAGTGTAGTTTGTGATTCGAAATGGGTGCGTCTGAAATTAGGTGGAAATATAAGATTTCTACTTAAATGTCTGAACTGAAAAAATAATTAAATGAAAAAGGAATACTTCAAATAAACTAATCAATTAAAGATGCATCTTAATAAATCCACCCTACCTTTGGGTCATGCACAAACGTTTGTCCTTTAGTTCCAGGAGGGAAGTCACCTGTACAAATATACTTCAGGCACTCGATTATTGTCTGCAACATGTGAAAAGGGTAAAACAATATAAAATGAATGTCTTATTCTATAAGACTAAGTCATTTTAAGACAATTCTTCAAAGTATTTTTCTGATAAATTAACATTCAAGACAAAAAGAGTCAAACAAGTGCTGCTGTTTAGAGGAAAGTCTACAGGTTTTTTTCTCCCTCAGAAACTCTTAAATTATGTTGAAATTAACTGATTACATCACTATTGTAATCCACAATGGTTTGGTTGCATGCTCTGTGGACAAATTGGTTTCCAAGGGGTTTAATTGCTGGCTTGACACTGATCCAATCCTGCAGTCCCTACTGTAATAATGGTCAAAGTGATTAAGTGACCCCAATGTTCTCCTCTCTCCCCTCAGTTCCTCTGCTTCCACTGAATTGCAATCACTTCTTCTTTTGTTCATTGCCAACACCCAAAATCTACAGCCTTCACTTTCCTCTCAGTAACTTCTGCAACCGTATCCTCTTATCACACTCAACATGGCTCCCATTTTTGCTGCACGCCTTCAATCCAGGTACTCCCAGAACGTAGTTCACTTCCTCTTAGTAAAAGCTACAGACATTCATACTCAGGAACCTGCCTGGTGGAAAAGAAAGGAACCATTTTGTATTAAACAATTGTGGGGACAATAGTTCCCTAGCAATAGTTCCCAACATCTCAACCAATCAGTATCTTTTCTCATGCAATATAAATTCTGGCTGCCTTTGAAATTTGGCATTCTTGCATCGGTCCTGCTGAAAGCAAAATTAAAGTAGTAATATTGTGAGATAGGAGCAGAAGTAGGCCATCCTGCCCATCAGAGCTGAAAATGTGTTGCTGGAAAAGCGCAGCAGGTCAGGCAGCATCCAAGGAGCAGGGAATCGACATTTGGGGCATAAGCCCTTCTTCGGGCTCATGCCCGAAACGTCGATTCTCCTGCTCTTTGGATGCTGCCTGACCTGCTGCGCTTTTCCAGCAACACATTTTCAGCTCTGATCTCCAGCATCTGCAGTCCTCACTTTCTCCCATTCTGCCTATCAGGTTGGCTCTGCCATTCAATGCGATCATGGCTTATCCATGAATCTACAACTCCCTAATGACTGCTTTGACAGGATGTCCCTTTCCTCAGCAACACTGAAATGGTGTACTAACAAGTGATAAAATGTAAGTATTTTGGTAAGTAGTTAAGAACATCACTTACAGGAGACAATGTGCAGGTAGACCTTTAAAATGGCACGAGCAGGTGTGGAAAATAATCAAGAGATCAAATGGAACACTGGCCTTTATATGGAAAGGATTGGAGTACAAGGATCCTGACATTATACCGCAGTTGCAGAAGACCCTGACTGGAGTCCACTTAGAGTACTGAGAGCAGATCTGGGTGTCAGACCTTGGGAAGAATAAAGGGACCATGGTGGTGGTAGAATGTACATTTACAAGAATGTCAAGAGTTAAGTAATGAGGAGAACTTACACAAATTAAGTCTATTTTCTCTGGAATTCAGAAGATTAAGAGGTGACCTGATTGAGATCTGCAAGATATTAACAGGAAAAGACAGGATAGATAAAGATAACCTATTTTCACTGGTTAGGGATTCCAGAACTAGGGGACATAGTTAAAAGTTAGGGGTAGACTCTTAAAGAGCGAAGTTGAAAAGCACTTCTATATACAAAGGCTGGTCGATACTTGAACACTCTTCCAAAAACTGAAGTGGATGCTGGATCAATTGTTAATTTTAAATTTGAGATAGGTAATTTTTCTATTAAGCAAGGGTATTAAAGGATACGAGCCAAAAGGCAGGTATATGGAATTGAGCCACAGATCAGCCATGATCTCATTGAATGGCAGTACAGGCTAGAGAGGCTGAATGGCCTACTCCTATTCAACATTCCTTATGCTGGAAATCTCCATTTGGCATTCGACTATTAATTTAAACAAGCTCACAGAACAGCAAACAAATCATATTCTGCACGCTCGTTACAAAACGGAACAGCTCAAAACATGAAACTCTGTCCAAAATGCAAAAGAATTCAGTTATTTATTTCCACGTTATCCAATTTCAGTTAACTAAGTTGTATAGAAGATGAAGAACAGACTGCACTACACTATTTTTCTTTTCTCACATCAACTATTGTTGCGGGTTGAAGGGGGATTCCCAACTCACTGGTAGCTGGCACCATAATGTGACAATGTAAATTCAGTGCAAGCAGGGTCATTCTCACCCCTGGCAAAGAAAGGTATGTGACATGGGTTCAGTTATCTACCAATCTAGGCTGGATTTTAGTTTACCCTCCAGGAGATCACTTATTTAATCAGTTTAGGCTGCCCTGTTTCAGCTCGAATAACTCACATTGGATTAAATTCCTGCATTTGTTGTGTGGCCCAAATTCAATTTGCTATATCCCTGCTGTAGAACTCACCGTTTTGCCAGCGCCATTTGGTCCCACCAGAACAGTTAATGGAGTGTAGAAGGCGATAACCTGCTTGCTCTTGTCATCTATCCCAAAGCTCCTCACACCTTGAATACTCATCTTCTCAATTTTAGACATCTTGGCGGTCTTCAATTTTCTATCACTTCTGATCTCGTAAATAAATGATGCAGCACCTAAAATGAGGGGTAATTCACTTGACAGAAAAAAAGAACCACAATTTGTTGTCAATTTTCATTCAAATGAGCAGCAAGAGACCTCTCTTGATGAGAGTATCAATATGGTCTGTAGTGCAGTTAATTGAGGCATACTACATGTCACAAACCTCCCTCACATTGGGAACGTACAAATTAGGGGCAGTCCATTTGATCGCAAGAGCCTTTTCCAATAGTTGATCTGCTGTGGCCTCAGCTCAATTCTCCTGTCAAGTCCCTATACCCTTCCATGCCTTTGCCAAGCAACTGAGCCTTAAAATTATTCAATGGCTATGCCTCCACTGGAAGGTGGACTGGGGAAAGAAATTCCAAGAACCAGCAATCCACAAAGGGAAATGTTTTCCTTTCTTTCCCCTTACTTTTAAATCTTTTGATCTAGCCCATTATTCTAGCCATGAAATAGATGGGCCAAATGGACTGAATACAATCGACTAAAGCACCATTTTCTCAATTTGGACAAAAGGCTTTAGCAATATTCAGAGACACTGGGCCAAATGCTACTTTATAAAAGGTGTCAAAACATTTCCTTGAGAGCAAATCAGTGCACCCAATTCTTCCTTCCCAAGACAGTATTCAGAAGGAAAGAAAACTCCAGCTCCTCCCACAACAATTCACTAGTAAATTGTCAGGATACCAAAAGACAAAGAGAACACGAAAAGTCATAGAATCCATCCCCATCTTGGAAGAAAGGGCTGAAAGAAGACAGGTTCCACGTTCTAGGTTTGCAACCCCTTGAGGATGCAGATTCAGGGAGGGATTGAATTCATATGGTTAAATGATTGAAGGATTCAACAGGTACTGATTGCATAAAACATTGTTGTTCCTTCACCGTCACTTGCTCAAAATCTTCGAACTCCCTCCTGAACAGCAATGAGTGTCATTGGATGCGAATTTAGGGTGTGGTTAGTAAGTTTGTGTGGTATGGTGAAAAATAAAGGAGGTTATCTGGGAATGCTGTGAGATCTTAATCAACTGGCCCATTGTGCTGAGGAATGGCAGATGGAGTTTAATTTAGATAAATGCAATGTGTTTCATTTTGGTGAAGCAAACTGTGGTAGGACTTACACAGTCAATGGTCGGGCTCTAGAGAGTGTTACAGAAGAAAGAGATCTAGGGCTACAGGTTCATAGCTTCTTGAAAATGGAGTCACAGATAGACAGGCCAGTGAAGACAGCTTTCAATACGTGAGCTTTCATTAATCAGAGCACTGAGTATAGAAGATGGAACATCTTGTTGCAGATGTACAAGACATTGGCAAGGCTACATTCAGGGTGGTGCGTAGAGTTCAAATTTTTTTGATAGCCCTACTATTAAAAAATGATACTATTAAACTAGAAAAAGAGTGCAGAAAAGATTTACAAAGGATGCTACCAGGACTGGGAGGTTTGTGTTAGAAGGAGAAGTTGGCTAGGCTGGGACTTCTTTCCCTGGTGCGTAGGAGACCGAAGGGTGGCCTTATAGATGGATTTAAGTTATGAGAGGCATTGATAAGGTAAATCGCAGTCAACTTTTCCCTACGGTAGGAGAGATGGACACCAGTCATTTGCAAGTTTTTAAAAACATAAGATTAATTGGCAAGCACTTTCAAGGAATGTCCAACCACATTGGTAGATGGTGTTACAAAAGATCAAGCATGATTCGACTGACTGACTGGAGTAAGTGGAAGCCCAGGAGTCTGTCCTACATGATCCATTAGCTGATATCAGCTGGGGAAAACAAAGATCAGAGGAAACATTTCCCAGGGGTTCCCAGATCTGAAACTAGAACATGTGCACGCAACAGTAAAGATTTAGCTAATTACGTTTTACACAAACCTTATTGGGAAATGTACAACTATTATAATTCCCCCCTTTGGCTCATCAAACGGTCTTCTCATTCAATGCTAGGAAATCCATTTAATCACTATTCATCATCAATGTGAATCTAACAGCATCATTATAACCAATACCTATTTGCATCAGTCACTAGTTTTCGTCCCCCCAAATGTCACATGAAAGGGGAAGGTCACTATATATAGTACACACTTAAATTTACACAGGCAGTGGACAGGAGAGTACTGATACTTGATCAGAGGGAAAATTTCCCATCTTCTTCCCATAGCCAGCAACTAGACCAACTAAGACCTTACAATGAAACATCAGCCTTTCTTCTCTATGAGGAAACAACTTTGTGGGTGGACTCAAAGAAAGTTCTCTTATTGAAAAGGTGCATTTCCTTCCTTTTAGCTCCAGGAACTTTCAGTTGTACTGCAGGTCACACACTACTGTTATACTTGATGTGTGAAAACTTTGGCAAAACGTGTCAAAAAAGGCTTAAGTTGATTCATAGCTGTGAAAGTCAGTGTTAAAACATGCAGCAGGGTGTAAAAGGAGGAATTTCTCATCTCACACCTTTGTCATTCAATTTACTGGAGAGCATGTGACCCTCAGAAACTGTTGCACCTCAAAACATTGAGGAGGCACTCCAAACCCAAGTGAGGTTGAGAGTTTAAAACTCACTGACATTCATTCTTTAAAAGTGAAGCTATTTTCATTAATTGGGGAACTTAATTGCAGAAGATCTTTAACACTGTAGATGAAAGGTAAACTCAGAATCTTAACCTGATTACAGGTTTGTTTAAGAGAGCAGAAAGCACATAACTAGAAGGATAGGATGTACTTACAACTACTGACAAGACACAAAACAAGTGATGCCCCTTTATGCTATATCTTGCCTACAAAGAACAAAGAAAATTACAACACAGGAACAGGCCCTTCGGCCTTCCAAGCCTGCACCGATCCGTATCCTCTATCTAAACCTGTCATCTATTTTCTAAGGCTCTGTACTCCTCTGCTCCCTGCTCAATTCTGTATCTGTCTAGAAGTATCTTAAATGATGCTATAGTGCCCACTTCTATCACCTCTGCTGGCAATGCATTCCAGGCACCCACCACCCTCTGTGTAAAGAACTTTCCAGATCTCCCTAAAACTTTTGCCTTTTCACCTTGAACTCATGAGCCCTAGTAACTGAGTCCCCCATTCTGGGAAAAAATCTTCTTGCTATCCACTCTGCCTATACCTCTCATGATTTTGTCGACCTCAATCAGGTAGCCCCTCAACCTCCGCCTTTCTAATGAAAATAATCCTAAACTACTCAACCTCTCTTCATAGTTAGCACCCTCGATACCAGGCAACATCCTGGTGAACTGCCTCTGCACCCTCTCCAAAGCATCCATATCCTTTTGGTAATGTGGCGACCAGAACTGTATGCAGTACAGTATTCCAAACGTGGATGAACCAAAGTCCTTTACAACTGTAACGTGACCTGCCAACTCTTGTACTCAATACCCTGTCTGATGAAGGAAAGTGTGCCAGATGCCTTCTTGAACACACTTTCGACCTGCGTTGCCATCTTGAGGGTACAATGGACCTGAACAGCCAGATATCTCTGTACACCAATTTTCCCCAGGGCTTTTCCATTTACCGTCAGCCAGCATCCGAGGAGCAGGACAGTCGATGTTTTGAGCATGAGCTCTTCATTAGGAATGAGGGGTTGGCCCAAGGGGGCTTAGAGATAGATGAGGGAAGTGGGGGGGCTTGGAAGTGGGATGGGAGGTACCTGAGGTAGATGAAGGTGGGGGATGATGATGATGGTGACAGGTCGGAGAGAAGGGTGGAGCGAATAAGTGGGAAGGAAGTTGATAAGTATGACTGTTCAAGAGGGTGGTGCCGAGTTGGAAAAGTTGGATCTGGGATAAGGTGGGGGGAGGAGAAATGAGGAAACTGATGAAATCAACATTGATCCCATGTGATTGGAACATAGAACATAGAACAATACAGCGCAGTACAGGCCCTTCGGCCCTCGATGTTGCGCCGATCCAAGCCCACCTAACCTACACTAGCCCACTATCCTCCATATGCCTATCCAATGCCCGCTTAAATGCCCATAATGAGGGAGAGTCCACCACTGCTACTGGCAGGGCATTCCATGAACTCACGACTCGCTGAGTAAAGAAGCTACCCCTAACATCTGTCCTATACCTACCCCCCCTTAATTTAAAGCTATGCCCCCTTGTAATAGCTGACTCCATACGTGGAAAAAGATTCTCACTGTCGACCCTATCTAAACCCCTAATCATCTTATACACCTCTATCAAGTCACCCCTAAACCTTCTTTTCTCCAATGAAAACAACCCCAAGTGCCTCAGCCTTTCCTCATACGACCTTTCCACCATACCAGGCAACATCCTGGTAAACCTCCTCTGCACCCGTTCCAGTGCCTCCACATCCTTCCTATGGTATGGCGACCAAAACTGCACACAATACTCCAGATGTGGCCGCACCAGAGTCTTATACAACTGCAACAGGGTCCCAAGGCGGAAGATGAGGCGCTCTTCCTCCAGGTGTCAGGTGGCTAGAGTTTTGTGGTGGAGGATGGTCCGAATCTAGCCTGGAGTCCATGCGGGATCAGTCGGTTCCGTAGGCAGGCACTGAGGAAGGGGTTTGATCATGTACACGAGGAACTTGATTTGGATATGGATCAAAGAATTAAAGCTTTCAAATGACACAAAGCTTGAAAGGGTGGCCATCGATTAGCTCAGTTTGCTCGGTGGCTAATGTTGTGGGGCAAAGTGATAAGGTGATGCTGGTTGAATCCTATAGTGACATTGGTAACTCATGGAGGTCCGCTTCTTCTTGTTCCTCATGCTTATGGGAGGTTGAGGAGCACCATATCAAAAAACCATCTCTCTCTGACTGGGAGGAGATGCTCATGCTCTTGGTTGTGAGTTGACATGATAAAGATAATAATCTTGAGCGCAGCAGCAACTAGTGAAATGAGAATATATGAAATCTTACATGGGCATAAGTCAAATAGCATACTCTGGAAGAAATTAAATGTCCAGTGGCAATATAAGCATCCACTTCCTTCCACTTCTGACCTTCCATTCTGATGCAGGACGCTCTGTATTCAGCGAAAGTCTCAGTTTTATCTCTGAGCACCCACCTTAGTGAATTTCAGACACAACATGACATTGAACTCTCCTGTCACCTTTGCCTCTGAACCCATTTCTTTGGGCAAGAGTCCTCTTCCTATCCCATAGACACCGTCAGCTTCCTCTAAACTTCTCCCGGGAGAAAGTGAGGTCCGCAGATGCTGGAGATCAGAGCTGAAAATGTGTTGCTGGAAAAGCGCAGCAGGTCAGGCAGCATCCAGGGAACAGGAGAATCGACGTTTCGGGCATAAGCCCTTCTTCAGTATTGAGGAAAGTTTGTCCAGCAGGCTAAGATAAAAGGTAGGGAGGAGGGACTTGGGGGAGGGGGGTCGGAAATGTGATAGGTGGAGAGAGGTCAAGGTGAGGGTGATAGGAAAGACTGGGGTGGGGGCGGAGAGGTCAGGTAGGTCAAGCAGCATTTAAGGAGCAGGAGAGTCAACGTTTCAGGCATAAGTCCTTCATCAGGACTATCACTCTGAATTGACTGCATTGTGCTCTCCGATCCAACCCTGACTTTATACCCATTGTCAGCTACTAATTGCCCTCATTAGCAACTATTCATTCACCCAGACTGACCTTTAATCACTCCTCTGCCTGTCCATCTGTTGTTCTCTCTCTTAGGGCTCTATTTCCACCTATTATTTACCCTCCCACCCCACCTCACCTTGTGCATGAATATCAACCTTACCCCAGTTATCACATGTTCTAAAAAAGGGATATTGGATCTGAAATGAAAACTCTGATTTCTCTCCACAGATGCTGACAAACCTGCTGGGTTTTTCCAGCTCTTTGTTTTTGTTTATGAGCACGTGGACTGTAGTGGTTCAAGGCAGAAGCTCACCGCCCATCAAGGGCAACCCAAGACAGGCAAGAAAATACTGGCCCAGCCAGGCATGTCAGTATCCCATGAGTGAATTAAAAAAAACTAAATAGAAAAACATTTTAAATATATACACTAACAAAGACCTGGAACAGTTTAAGCTACATCTTTGATGGTGGAAGGACAGGCTGATAATGTTTTATTTTTAAAAATATCCTTTGAGAACATTATGTTGAATTTTCAAGACACTGATAGTAGTTTTGCTGGGATTTGAGTCTGAGTCTAGGCTTCTAAACTTTAGAAAGAACATTAAGGCCTTGGGAAGTGTGCAGAGACGATTAATCAGATGGCACCAGCAATGACATTTTCCTGTTAGTTGAAGAGACTAGCAAAGATCAGATTATCTGTTGGAGGATAAGGAGGATTAAAGGAAGATTTCATAGAGGTGCTGAAAATTGAGGCGTTTTCACAGATTACATAGGGAGACACTGTTTCCAGTTACAGGACACTTGGTAACCGAGGGCTTGAAAAATCGAGAGGAACAAAAAGTTATTTTTTAAAAATCAGTAAGTTGTTGGATTTGTTGATATAAGTTTGCTCACTGAGCTGGAAGGTAGTTTTCAGACGTTTCATCACCATACCAGGTAACATCATCAGTGAGTGTCCGGTGAAGCACTGGTATTATAGTCCGCTTTCTATTTATGTGTTTAGGTGTACTTGGGTTGGCGGTGTCATTTCCTGTATTGGTGATGGCATTTTCTGTTTTTTTAAGTCAGAGGGTGATAAATGGGGTCCAAGTCAATGCGTTTGTTGATAGAGTTCCAGTTGGAATGCCATGCTTCTAGGAATTCTCATGCATGTCTCTGTTTGGCTTGTCCTAGGATATTATAAACTGTTGTTTGGCTGTTCTCCACCCACCCCCCCCACCCCTTCCCCGCGCCACCCCCCATCTGATGGTTATAACAGGGGCATACTGAATAGTTTTGGCAAGGAAAAGTGAAATTTTATGAAATGATGTTGGCATATCAATGATGCCAGTTACTGATTAGCCCCACCTCACAACACTGCCCACGTTCTGATGAAAGGACTGATGCTTTTGTGACCCCGAAGATCCATAACTACATCGGAGACTCGGCAAAGGCATTCAGAAAGCACCAATTACTACTGAAAAATAGGAGTGAGAATAACAATTGTCACAATGAGAATACAGGTCGAATAGTCTGATAACCTTTGCCTTGTATTTATTTTCAAAAAAAAAATCAAATAAATAACCTTAAATCAACAATTCAACTGGGTCATTCTGACCAAAGTATCTATAATGAGGACAAAAACAGAAATTGTTAGAAAAGCTCAGTAGGTTTGGCAGCATCTGTGAAGAGAAATCAGAGTTAACGTTTCAGGTCCAGTGACTCTTCTTCTGAACTTCTTCAGTTCTGAGGAAGGGTCAGTGGATCCGAAATGCTAACGCTGATTAATGAGGTAAAAGTTTGGCTGAGCAGAATTGATTGAAGGAAGAGGTTGGGAGGAGTATGTGTTTCTGGTCAATTGGCCACCATTTTTTTTAGGTACAGTCAAGGGACATTCCCTCTCATGGAAAAGGTAGGACAAACAAATCCAACATTCCCTGGATGATGGAGGAGGTAGAAACTAGCATTAGAAAGATAAAGTGTACTTATGACAATGCAAGGCAGAACGAACAGGAATACCAAACATTTGGAGTACATGAAAAAGCATACAAGAGAAACAAAGAACTGTAAAAGACTAGCAGCTAATAAAGGGAAATCCCAAAGTCAAGCTATAAGCATATAAGAAAAAGTAGTTAAAGGAAGGAGTAAGACTGATAGAGAAGGGGATTTACACGTGGAGGCAGTGGGCATGGTTGAGGTGTTAAATGCATACTTTGCTCTATCTTTACAAAGGAAGATAATGCTGCCCAGAGCACAGTGATAGAGGAAGAGATAAAATGAATAAGGAACAAGTCTTGGGTAGATTGATGACACCGTAAGTCAAAAACACCCGATGAGGTGCAATCAATCATTCTGAAGGAAGTTACATTAGACATTGTAGGGCCATAATCATTTCATCTTTCCTGGACTGAGGGAGGTGCCAGAAGACTGAAAAATTGCAAACATTATGGCCCTGTTCAAGAAAGATTGCAAGGATAACCCCAACAGTTACAGAGCAGTTAGTCTAACTTTGCTGGTAGCAGAAACTTCTACGAACAACTATTCAAGATAGAATTAGCTATCACACGGATAAAGGTAGATTAATTAGCAAGAGTTGGCTTGGACTTTTATTAGGGGAATTATATTTAACTAACTTGCTGGAGCTTTTTTTGAAGAGGTAACAGCAAAGTTCTACGAGAACCACTGCTGAAGTGATATCCATGGATTTCCAGAAGATGTTTGACATATTGTCACACAACAGACTTGTGGGGAAAGTTGTAGGTCATAATATAGAAGATCAGTAGCAAAGTGAACACAAACTGGCTGAGAACTAGGAAAGAGAGAGCAATAGTTAGAAGATATTTTTCAGATGGATGGCATTTTGTAGTGGAGTTCCCCAGAGGTTGGTATTGGGACTCCTGGTTTTCGTTAACTGGATCTTAGTGTACAAGAGATAATTTCAAAGTCTACTGATAACATTAAATTTGGATGAACGTAAGCTGAGGAGGACAGAGTGAATCTCTAAAAAGGTCACCGAAACTGGTAGAGTGGGTGGATAGGTGGCAGATGATGGTCAAAGCAGAGAAGTGTGAGGTGACGTACTTTGTTTGGAAGAACAATGAAAGACAATATAAAATGGGGAGTTTAATTCTACAAGGAGTGCAGGAAGTGAGAGTCCTGGATGTATATGTGCACAGATCATTGAAAGTAGCAGGACTGTTTGAGAGAAAAGTTAATAAAGCAGTGTTCTCAGAATTATTAAGAAGGACATAGAGTACAAGAGCAAAAAGGTGTTGTTGAATTTGTACAAGCAACTTGTTAGTCCTCAGCCGGAGTACTGTGTTCAGTTGTGGGTGCCATTTTATAGGAAGGCTGCAAATGCATTGGAGAGATTGCAGAAGCAACTTACATGAATAATTCCAGGGATGAGAATAATTAGCAGTGAGAATAGACTGAAGAAATTAGGACTACACTCCTTGGAGAGAGTCATAGAGATGTACAGCATGGAAACAGACCCTTCGGTCAAACCCGTCCATGCCGACCAACTGTGTTCAGTTGTGGGTGCCATTTTATAGGAAGGCTGCAAATGCATTGGAGAGATTGCAGAAGCAATTTACATGAATAATTCCAGGGATGAGAATAATTAGTAAGGAGAATAGACTGAAGAAATTAGGACTCATTCGATACACATACCACCCTCTGCGTGAAAAAGTCGCCCCTTAGGTCTCTTTTATATCTTTCCCCTCTCACCCTAAACCTATGCCCTCTAGTTCTGGACTCTCCGGCCCCAGGGAAAAGACTTTGTCTATTTATCCTATCCATGCCCCTCATAATTTTGAAAGGCTGAAAGGAGATATAATAGAGGTCTTCAAAATCATGGGTAGAATGGGAGAAGCAGTCCCTGCATGTATAAGAACACGGGCAGGAGAGCAAAGACTTGAAGTTATGCGGAAACGAAGCAAGGGTACTGTGATAATAACACTTTCACACAGTGAACAGTTAGGGGATGCAAAGCGCTGCCCAGGAAATGTGGTGGAGCCAGGTTCAGCTGAGACATTCAAAAGAGCATTGGATTATTATTTGGATAGAAATTGCTGTAATAATCCTGTGATGTAGCTAGTGCTAACATGGGAAGTATCTAGACTTGGAACAATTTTCTTAAAGTCCATACTAAAGGTGCTGATTTTCTACTGATCAAGAATCTTTGGTGGAAAGCACTGAAAAAACCCATCAGGAGCATTTGCCACAGAGGAAAACAAAAAACTGTCTGAAAATGATCAAGCGGGATCTTTTGGTTTCCTCTTCCACGAGAGTTTTTAAAAACTAGGAAACGTCTTGATACAGCAGAGAGGACATTTCCAGAAGTGAAAAAGAGCAGACTGTCAATGTCAGTGTCATCAAAAAATAGTCAGTGTACACAGAAGGAATAGCTTAGCCCAGAGAGGAGCAAGAATGTGGAATGTGCTACCATAGTAATTGTTTGAGGTGAACAGAGTGGCTACTACTCAATCCTTTAATTTCAAAGGATTTAAGGGGAAGCTTGGTTGTAGCACAGCAATACTGTTTCTACCTTTCGGCCAAAAGATCTGGATTCAAGGCCATCTCCAAAGATGTCTGAACAGGTGCATCAACACTGGTCTGACTTGGATGGCACAAATGGTCTGTTTACGTTGAATTTTTTAGATTAGATTAGATTACTTAGTGTGGAAACAGGCCCTTCGGCCCAACAAGTCCACATCAACCCGCCGAAGCGCAACCCATCCAGACCCATTACCCCTTCACCTAACATTATTGGCAACCCAGACCCATTACCCCTTCACCTAACATTATTGGCAACTCACCTAACCTGCACATCTTTGGAAGGAAACCGGAGCACCCGGAGGAAACCCACGCAGACACGGGGAAAATGTGCAAATTCCACACAGACAGTTGCCTGAGGCAGGAATTGAACCCGGGTCTCTGGCGCTGTGAGACAGCAGTGCTAACCACTGTGCCACCGTGCCGCCCACTTTTATGCAAACAGTAATAGAGAAGAATAAAATTACCAGCAGAATGCACGATAAATGAGCATCTGATGAGACAGGCTAATGTTTCAATAAAACATTTCTGAATCCTAAATAGATAATCAAACGAGTATTTTAGTCAATTGGAGGTAAGGTGAGGTGTACATGGTTAAAGAAAACTGCTTGATCAATATCAAACTGATCTCAGTACTTCTCAAAGGAGATCTGATATGTATCCAAGGGAGAGACAGGTAGTGTTGAGGGAATGGGAGGCTTCAGAAAGACTTGTACAGGCTAAGAAAGTGGTCAAAGAAGGCACATGGAATAAAATATGGGAAAGTGAGACGTTTTGCACTTTCATAGAAAAAAAAAGACTATTTTGTAATTAAGGAAAGGCTTTGGAAATGTGAAGCACAAAAGACTTAGGAGTCCTATTCAGGATTCTCTTAAGGCTAACATGTAGATTCAGCTGGCAGTGAGGTAGGCAAATTCAATGTTAGAACTGGTTTCAAGAGGTTTAGAATACAACAGCAGGGATGTACTACTGAAACTGTATAAGGTTCTGGTCAGAACACATTTGGAATATTGTGAGTAATTTGGACCCCTATATTTTGGGTTTCTAAGGAAGGATATGCTAGCATCAGGAATGGGTTCAGAGGAGGTTTACAAAAATGATCCCAGGGATGAAAGGCTTGTCATATGAGGAGCAATTGAGGACTCTGGGTCTGTATGCAAAGTCTAGATAGTTTCAATCAGATCCCCGTCATCTAACGGAGTACTAAGAGGCCTGCATAAAGTGGATGTGGAAATGTTTCCATAAGTAGGAGAGAAGTGATGGTATGATTTCCTTACTGGATAAGATCATACAATAGGTGAGCACCTGACAGGTCTGGTTAATGTTTCATCAAAAAACTTCAGAATCCTCAACAGATAGTCAAATTAGTATTTTAGGAAAATGGTGGTGGGGTGAGGTGTACCTAGTGAAAGAATGTGATTTGGAGATTCCAATCAATAACAAGTTGATCTCACTACTGTTCAATAGGACTGCATAAAGTAAAGCAATGCTTGTATTTCAGATTCTAAAAGGGATTACATTACAAAGATAGTGTTGACAATGAAAGATTATTCCAACTTGCCCAGAAGAGGAAATATCACAGAAATACCCTGGTGTAAAGCAACATTTCAGTAATCAAATATTCAATCAATGAGACAGACTCCTTCCTAAGAGAGAGAATAGGAGCAGTTAGTGTTGATTCATTTAAATACAAAGTAGACACATCTCTTCCAGAAAATAACATTTGTGGATGCAACATATGAGTAACATAGGGCATGCGGCTTTGGAGCTGTGGGTCGCTAAGTTCTGTGCATTTTGGTGTTTCTCAAGTCATTTCTAGTTTTGTTGCAGATTAACGGAAAAGTTGTTTGCTATTATCATTCTGTGTGTGCGTTACCAAGATAGATGAACAAGATAGACTTTGGCGTTCTTCACATTTAAAACTTTTGATGCAAAAATAGAAGACATCAATGTTTCTTGTTACATTTCCCTCCCCAGATCCTTTTTCCTTTCATTTCTGACATTTCAAATTTGTCTTCATAGAATCCCTACAGTGTGGAAACAGGCCCTTCAGCCCAATTCTGCACTCCAAAGAGTAACCGCCAATTCACCTAAACTGCACATCTTTGGACTGTGGGAGGAAATCAGAGCACCCGGAGGAAATCCACACAGACACAGGGAGAATGTGCAAACTCCACATAGACCGTCACCTGAGGTTGGAATTGAACCCGGTTCCCTGGCGCTGTGAGGCAGCAGTGCTAACCATTGAGCCACCGTGCTGCCCAGGTCTTTTCTCTGCACCTTATTGACTGACTTACCTAAAACATTTTCTGCTTTGGTTGTCCCAGTGCTGACTTAGGAGTTGGATATACATCATCATACAGACAGATGGAGTGGTATATCGTGGATTTCCACTGGCCACCTCCACTTCCAAGCTGAATATTAGCAAATATTTTCACACTGGAACGTAGATGCATAGGACACAGGGACAGTTGGGCAATTCCACCCTTTGGATGTGCCCCACCATTCAAAAAGATCACAACACATTCGATGATGGTCTTAACTCTGTTCTAGTGATAATACCATTGGTACATTTCCAAGGTATAGCTTTTGTCTTTTAGCAAAATAATGTAAAACTAGACTGATAAAGAGCTATTATTAATTAAAGGTGAATTCAAAGGTGCCCAATTTCTCTCCTCTACATTTGTTATCCCCTCTTTTTCATCTGGTTTCCTTTCCCCACAGATGGGCTCCTGGCTCTCTGTGCCTCCCACCTCACCAGCTTGTTGTGAACGAACCAGCAGAAGTGCTGCAATGGCAAATCACAAAGGCATAAAGGTACAGCCATGGTCATAAGTAGATAAGACAAGTAGCAACAATTGGCATCATTACTGCAAAATCTGTTAAATCCAAAACAAAGAACATAAATATGTTAGGAATTACCAAACCCCACTATTCCAACTATTTTAGAAAAGTCTTCTAAGGTTTCCTCCTGTAACACAGACTTCTGAGAATTCCATTATTGCCTTTTAATACAATCAACTTATTCCACATTGTGGGTCACTTGCATCTTTATACCACTGAAGGTCAATGTTCCTGTGTAATCTCCTTGACAGATTTATCCAACTAATCATACTCCTCTGCTCTGTCTCAATAGCAGTGTTAAGTAAATTCCTTTCAAGTACTTATCTAATCTCTTTCTGAAAGTTAATGTCCAGTTTCCATCGAGTAATCTTTTAGGCAGCACATTGCAGATCTCAGCAACTGGCTGCACTGAAAATTCTTCATGTTATCACTTTTTCTTTACTCTAAATATTTGTTTTTTTTTTGGTACTGGACCCTTCTGATACTTCCAATAGTTTCCTCTTATTGACTTTATACAGTAGCACAAAACATTTTGCTTTATGCTGCACAAATCCCATTGAAATTTTAAACTTCAAAGTTTATCTGCAATACAACTTGTCAGGGAGTGTATCTAGTCAAGTTCCAGGCTCAACAATTGGAGGCAGATATCAGAAACAACAGATGAAGTAACAGAATGCAGAAATAGCTGTGTTACAGTGCTGTAAAAATGACTGATCAGTGGTACGAACTACACATGCCATTAATGGAGTCTCTGTTTGCTTGCCACCCATTCAACAAAGACATCTACTCAGGATTGATTGTTCCTGCCAGGGATCTTCATGTGATTGAAAAGGACGATACTCAACCAGCAGCAAAGTAGACCATTAAGTAAAGGAACAGAAGTAGACCATTCAGCTCCTTGAACCTGTTCCACCATTCAATGAAATCATGGTTGACCTGTGGCCTGACTTCACAAACCTGATTAAAAATTACATTACACCAGGTTATAGTCCAGGTTATAGTTATTTGGAAGCACTAGCTTTCGGAGCGCTGCTCGTTCATCAGGTGGTTGTGGAGTATAAGGTCATAAGACGCAGAATTTATAGCAAAAGTTTACAGTGTGATGTAACTGAAGTTATATATTGAAAAATACCTGGATTGTTTGTTAAGTCTCTCATCTTTTAGAATGACCATGTTGGTTTCAGTTCTTTCATATGTAAATCGCAGAACATTTTTAAAGTTATATCCTCAATTGAACTGAAACAATTAGTGTCATGTCGGCCCAGAAAATGCATTATCATATACCTTTGCTTATCAAAAATTTATCTATGTTGGATCTAAAATTAGTGAATGATCCAGCATCCACTGCCCTTTATGGAAGAGGGTTCTTAACATCTACCACCCTTTGATTTGTGAATGGCTGGCCCTAATTCTTCAAGTACAGGAGGATGGGAAAAATTTCTGGCTGTAAGAGCTGCTTCTTTTTTTGAGGTATTTTAGGTTTTGGAGGTGACTTTCTCGAATTCCAGGAGCAGCAATTACTGTTTATATGCTGTTGCATTGTTTTGGAACTTTGGAAAAAAAAAGTCAAAACAATAGCAGTTTAAACGGGAGAAGAGCAGACAAAGGAAGCACATGGTGAGGACAGTGCAGGAGAGAGAGAGAGAGAGAGAAAACCTGCACAGTTACTGCCTTTGCTGTTTGAATTTGTGTATCGCTGGACATCAGAGTGCATCTGGGAAAATTAATGGTGAAATTCACAACCAATCTTGGAGGAACTGTTGGGCGAAGTTCACAGCACAGAATCAGATAAGTTAATTGTTGTTTTAAGTCTGTCCAAGAGAAAGGCTGCAGTGGTGGGTACAGTGGATTCTTTCTTGATTATATGTTTTTGGAGATAAGTCGCTTGATTAAACTTAAAATATAAGCCATAGCTATTAATTTAACTTGGGGCAGTGCTTGTAGAGGAATAAGACTGTTATTTTCTGGGTCTGTAGATTGTGAAGCATCAAAAATGGCCTTTGCAGTGATATGTACTTCTTGTCAGATGTGGGAGTTTAAAGAGAGTTTAAGGGTTACTGCAGATTATATCTGCCATAAATGCTGTTGGATGCGAATCTTATCAGATCAAGTGGATCGGTTGGAGAGACAAATAGAAGCAATGAGGAATTTGCTACAGCAACAGTATGTGATGGATGGCAGTTAAAGAAAGGGGGGAAAGTCTCAGATACAGTCACATAGATGGGTTAACTCCAGGAAGGGTAAGAGAGGTAGGCA
>NC_057723.1:13057004-13088008 GCF_004010195.1 Chiloscyllium plagiosum | reverse complement strand
GGTGAGAGGGGAAAGATATAAAAGAGACCTAAGGGGCAACTTTTTCACACAGAGGGTGGTACGTGTTTGGAATGAGCTGCCAGAGGATGTGGTGGAGGCTGGTACAATTGCAACATTTAAGAGGCATTTGGATAGGTATATGAATAGGAAGGGTTTGGAGGGATATGGGCCGGGTGCTGGCAGGTGGGACTAGATTGGGTTGGGATATCTGGTCGGCATGGACGGGTTGGACCGAAGGAAGGGTCTGTTTCGACGCTGTACATCTCGATGACATCCTCTTGTTCTAAAATCCCCAACCAGTGGAAATAGTGTATTTATCTACTCCCTGTTTTCCTATTAATGTCTTGAAGTCTTCGATCAGATCACCCTTTAAAATTCTAAATTCTAGAAAACAGGCTTAACTTGTATAATCTCAAACCTTGAAGTCTAGGCATCATTCTTGTAAACCTATATTGTACTCCCTCCAAAGCCAATAGATGCCCTTCTTAAACATCCTGTTTATCAGCCACTACTGCTGCAGACGTTCAACAGTGCAGCACTGAAAGGCACAACAGATCACCAATTAGGGTAAGTATGGGTGGGCAATAATTGCCAGTCTTATCATAAATGGTCACTTCCGGGGAACAAGGTGAACAAAAAACTACCCCTCGTTACTACATGCTTTCTGAATGCAATCTGTTAAATCATACTTTGCAAAAAAAAAGTAACGACAAACCACAAGTGATGAATTGGTCATGATGTACTTTGGCATTTTTAAGGACGTTAAAATCGATGCATCGTGTTAAATCCATTCATTTTCATAAATTCTCTTTCAAAAACATGCAGTTCATAACCTTCCCGTTCAAAACAAACCCGGCATACACATCGGGAGGCCTTCTTCTACAAAAAAAAACAAACTGCGATGCTGTAAATCTGCCCTCAAACTCTCGGCTGAAGTATAAAATTACCCAGAATTTCAGTTGACCTGTTTTCAGAAAGTCAGCGTTACCTGTACGGCAAATGTTTTAGCAGGGGGCTGTGACCCATGTGCGAGATAACGACTCCCGCTCAGACGCGCAATGTAAAGTGAAAGTGACACTGTTGTTCAACATTGGAAATGGAATCCTTGATATCAGGCAACAAAATAAAACACCAGGGATGGGAACGAAGAGCAGGCTGCGGGAAAAGGGGGCTATAGAGGAAGAGAAAAAGCCAAAGTCCAGAACTTACACCAATCATAGAGGTTAGTCCCAGTCCGGAACCCGCTACACCCACTCCAATGGAACCCTAAGTCCAGCTGATTCCGCTCAAACTGCTACATTCAGCCACACTGCGCAGGCGTGCCGTCCGAGAAAGAGGACGGCGCTTCCAGTGCTGGCTCTCCCTGTCAATCAACCTACTTTTACCTCCCAAATACAGCGAACCCGCTTACCATTTCTCAGGTTAATGTTGCAGAATTTCCAATCTATTCATATTGGCTACCTTTTTGCAGCGTCTTCTTTACAAATATTGATATTGCAAAATCTTGTAATAAAATGCTGCAACATCTGCACTGAGAAATTTCTACTCAACGTTTTCAGATGTAACACACCTCCGGAGCAGATGGGTTTAGAACCCAAGCCTAAGAGCATTACCAATGAACCAGAAAAGCTCTGATACATGGAGACTTGTATTTTTGGCCGTGCTTCTCTAATTCTGCTCTCTGATGAATCTCCAATTTTAATTGATGTCTCGGGGGTGGGGGGACATAAAACGACAAAGATATAATCATACTTGTACTGGCCATACTGCAGATCCGTTTTGAGATATACAAAATAAGGCAGACCAGTGTGCAGCATTCACAAGTCTTACTGGCTTTTCGTAGTGCCTGTGCCTTCTGTAAGAATGATAAAGGATACACAATGAGAAAAAGTAGAAGAAAACCAAAAGAAAGCCATTTTTAAAACTGCTACACACAGACACAAACAAAAAATATTGGTGTTATGGCATTTGTTGCGATATTCCTTGTGTTTTCCAAGGCTTTCTGTTGTCTGACCTCCTTTCTCAATTCTTTCAGTAGCTTGCAGGAGGCATGGGGTGACTGGTACACTAATTGTGAAGTCTATGAGCTAATGGGTAATGGCAATAGCCCGCAGCAGCTCATGGGCTTCTTTTAGGCTTTAGTTAGTCTGATGCAGAAATAGAGCCACAGAACTGGTACCACAAAAGTCAGGAGGTTCATCCCCCTCAATTGTAAAACAATTCCAATCTGCTCACTTGCCCAGGAACCATATAGAGAGTTGTTATCAAGAATGATGATCTTTAACATCTACAAATGGTTACAATTGCACAAACCAATCAACAATCTGTTGCTGGATAAATCTCAGTCTGCATACATTTCACGGCACCATGACGTTGTATCTCTCCTGCAAGGCAGTCATGTAAACACAACTCACAATAATTTCCAGTAAATTGCTTTTAAAAGTGTAACAAATTATTTCACTGTCATTGGTTTCAAAACAGTCTTTTTTTCTACTTTAGTCCACAATTATGGATTTAAAAAGTGGTCTTTAAAACATTGGTGTATCTCTGTTCTCTTCTGGGCTATAAGTATTAATGGGAAATGGAAGATAGATTTCCAGCTCCATTCTCATTCAAAAATTTGCTGACAGTCCAATCAACCAAACCAATTAAACACTTGCATACATTCTCAGCAAATATCTCGTGAAGGAATTCACACACAGTAAACTTTTTATTTGTTTGGTTAAACTCACGAAAATGCCTTGTTAAATGCTATTAATTGTTCAAGATAATAATAAGAGCATGCTATTTGGCTCATAAAAATTCATGCTTTGTCTCATTGATGCATCCTTTCTACTGTAATGGGACCTCCAGATGGTGACAGTGATGGAGGGCACTGAGCAGGGTATCTGAGCAGTTTTGTGGGACTTCTATTAGCGCGTGGCAATGGCGAGGGAGGGCAGCTGGAGCAATTGAATGGACTGAGTTATGGACGAGGCCGGACCACTCAAAACGTTCTTCAGCAGGCAGCCCAGACCATAATTTGTTTCGGTAAGTGTCCAGTGAAAGTTACCTGGAGTAAATTAGCGAGGTTGATGACCAGGTTTTAAAACAGATAAAAAATGTATTCACAAAATTACATAATGAAACACAAAGAACAGAATAAAGAACCCCTACAGAACTCAGCCTATCTATCCAAACTAAACTTAATTATGCTGTTCCAAATATACAAAAGTCTCAATAAGCAAACCCCCTTAAAACACAGTTAAGAAAAAAGGAACAGATGCTTACAGGTTAAAGTTAGAAGGGCAGAAGGAGAGAGAGAGTTTTCAAACAGCTCACTATTGAACTCCCAACTAGTTCTGAACTGACCTTAACTGCCCAGCTGCAGAGCTGACCACTCCCCTCTCATTACTTCTAAAACATGACCACTTTGGAGTGGAATCTTATTTGTTTACAGATAAACAAATAGGCCTCTCAATACCCTTTAATCTCTGTACCAAATCAGTCTAATTGGCACTAGTCTAATACGACCCCTCTGAAAAAAAACCAAGGACATAATATCCTTGAGAAAAGGAACAGCTTTTAGTAAAAAAAAGACCAGCTTTGTGTCATTGCTCCATTAAAAAAATGAACCATCAATACCAAAAGATGGCTTCATTTTTAAAACCCTTCAAAACTCCAGTTAGTACTCTAAACACATGTACACTATACTAACTATAAACATGCAAACATGTATAATCACATGGAAATTCAGGCTGTGGCATACCCACCACCACACAACTCTGGAAACCATTTGAGTCTTGATAACACATTGGCAATCACATTTTCGCGATCTGCTACATGCACAATTGTCAAATTGAATGGTTGCAGCAACAAGCTCCATTAAAACAGTCTGGCATTTTTGTCCTTAAATTTTTCCACAAATGTCAATGGGCTATGATCAGTTTATACAATTGTCTCAGAATCATTGCTGGTAATATAAACACTGAAATGATGTAAAGACAACACCAAGCTTAAAGTCTCTTTCTCATCCATTGGATATTTCTGTTTATGATGTTCAACTTCCTGGAAAATTAACTGATGGGTTTTTCTGTTCCCTCGTCATCCTTATGCAGGAGCACCAACACCGACACCCATATCACTGGCAACGATAGCCACCTTGAAAGGCTTTGTGTAGTCCGGTGTGACTAATACTGCGGCAGGGGTTAACACTGTTTTTAGGCTGTCAAATGCCTTTTGACTGCCCACTGTCCACTGAAACTTCTTGTCCTTTTTTAACAATTCGGTGAGCGAAGCAGCCACATTGCTAAAGTTTGGCACAAACCTTCGGTAAAATCCACTCAACCCCAGGAACCGTAGTACTGTTTTTTTTATCAATGGTGTGGGAAATTCCCCAATTACTTTCGTTGTCGCATCCCATGAGGCCATTTGTCCAGGTCCAATAACATGGCCCAAGAAGGTGACCGGTGCTTTGGCAAATTCACTTTTAGCCAGGTTTACCACCAAGCCTGCCTTCCGAAGTCAATCAAACAAGTCCAATAAATGCTGTAAATGTTCCTTCCATGAGTGACTACGAATCACCAGGTCATCAATATCACCACATAGTTGGGTAATCCAGCAATGAACTTATTAGTCAGTCTCTGAAATGTGGCTGGAGCATTTTTCATACCAAATGGCGTCATTTTGAACTGATATAGTCCATCTGGCATCATGAAAGCCTAAACTGCCTCTGCTCTCTCTGACAGAGGTACTTGCCGCAAGCCTCTGAACAAGTCCAACTTTGAAATGTAAGTTGCTTGTCTCATTTTTTTGACACAGTCCTCCAACCGTGGAATTGGATATGCATCAGCCTTTGTAACGGCGTTGACTTTGCAATAGTTCACACATAATTGTTGAGGACCATCTGGCTTTGGCACCATGACTATGGGTGAGCTCCAGTCTCTGTAACTCACTTCATTCCATCTTGGAGCATGAGCTCTATCTCTTTCTGAACCTGTGCCAACTTTAGAGGGTTATGCCTATCAGGATGTTACTTAATCAGAACGGCATCTCCTATCTCTACATCATGCATAATTACGTAAGCACTTCCCAGTTTATTTCTGCATATCTCCCCATGTGATAGTAATAACTCTTTCAGATCATTTTGATTTTCTTGTGAAAAGTAACTCAATAATTTATCCCAATTTTTGACAACTTTCTCATTGTCCAATTTGATTTGAGGAATGTCCAATTCAGAATCCTCTGAACTTGGTTCTTCCTTCTGTGCTGTAATCAGTAGCACCTTCTCCTCTTGCTTTCCTTCCCTATCAAAATACCTATGAGCATATTCTCATGGCACACTCTGTGAGATTTCTTCCTGTCTGGAGTCCTTATCAAGTAGTTCATCTCACTCAATTTCCTCTCGATTTGACACTAAACCTGGCTTTTAAAGGCTCACTGTTACTGGACCTTGCACAAATACCTTATCCCCAATTGCAAAATTGCAAATTTGTGATTTCTTCTCTGCTTCCTATTTCATTGTGATACTTTTAAATGCTGTCTAGCCAATTCTCCATCTCTATTTAATTGTTCTCTAAAATTTTACACATAGTCCAAATAGGTGGTCTCCTTAATCAATTTTAATGGTCCTCTTACTTTATGCCCAAAAATTAATTCAAATGGAGTGAATTTTGTTGATTCATTCGGTGCATCTCTGTTCGCTAAAAGTACAAATGGAACTCCCTTATCCCAATCATTTTAATAATCCTGACCATAAGCCATCAACCTAGTCCTTAGTGTTTGGTGCCATCTCTCTGGTGCTCCCTGTGATTCCGGATGGTATGCAGTAGATTTGAATTGCTTTATTCCCAAGTTATCCATAACCTCTGTGAATAGTTTGGATGTGAAGTTTGATCCCTGATCTGACTGGATCACTATTAGAGTCCTTATCTAGTAAAAACAAATTAAGTAATTCTTCTACAACCCTTTTAGCTGTGATGTGCCTCTGGAAATCTAGTCGACACATCCATTATTGTTAATAAATACGTATTCCCACTTTTTGTTTGAAATAGGGGACCTATGCAATCAGTCAAGACATTTGTGAAAGGTTCCTCAAATGCTGGAATAAGTATTGAAGGTGCAGGTTTTATTACTGCCTGTGGTCTTCCAATTAGCTGACATGTATGACACATCTGGAAAAATTCAACCTCATCCTTGTGCAATCCAGGCCAGTAAAAATGCCTTTGTATTTTTGCCTGTGTTTTCCTCACCTCTAAATAACCTCCAAGTGGTATCTCATGCACCACTCGCAGCATCTCTTTTCTATACCCTACTGGCAAAACAATTTGATGAATTTCTGCCCATTTCTCATCTACTTGAATGTGTGATGGCCTCCATTTCCTCATTAAGACATCATTTGTTAAGTAATAATGCACAGGAATGCATTCATTCTCCTTCTCTGTAAATGCCTTTTGATATGACTGTTTTAAGATCTCATCTTTCTGCTGTAATTTGACAAGCTTAGTAGAGCTAAAGATACTGGCATGTTTACCTATTTGCTCCTGTTCTGTGCCACTTCTCTGATCAAAAAAAGTTTTGGGTAACACTGTGTCAGCTTCCTTATCTGTACCTATTGATCCCTCTTGCTTCACCTTGTGCCTCTGTGGTCTTGTGATCACATAGTCAGGGAAAATTCCTGGATAAACACTCTCCACGTCTTCAGTTGCCTGCATCTCCACTGGCTTCTCAACTAGAGTAGGTAGCACGCCTACTGGTGAATAAGCTATATCATTTGCAAGGACAAATTGGTATTCATGGAGCTGAGAGTTTGTCCAGTACTCCTACCACAAATTCTCCATTTTTGTCTGGACTCTCTAGCTTCACTTTACATAACTGAGCACTTTTTGTCTCACCATGAATTCTGTTACCGATACCTTTTCTGGCAATAGGCCCTCAGGAGTACATATGTCCTCAGCTTTCAGCTTTAGAGACTGAGAGGATCCTGTGTCCCTTAATATTGTAACTTCCTTACCTACAACTCCTGGCCTATGTGAATAAAGTTGACATTGCATGTATATTTCTTAAGCAGATCTGACACTTTCTCCTTAACCAACCTCTGATCATCTTGTAAACTCTGAGGCAGTTGTCTAACTTCCCTTGTGCCTTTTGTTACCAGTCCAACAAAACTATCAGACTTGTCTGGTTTTCCTACATCTGGCTTTCTCCGATTTTGTATGACCCACTTTGTTACAAATAAAACACCGAAGCTTTTTAATTTCTTTGTCCCCCTCAATGGTTTATTTTTTCACCCTGTGGTAAGTTATCCTTACGATCTTCATTGAGATCTACCTTTCCTTTTCCATATGAGGATTTCTCTTTGCCCCAATTTCTATCCCTCATGGACTGAAATTCATTCTGGAAGCCAAATACTGTTTTATGGACAAGCTTATAATTATCAGTCACTTCAGCTGCTAACCTTGTCATTTTAACTCTCTGCTCTTTCACATGACTTTGCATTACTTCTTCATTAAGGTTACCTTTAGCCTTTATCTGCAGCCTTTTAAGCTGACTTTCCTTTTTAAGTGTCAGTTTCTGAAGTTCAAAAGCTCTCTCTTTTTCTTTCTCTGCTCTCTCTTTTTCCCTCTCTTCTACATTTAATCAGAACTCAAACTGTCTCATTTCTACTGCCATTTCCTTATCTCTCACCTCTAACTCAAGCTGCTTTATTTGCAATTGAATTCTTGCCATTTCTTTAGATTCTGATGATTTCTCCAGCAAGTTTAAGTGCTGAGTTACTGCTGTAATTATCTCTCCTTTCCTCACAGAAGCAGGCAGATCCAATCCCAGTTGGTCTGCAAATTCCTGCAACTTGGTCTTATTCACCTTTTTGCAAAACCTCCAAAGTCACCGCATCCAATCGGGAAAACATTTGGCGACTGAAAGAGCCATTACTATCCCAAGCTTTGTCTACCCAACCAAACCAAAAACCAAAGTAAAGACATTAGCACCTACAACTCACTGTTTAAAATCCCACAAAGGAGCCCCCAATCTGTTATGGACTAGGCCAGGCCGCTCAAAACATTCTTCAGCAGGCAGCCCAGGCCATAACTTTGCAATTTGTTTCAGTAAGTGTACAGTGAAAATTAACTGGAGTGAGGTAGCTAGGTTGACTACCAGGTTTTACAAGACACAAAATTTATTCACAAAATTACACAATGAAACACAAAGAACAGAATAAAGAACCCCTACAGAACTCAGTCTATCCAAACTAATTATGCTGTTCTGAATATATATAACAGTTCAAATAAGCAAACCCCCTTAAAACACAGTAAAAAAAAAGGAACAGATGTTACAGGTTGAGTTAGAAGGGCAGAAGGAGAGAGAGAATTTCTACACAGCTCACTGTTGAACTCTCAACTAGTTCTGGAGTGAACTAAACAGCTCAGCTAGAGAGCTAACCACTCCCCTTTCATTATACAGGTCACTTCTAAAACATGAACACTTTGGCCTGAAGTGTCATCTGTTTACATATAAATAAAAAAGGCCTCTAAAAACCCTTTAATTTCTATACCAAAGCAGTCTAATTGGCACAGGGAGTGGTTTATGACCCTTCTGAAACAAAAACCAAGGACATAGTAACCTTGAGAAAGGGAACAGCTTTTAGAGAAAAGGAACCAGTTATGTGACAACTGGAAATGAAAGAGTTTTTTTTGTTGGGAAGAAGGTTAATGGGAAGGCAGGGTATGCACATAATGGAATTCCTCAGCCCAATGTCAGCTACATGATGCTTCCATTTACTTTGTGTATTTACATTGATATTTATTAAGAGTACTCAACAACAGGTTGTAGTCCAAAAGGTTTATTTGGAAGTACTAACTTTTGGAGTGCTGCTCCTTCATCAGGTAGCTGTACCTGATGAAGGAGCAACACTCAAAAGCTAATACTTCCAAATAAACTTGTTGGACCATAACCTGGTGTTGTGTGAACTTTAACTTTGTCCACCCCAGTTCAACACTGGCACATCCTCATCATCATTATGTCATGAAGGAGGAGTAGAGACAGGAAGCTAGAAGGGACTGATTGAAAGTGCAGTGTGTCCTGAACGAGGTGAAAATGTAATATTTGGTTGACACAGATTGCTGGTGGTGTGCTGCCATGGAACAAAAATAAATTCAAATTCAGCCAATCAGTTTAAATTGTGCTCCAAATAACAAAATCCAATCGAAATTGAATTTTATTTTTTTGGATGACATCAAACCAATGAAATGATCCAAAGCTTTGGAGTATAAGACCAGACATTTTGAACAGTTGGGGGAAAACTGCCAAGAAAATCAACAAGTATAGACTGCTAGCCAAATACCTCTCTGAAAGGTACCTGACCGCATGAAAAAGCTGTGAAGCAGAATACTGAGGAAAGGTCATCAGAAGAAAATCTGGAGAAGAAAATGCAAAGAGAAGATTCGACAACTGGCTGTTTTTTTGTAAATCTTGATCGAGGTTTTTCTGTGAGAATTGCAATAGTTAGTGTTTGTCAGTTTCTGAACCAGAGCTGTCTGCAGATGTTTTATGCCTTGATGTTAATCCTAACTTTCTGCAGTGCCATCACCGAGAACTTCCCTTAGTCAGACGTTCAGTGAATTGAAATGCAGATTGAGCCAGGCCTGAATGCTGAGTGTGAAACAGGAACCTCTTCATTCTCTCACTAGAAGGTAAATTACTTGCTAAACTCCACTATGCACTAACCTGAGGTAACTCATCCCTCAGGTTCCTCTGGTATAATGCTATTTTATCCTTAATTTCCCTTCCTGTTTATGTTGCCATGATGCCAGTGGAACAAAGAATCTTTGTTCATTATCTTTGGGCTATATGTGTTCAAATCTTATGTTACATGCAGGTATAATCTGTGTGCGGCACATTGATATTTTAGTCCATAAGCTGGATATAGGTTTACTCGCTGAGCTGGAAGGTTCATTTCCAGATGTTTCATCACCCTACTAGGTAACATCTTCAGTGGGCCTCAGGTGAAGCACTGTACATGATTCCTGCTTTCTATTTATATGTTTGGGTTTCTTTGGGTTGGTGTTGTTATTTCCTGTTCTTTTTCTCAGGGGTTGGTAGATGGGGTCTAACTCGGTGTATTTGTTGATAGAGTTCCAGTTGGAATGCTATGCTTCTAGGAATTCTCGTGTGTGTCTCTGTTTGGCTTATCCTAAGATGGATGTGTTGTCCCAGTCGAAGTGGTGTCCTTCCTTATCTGTATGTAAGGATATGAGTGAGAGAGAGTTATGTTGTTTTGAGGCCGGTTGGTGTTCATGTATCCTGGTGGCTAGTTTTCTGCCTGTTTGTCCAATGTAGTGTTTGTTATAGTTCTTGCACAGTATTTTGTAAATGACATTAGTTTTGCTTGTTGTCTGTATAGGGTCTTTCAAGTTCATTAGCTGCTGTTTTAGTGGTGGATTTGTGGGGTACCATGATGCCAAGGGGTCTGAGTAGTCTGTCAGTCATTTCCAAGATGTCTTTGATGTAGGAGAGAGTGACTAGGGTTTCTGGACATGTTTTGCTGCTGTTTGGATTTGTTGCTGAGAAATCGGTGGACTGTGTTCATTGGGTACCCATTCCTCTGCTCTGATTTTCTCTGCTCTGCATAGTTCCTCTGTGCTGCAATGTGTGTTGGCTCATTGAAATAATGTTCTGATGAAGCTTCCTTTGTGGATGTTGGGATGATTGCTTCTGTAGTTCAATATTTGGTCCTTATGCGTTGTTTTCCTACAGACGCTGGTTTGAAGTTACTCATTGACTGTTTGCTCTACTGTGACATCTACGAATAGCAGTTTGTTGTTGTCTTCCTCCTCTTTAGTGAATTTTATGCCAGTAAGGGTATTATTGATGGTCTTGAAGGTTTCCTCTAATTTGTTTCGTTTAGTGATGACAAAGGTGTTATCCACGTAGTGGACCCAAAGTTTGGGTTGCATAGTTGAATGTTTGTTCAAGTCTCTGCATTACTGCCTTTGCTAAGAACCCTGTTACTGGAGATCCCATGGGTGTTCCGTTGGTTTGTCTGTAGGTTTTGTTATTGAAGTTGAAGTGTGTGGTAAGGCATAGGTCCAGTAGCTTGATGATACTATCCTTGCTGGTGAAGTTAGTGGTGTTTGGTGTATGCGTCTTTGGGTCTTCTAATAGTATAGGCAGTGTTTCCTCAGCTATTTGTAAGAAAATTACAGAACAGCAAGAGAATATGTTAAAAAAGACGTTTAGTTAAAACAGCATGAATTCAGAAGAAGATCTTTTTTGATCAATTCATCAAATGCTTTGTGGAAATAACACCGTGAAAGAATTGTGTTCAATCCTTTGACAGTATTGCATCAAGAGTTTCTGAAGACACCTGAGCAAATCCTGAGTGCAGATCTCTACAGAACTAAAGTATGGACCACTCCCTGATGAATTCATGAACAAAGATGTTTCTCAATACAACCTTTTCCACTTTTTTCTATGGTACGAATGCTACGTTGTACAATTCTGGCATGAGCTGAGCAAATCAAACTGTGAAGTTGCGAAATAAAGCCTGTTCCTGTCTGTACAAAGTGAGACATATTGACATTCATGACTACAGCAACATTTTTCCTCTGTTCTGTGGTTGTAGTTGTGGCCTCAGTACTTGGCTGATTTTAGAGAAAAAATCCTGGCTGAAGCAGAGATGGTGGACACATTGTCCTATGTTCCAAGGTGAAAAGATTAGTGCACGTGCAGGAAGTGCCTGCTGAAGGTATACAGAGTAGGCAATACATTGTGATATCAATAAATGTGTAGCTATGATGAGGACGTGCAAGTTTTGGATTGGGGTGGACAACGTTAAAAATCACACAACACCAGGTTATAGTCCAACAGGTTTATTTGGAAGTATTAGCTTTCGGAGAGCTGCTCCATCGTCAGGTAACAGCACTCCGAAAGCTAATACTTCCAAATATACCTTTTGGACGATTACCTGGTGTTGTGTCATTTTTAACTCTGAATGTACAATCCTCATTGGATGCCATGCTGCCAATTAGGAGTTCAGTTCCAGTTCTCAACCTGGCTGCAAAGGACATATCTATGCAGTCAGGATTATCGCCCCTACACAATACCCCTCCCAATCACCACCAATAGCACCATGAGCAGTTCTATGGAAAGGAACCATAACTTCTAGGCTTATATCTGATCGAGTCCCAATGTATGTTGTTTCAATTTTAAAAGAGCTTTTGCTTTCCAGAGTTATCTTTAAGTAATTGAAGTCTACAGGGAGCGTATGGTTTGTGCTTAAGGAATTTATCATGTCTTCAAGAATTCTTGCTACCAGACAGTGGTGTGCATTCCAATTGGATAAAAATATGGGAGGGAGAATGAGCAGAGGTAACACAAACTAATGCTGGAAGAAGAGGGTGAGAAAAGTTCTGAACCGAAAAATATATCCATTTGGGGCAAGTTTTCCTACCTCAACCTCAGCATGGAACCATTTGTCAAGCATCTCTGCTTCCAGAAAAACTTCAAAGAAATCTGTTGTAGTCAGAATTGCAACATAAGATTGAGGTAAATGGTTAGCATGGCAATGAAAATAATCACTGTCATGACTGTTAATATGTTCTGTTCCTTATGGGTGGGAGCAGGTATAATTTGCCACTCCTTGTAATTTGTTGTACAGTACACAGGCAGGAGACTGGAAGAACACAGCAAGCCAGGCAGCATCAGAAGGTGGAGAAGTCAACATTTCGAGTGCAACCCTTCAGGAAGTTCTGTATTCCACGACAGCAAAATGCAGCACCTTGACTTTTCCTACAGAGAGGCAGGTTGAGGAAGCACATGGATTTGCAATGGATTCCTCATGGTGCAACATGCCTTTGACTATACATGCTGAGATACAATCAAAGCAGATGTCACTCCCTCAGTGTCTACCTAGTTTGTGATCATAGACTATCATGCAGGTCCAGTACTCTATCCTGTCTTCACTTCATTCCAGTTTACTGTGCTATTTGCACCACTGATAAGCAGAATGTATCTTCCAGATCGGAAGAGTTTTTTTTGTTCATAAGGCTTATGACCCCACTGCAGAAAGCACAAGACACTTTGACAGCATGCATGTATAATTTCATACACATGAAATGGGGCTGGGCACAACACTGAGGCCACTTCAACAATGTTTAGCTGCTTGCACCACTTCAGAAGAGCCCTGGAGAAATCAACAATTGGTCAAGATTTGTAAAGATTGCTGTATGCTGCACATCTGTCATGAACAATTTATAGCATCAGATCACTTACAACATACTGAAGATTTAATTGTGAAATGTGTTTTTGTTTTACAAATATCATACACAGCCAAAAAGTGACTGCGGATGTAATTTTGGTGTCCGAGTGGGGGGAGAGAGAGAGAAAGACACTGGAATGTTACATGTGATGAGGTGTCAAGGAAGCTTCAAAGACATGGAATTAAAATGGGGGGAAATGCATTGCAAACTGAACTGTAATCTCCTAGAAATTATTGCAGACTGTTAAACTGATGACAGCAGTCAGAGTAAGAGGCATATTTTGTGACTCCTCTAATTCATGAATATAAAAGAACAGGGGTTAAAAGCCAATTTAATTCTGGTCTGTGTGTCAGTAGATAAAGATGAATTCAAGTATGCTAGCCTGGGTTTAAGTGCTTGTGTACTGTGAAGGTCAGAGTTAAAGAACCTGCCACTGGACACCATTGTTTGCAGGTAAAGGACTCTCTCACTCAGTGCTAGAAGCCAATTAGCCAGCAAACCAGACAAAATGGAACAAGTGAAAGAAATTCAATCAACCTGTAAGGCAAGAATTTCAAAATCAGCTGTTTTCCTTTCAAAGTCTGCTATATACTCTTCACGAACATCCCAGAGACTGACCTGTACATCATTTATCTTTTAGCTATTTTTGGGACTCACTTCTCTTTTCCAATCTATGTATATGTAAATTGGTTATTTGTCTTCTTGCATTTTGTAACTTACAAACTCACTCTTATCAACTCAAGACAGCCTGGTTAAATTGCTCCTCTTAAAGCCTCACTTCATTTTGCTCCAGGAGAGAGGTATCCAAAAGGAAGGAGATCGTCTGTGAATGAACCTTCTTTTGACCAACTGAGGAGAGAGCTTTTAATTTGATAGAATTGCAGATTGTGCTAAATTGACACTTCGTTATGGATGGGGCAATGAATCTTCCTTCTCACCAGAAAAAAAATCAATTGTAGACCCTTTGCAAAGGGAAAATGTACTGAACTTTTCAAAATGAAAAATACTCTCTTGTTCTTCTTGCAATTTGCCCAAATAGATTGAGTACATAGAAGTTGGATTCATTTAAGAACAAATGGAATGTTGCAGAGGGGCTTTTGAGTATCAGTCTACATGGAAAAAGAGAAGATGGACAAAATTAGCTTGCTCCTCAGCCATTAATTTGTGATAGAGTCATTGAGTTAAGGATATCCACAGCATGGAAACAGACCCTATGGTCCAACTCATCCAACCTGACTAGATATCCTAACCCAATCTAGTCCCATTTGCCAGCACTTGGCTCATATCCCTCTAAGCTGAAAATGTGTTGCTGGAAAAGCGCAGCAGGTCAGGCAGCATCCCGAAACGTCGATTCTCCTGTTCCTTGGATGCTGCCTGACCTGCTGCGCTTTTCCAGCAACACCTTTTCAGCTCTGATCTCCAGCATCTGCAGTCCTCACTTTCTCCTCATATCCCTCTAAACTCTTCTTATTCATATACCCATCCAGATGCCCTTTAAAGGCTGCAATTATACCAGCCTCCACCAACTCATTCCATACATGCACTATGCTCTGTGTGAAAAAGTTGCCCCTTAGGTCCCTTTCATATCTTTTCCCTCACACCCTAAATCTATGCCCTCTAATGCTGTACTCCCCCACCCCCGGGAAAAGACTTTGTCTATTTATCCTATCCATGCCCCTCATCATTTTATAAACCTCTATGAGCTCACCCCTCAACCTTTGACACTCCAGGGAAAATGGCCCCAGCTTATTCAAGCTCTCCCTTTACGTCAAATCCTCCAACCTTGGCAACATCCTTGTAAATCTTTTCTGAATCCTTTCAAATTTCACTGCATCCTTCCAATAGGAGGGAGACGAGCATTGCACATAATATTCCAAAAGTGGCCTAACTAATGTCCTGTAAAGCTGCAATATGACCTCCCACCTCCTAAACTCAATGCTCTGCTCAATAATGGAAAGCATACCAAATGCTGCCTTCACATCCTATCTACTTGCGACTCTGCTTTCAAGGAATCTGCACTCCAAGGTTTCTTTGTTCAGCAACAATCCCCAGGACCTTACCATTAAGTGTTTAAGGCCTGCTCTGATTTGCCTTTCCAAAATGCAGCACATCACATTCAACTAAATTAAACTCCATCTGTCACTCCTCAGCCCATTGGCCCATCTGATCAAGATCCTGTTTTACTCTGTGGTCACTTTCTTCACTCTCCACTACACTTCCAATTTTGGTGTCATCTGCAAACTTACTAACAATATCTCCTGTGTTCACATCCAAATCGTATATATAAATGGTGAAAAGCAGTGGACCCAGCACCGATACTTGTGGCACACCGCTGGTCACGTGCATCCAGTCTGAAACGCAACCTCTCTTAAAATAACATACTTAGAGTCATGAGTCATAGAGATGTACAGTTGCCTCTTCGGTCCAACCCGTCCATGCTGACCATATATTCCAACCCAATCTAGTCCCACCTGCCAGCGCCCGGCCCATATCCCTCCAAAACGTTCCTATTCATATACCCATCCAAATGCCTCTTAAATGTTGCAATTGTACCAGCCTCCACCACTTCCTGTTGTAGCTCATTCCATACCTGTACCACCATCTGCGTGAAAAAGTTGACCCTTAGGTCTCTTTTATATCTTTCTCCTCTCACTCTAAACCTATACCCTCTAATTCTGGACTCCCCGACCCCAGGGAAAAGACTTTGCCTATTTACCCTATCCATGCCCCTCATAATTTTGTAAACCTCTATAAAGTCACCCCTCAGATAACAAAAATAAATACATTTATTCACTTCAGGTTAATTTCAGTAGTATTATTTTGTCTATATAGACTGTTCAGGTAAAATGATTTGTCATGATGTATCATCTACAAGCATTTCTGTGAATTTGTATACAAACGGTATGCTGCTTATCTGATTCCTGACTTCGCACAAAAAGAAAATAACAGTTTCCGAGTGAGGACGTATAATAAGAAAAATCATTTGTCCTACTTCTGAGATCTGGATAGGTTTATAGGAAGAGCTAGAAGTAGTTTTCAGGTTTTCATACTTAAATGTTTGGGTGTCAATTTAGAGTGGGCGAATTCTCAGAATATTTGAGGATTGATATGAGTATTTGTCAGTGAGTATCTTTCCATGTCTGGCAACTGTTTCAATACAGTTTCTAGAAAGTTTTAACAACTTTCTGGTTTCTCACACACTCTAATATGTGGATAGCTGTTTTTTTTATTTGTTCTTGATGTATTTTATTAGTGATAGCTTTTGGGGTGAAATATTGGAGGTGATTTTATTCTCTCTGGTTTATTTTAATTAGCTTTGGAAGATCCAAGCCTGTAGTTTGCAGATCTATTGCTTCAGCAAGCACACTGTTGAATTTGTGAAAATAATATTATCAATTATGCACAGCCTAGCCAACCCTAGGACTGGTTGACAACATGCCATAATACTTCAAGGAAGAATACAAAAGAACAAGGGTTAAAAGCCAATATAACTATGGTCTGTGTGCCAGTAGATAAAGATGAATTCAAGTATGCTAGCCTGGTTTAAGTGCTTGTATATGTGAAGCTCAGAGTTAAAGAATCAGCCAATGGACACCCTTGTTTGCAGGTCAAGGACTCTCTCAGTCAGTGCTAGAAGCCAATTTGACAGGGGATGGACATCAGCAAGAAACAATTAGAGAGGAGAAATTAAGTACACGGAAAATTGGGAGAAACAAGAGGCACAAGAATAAAGAAAACCACAGCAATATGAGATATCAAGCAAGAGTAAATGTGGAGCAGTCGAAACTGCGTTTGGAGTGCACACATTCAAATACATGGGGCATGGTGAATAAAGTTGGTAAACTGTGGCACCATTTGCCACATGGAATTATTATTTAGCAGAAACAGCAAATTGCTCAACAAAAGGAGGATTAGGACATGAATATTGCTGGCTGCCAGGCACTCAGGAAAGGTAGGGGAAAAAAAACCGAGGCAGGATGACAGGATTAATCAAAAATATTATTGTAGCATAGGGAATGGATGATGCTGCTGGACAGTTGCAAATAGGATTTAAACCCAAAGAACTCTGAGTGCCGTAAATCAGAAACAAAATCCGATATTGCTGGCAAAACTCAGCAGGCCTGGCAGCATCTGTGAAAAGAAAGCATTTTGGAACATTTCTGAAGTGTTGACTCTGTTGTATCTCCACAGATACTGCCAGATCCCTGCTGAGTTTTTCCATGTGATTTCTGGAAACAGAATATATTTGGTTGGAATTAAGGAACAATAGGTCCATTCATTTTTTTTGTGTGGAGGAATAGCCAGGACTTTGACCGAATGACAGTGAAAAAACATTAATGATTCCGTTTCTCTGTCCTATCATTCTGTGTTTCTATGATTTCTTGAAATCTGTGTTTATGCAAAAGGAGGAATTATTTCTGCCAGCAACTAAGATCCAGCAATTTATTTTTAAAAAGTGGGTAGGTGCATGAAAAGAAAAATGAAGGAAATACCTTGGAAATATGTGATTAAAAATAAACAAATACCTCAAATTGCTACTTTTAAGTCCTGACAAATTGTTCACAACCAGAAGTTTTCTTTACAGTTGCTGGTAAATCTGATAACTTTGCGATGATTATAGCCAACTTTGGCTGGATAGAAACCAATAGTAAAGGTGGAATTACAGTATCATACCCAGCCTAATATTATCATCCACAGACTGAAAATCACATGGAAAGTAAAACCAGTGCTGTAGCCAATCCCATGAGCTTTCTGTTAGGCCAGTTTGGTTAAAATTGCCCATCCAAGGTCTGATGTTTCTCTCTTCTAGGTTGAAATGAAGATGAAATTTGTGTTCAGGTGTTGCAACTATTTGTAGTTCAATCCTCAAGTACTATTGACATAAAACATGAAATAGTGAATCACTAACAGTCTCATAAGCAACACATATTCTATACTGAAAAACTCATAACGCAACAAAAAACCACCCACATTAACTAAACACTCAAACATTGCATACCTCCAGAAATTTTGCAGATTATAATTTCTTCTCATATTAACCTATTTGGACAAATTTCCTCATCAAATTACATTGCTGGAATTAACACTACAAACTATATTCGTGATGCACTGTTAATTAAAATGTGAAACATACAGAAAGTAACATTGTGAGGGGAGAGAAACAGCTTATTACTCAGACTTCTAGAAGCATTAGTTGCTGGTGCATTCAATTGCTACTGGAAATCAGATATGGTGCAGGGTGAGAAAGTTATTTTTTTCTTATCATTGTGCTTTATGGTAATCAGTTGAATTAAAATACAATTCAGCAAAGAAATAAATGAACATTCTCAGGCTGAGCAGAACCTTCAACGTCAGACAAATATATTCAACTTCCAAGGAAACATGTTTGAAAACTAGGAATACTTCAGCTTCTATATTTGCTTTCAAGATAGCCACTCTCACACAGGACTACAAGACAGTCATTAGCTGCTTTTGAATGTGTTCTCTACAGCCCACTCTATTTTTAGAATGGTGGTTAAAACCACACTCTAGATGCATTTTAACTATACATCCAGAGTGCAAAGTATACTTGACAGATGCCAGTTAGTGACACACTGAAAAATGGTCACTTCTATGTTGTGGTTGCACTCACACCAAGATCAGGCTGAAACTGATGTTCCCAGCAATTGTAAACACAGCAAAATTCCCTACACATTTCATGGACATTCCCAGATTTTCACACATGAAGAGGCCTCAATGGTTACTGAGTTGAGATGATTTGGAAGCCCTTTAAGAAATAATGGCGAGGTCTTGATTTAGTGAACACTAACCCAATTCTGAGGTTTCTGATTTTCAGCAGGGCCATTTCACTGTATAAGGTGGTCTGGTCACAAATCTGCACTGACCTCTGCAATTTTCAAGGAGTCAGGCCAGTTTTTTAAAAGGACTCTATTTTTGAGGAAGGAAAGTATTAAGCTGGGGCGGGTTCAGAAACGATTTCCCAGGATGTTTGCTGGGAATAGAGGGTTTGAGTTATGAGGAGATGTTGGAAGGGCTGAAACTCTTCACTGGAGCATAGGAGGTTGGGAGGTGACCTTATAGAGGTTTATAAAATCACAAGGGGTTTAGATAAGGTGTACAGTTGGTGTCTTTTCCCTATGGTAGGGGATTTCAAAGCTAGTGGGCATATTTTTAAGGTGAGGAGAAAGGCTTAAAAAAGACATGAGGGACAACTTATTTACACACAGAGTGATTTGGGTGTGGAATGAACTTCCAGGGGAAGTGATAGAAGCAGGTAGATTTACAACGTTTAAAAGACATTTGGATAATTACATGAACAAGAAATATTTGGAGGGATATGGGCCAGGCCAGGCAGGTGGCACTAGTTTAGTTTGAGATTATGGTTGGCATGGACTGGTTGGACTGAAGGGTCTGCTTCCATGCTGTATGAATCTACGACTCATTGTTCACAGTTCCTCAGCGGTTTAATGATTTAAAGTCTGAATGGTGGAAGTTATGATTGGGTCCTGAACACAGGTTCATCAAATTATTATGGTTCCAGATGGGATGCTCCTGGATGTGGGCGGAGGAGGGAACTGGGCTGCCTTTATTCACCCATGCCCTCGGTTGGTTACACAAGATTAATTTACAAAGGCCTGTGTGGACACCTTTCTGACAGACCAAATGAATTTATTGCAAAAGGAACCAAGTTAACCATATGTTGACAGAATAACAGAGTGGGCTTATTAGTTACTAAATATATAAATAATAAAAAGCAACTCACATTCCCACATTAGGAATAAGTGAATTCAAAAATAGATAAAAGTTAAAAATATATGGATTGGCTATATTTGTAGTTCATGAGTCCATTGAACAGTCACGTTCATGATCCTTGGCTTTTACAATTTGACTGAAATCCTTCCAGCTTATTTCCTTTTGATGGTAGTTAGCTGGCAACAATCAGAGCAAGCCAGTTCTTTTACCTGCAATGAATAGCAGGTTATTCTTCAACTGTGACCTTCACAGCGTACGAGTGCTTAATCCAGGCTAATATACGTAAACTTTCATTCACTCACAAACTTCCTTCCAATTGCAGACCTCCACTTAGTAATGCACAGACCAAGATTTCAATTTTTTTTAACACAATTTTTATGCTTCTGGAAGAGCAAAACACATATATGCCTGTAGAAGAGGACTTTCAGTTGAGTGGGAGGCAATAGTCAACTCCCCTTAATAACTCTTCATGTTGTGTCATTATCTCTATGAAGTTTTCTTGACACTCTACAGGTGCACCATTCAATGAGTCCCACACAGGACTTTGCGAAAGAGACATTGAATACATACCTTCAATTTGTTTTTTGTCTGTAGCAATCTTCTTTTAAAAAATACAGTTCGAAATTATCAGTTAACAAAACAAACATAGCATTTGGGCGTTCAGATCCATTGTTATGTCAGAAATGTAACTTCAATAAGTCCTCCTCATGCCTTGCCTAACTCACCATCATCGCAATCATCTCATGCCCCCTATGCTAGGTGTGCTCCCCAACAACCAGCCATGACCCCTTATGAACACATGTCAAGCCTTACACCTAACCCACCCTCACCATGGCTTTTCTGCTGATGGAATCAGCATTAGATATGGTGAAGAATGGGCCACAGTGGGTGATATAATGGAAGCAGAAGCGGGCAGTTTAGCTTTTGAAAGGATGACGTCATCCACTAGTTATGTATATTGTGGAGGTGCCAATGTTGAACTGGGGTGGACAAAGTTAAAAATCACACAATACCAGGTTATATTCCAACAGGTTTATTTGGAAGCACTAGCTTTCGGAGCACCGCTCCTTCATCACGTAGCTGTGGAGAAGCATCATAAGACACAGAATTTTAAGCAAAAGATTACAGTGTCACGCTACTGATACGACATATTGAACAAACTTAGATTGCTGTTAAGTCTTTCATCTTTTAGAATGGGTTATAGGTTTTGGTTCAAAGATTTTAGATTAGATTACATTCCCTACAGTGTGGAACAAGGCCCGTTGGCCCAACAAGTCCACACCGAACCTCAGAATAGTAACCCACCCATTCCCATATGACTAACGCACCCAACACTATGGGCAATTTAGCATGCCCAATTTACCTGACCTGCACATCTTTGGATTGTGGGAGGAAACCGGAGCATCCAGAGGAAACCCACGCAGACACAGGGAGAATGTGCAAACCCCACACAGACAGTCGCTGAGGCTGGAATCGAACCTGGGATGCTGGTGCTGTGAGGCAACAGAGCTAACCACTGAGCCACCGTGCTGGCCAATTATTAATATTTAAATCCCAGAAGTTCTTTTAAGTCACATTCTCAAGATAACATTCCAAAAGATGAAAGACTTAACAACAATCTAGTTTTGTTCAATATATCGTATCAGTTGCATGACACTGTGGTCTTTTGCTATACATTCTTATGATCCTGCTTCACAGCTACCTGGTGAAGGAGCAGAGTTCCGAAAACTAGTACGTCGAAATATAACCTGGTGTTATGTGATTTTTAACTATGTATATTGTGTAATATAAGAACCGAACACAACTTGTGATATCTACACATGGCATTGGTTGGGGTTCTTTTGGCATAGTGATAGTGTCCCTATGTCTGGGTCAGAAGGCCTGGGTTCACGAACTCCAGGGATGTGCCATAACTCATCTGAGCAAGTTGTTTAAAACATTGACAGGACATTGGTGAGACCATATCCGATGCACTGTGAACAATTTGGGTCTCCTTATTTAAGAAATAATATAACAGAACTGGAAGCAGTGCAGAGAATTTTCATGCAATTGATTCCTTGTTTGAAGGATTTGTCTTGTGAAGAAAGATTGGACAGGTTGAACCTGTATCTACTGGAGTTTAGAAAAAATGAGTGGAGATCTTATTGAAGAACAGTAGATCATGAAGGACTTGGCAGAGTGGATACTGGAAGGATGTTTCCCATTGTGGGAGAGACAGCTAGTAGGGATACAGTCAATAAATAAGGGGTCTCATTTGCATTACAGGTGAGGAGAATATTTTCTGTCAGAGGTTGTTTGTTAATGGACTTCTCTTCCCCGAAGAACAATAGAGGCAAAGGAATTCAATACTTTTAAGGTTAAGTTAGTTAGACTCTTCACTGAAAATTGACTTGCAGGAAATAAAGGGATGGACAGGAAATTAGAGTCAAGCCCACAATCAAATCAGCAAGGATCTTCTCAAATGGTAGGGTGGTCGCAAGGGGACAAATGGTTAACTTTTGTTCCTAATTCATATCTCTGTAAACTCATGCACTGGACTCCTGAAATTATGCCACACACTACAGTATATGACAATATGACTAATATTAACCCCCTGTGGAATTTATAACAGGTTATCATATTCTTGCCGCATAATGTGAAGTCATCCATTTTGGTGGGAGTAATGGTAAAAATGAATATTACTTGAATGGTAAAAGGTTGCAGCATGCTTTTATGCAGAGGTACCTGGGTGTCCATGTGCACGAGTCACAGAAGGTCGGTCTGCAGGTAATCAGGAAGGCAAATGGAATCTTGCCCTTCATTGCTAAAGGGATTGAGTTTAAAAGCAGGGAGGTTATGTTAAGGCAGTAAAGGATGCTGGTGAAGCCACACCGAGAGTACTGCATGCAGTTTTGGTCTCCTTACATGAGAAAGGATGTACTGGCACTAGAGGCAGATCAGTACATTAATTCTGGAGTGAGGGGATTGGCTTATGAGGAAAAATTGAATACACTGGGATTATAATCATTTGAATTTAGAAGAATGAGAGGGAATCTTATAGAAACTTATACAATTATGAAGGGAATAGATAAGATAGACATAGAGAGGATGTTTCCACATGCAGGTGAAACTAGGACAAGAAGGAATAGCCTCAAAATTAGGGGGAGCAGTTTTAGGACCGAAATGAGAAAATACTTCTTCACCCAGAGGGTTGTGAATCTGTGGAATTCCCTGCCCAGTGAAGTAGTTGACGCCAATTCTGTAAATGTTTAGAAAGCTAAGATAGATTTTTTTTGAACAATGTAGAAACTAAGGGTTATGGGGAAGAGTGGGTAAGTGGAGCTGAGGCCACAAAAAAGATCAGCCATAACGTTAATGAATGTTGGAGCAGGCTCAAAGGGCCAGATGGCCTGTTCCTGCTCCTAGTTCTTATTTTCTTTTGTTTATATCATTCCCAATGTTTTGGGAGAGGTGTTTTGATTGAAGAGGAACCTAGAGAAAGGGTAGGATGACATAAGAACTTTATAATAGAAATATATAGAGCACTATTCTCCAGTTTTAATTTGGAGATCATTCCTTTAATTCAAAAGGTATACACAAGGAGTTTCAAATCCAGCTGTTTTCAATATTGCATAATGCATTAGCACCTCTGTTTAAACTTGTTTGTTTGAGTCTCCATTGGAGATAATGTTGTGGCTGTAGAGAACAAAGAAGAACAAAGAACAAAGAAAATTTACAGCCCAGGAACAGGCCCTTCGGCCCTCCAAGCCTGAGCCGATCCAAATCTACTGTCTAAACCTGTCGCCCAATTCCTAAGCATCTTTATCCCTCTGTTCCCCACCTACTCATGCACCTGTCCAGACGCATCTTAAATGAATCTACCGTGCCTGCCTCTACCACCTTTGCTGGCAATGCTTTCCAGACACCCACCACCCTCTGCGTAAAGTACTTGCCGTGTGTATCCCCCTTAAACTTTTCACCTCTCACCTTGAAAGCGTGACCTCTCGTTATTGAATCCTTCATCCTGGGAAAAAGCTTATCTCTATCTACCCTGTCCATATCCTTCATGAATTTGTAAACCTCAATCAGGCCTGCCCTCAATCTCCTTTTTTTCTAATGAAAACAAACCCAACCTACTCAACCTCCCTTCATAGCTAGCACCTTCCATATCAGTTAACATCCTCGTAAATCTTCTCTGAACCCTCTGCAAAGTGTCCACATCCTTTTGGTAATGTGGTGACCAGAACTGTACACAGCATTCTAAGTGCTGCTGAACCAATGTCTTGTATAATCTTAACATGACCTGCCAGCTCTTCTACTCAATACCCCGTCCGATGAAGGCAAGCATACCATATGCCTTCTTGACCACTCTATCCATCTGTGCAGCAACCTTCAGGGTACAATGGACCTGCACTCCCAGATTTCTCTGCTCATCAACTTTTCCCAAGGATCTACTGTTCATTGTATAATTTGCTCTAGAATTAGACTTGCCTACAGCACATTGGTTAAGCCACTTTTGGAATATTGTGTGCAGTTCTGGTCTCCATCCATGGAAAGATGTTGGGAAACTTGGAAGGGTTCAGAAAAGATTTACAAGGATGCTGCCAGAGGGTTTGAGCTATAGGGAGAGGTTGAATAAGCTGGGGCTGTTTTACCTGGAGTGTCAGAGGCTGAGGGGCGACCTTACAGAGATTTATGAAATCATGAAGGGCATGGATAGGTTAAATAGACAAAGTCTCTTCCCTGGGTTGGGGGAATCCAGAACTAGAGGGCATAGTTTAGGGTGAGAGGGGAACGATCTAAAAGAGGCCTAAGGGGCAACTTTTTCACGCAAAGTGTGGTGCAGAGGAAGTGGTGGAGGCTGGTACACTAACAACATTTAAAAGGCATCTGGATGGGTATATGAGTATGAAGGCTTCAGAGGGATATGGGCCAAGCATTGGCAAATGGGAGTAGATTAATTTAGGGTATCTGGTCAGCATAGACAAATTGGACCAAAGGGTCTTTTTCCATGTTGTACATTTCTATGACTCTAAGACAGAAATCATATTTACATATCATTATTAATGGACTCAGGGCAAGACAGGGCAGCCACATGAATTATTCTTTGAACTTAGAAACTACACACTAAACACTATAGTTGCATTTCTGAAAAATGCAACTTTAAATGAAACAACCTCAAGACAATCAGGTTTCCCACTCCCACAATGTAAAAGCTGTAGTGAGTTTCTGAAAGCATTCTATTTCAGAAGAAGCAACATTGAAACATTATCCCCCGTAAGTTGAATTTCTATAATCAAAAATGAACTAACGTTTAGAAAAATGCAACTTTTGAGCTTCCATTCAGGACATGTCAAATATTCCTGGAAGATGAATTAAAACAGCTCTTGAAGATTAAGAGTTTGGTTGTAGTTTGATGTACCTAACATGTCCGGAACCATCTGGGTCAGTAGACTATGTACCATGCTGGCAGTGGGGCCATCATCTTGTGAGAAATCGTAGATGGGACTATACCTTAGGAGTTCATAAGGCTCTAGACAGGAGTAGGGCTCCTCTAATGTCTTAAAAGACCTCTCTACATTGGCTCCCAGAACAGCAGTATAAGCCTACTAATTACTGAAGCTGTCACTTGTGGAGATGTGAATAGAGAGACACCTTGACAATTGTAATGATGCTATTAAATCATTTCCAACATTGCCAACCATGTCCTGAGTGTTCAACTGTTGATATTAATATAGTCTGACTTCTTCCCATTGTTGATGCAATTGATTCTGGAAAGGGCTCCAGCCTCATGTAGTTAGGAAGATCCCAATCTTCCTGTCCAGTCCCTGCACCAAAGCCTCTCAGATAACATCTAAGAACTTTGGTGCACTCTCATTGCTTGCTACAGCTAAATCTATGCTTTCAAGTCTCTCCCATGTGTTTGCAGCCAGAGTCCACTTCCCTGGTAAGGGGCAATAAATGTTGTAAGTCCCAGAAAAGTGTACAACCAATGAACATTACGAGCTTCGAGCTGGTAGCTCGACATTATCATTAAAATGAAAAAGCAACATGGATATTGTATGTTGACTGACGCAATGCACTTACAATATCATTGCATGTTCAGCTCCTTGTACATCCAATTCTGGCTGCAATTGGATTTCTAGACAATTTTCTTTTCAGGCCTTTTGTAAGGAATTCTTAACAGTCTTGCTTAGGACTATTGAATAGGGTGTTCAAGAACTGATACAGCATAGAAGGAGCTGAAGCAGTACAAGTTAAATTTCACATTTTATGTCCTACAACTGTTATAGAATCTCAATTGCATTTTTAAGATCACAAAGCATTTTTCAGGCATGTTCTTGATGGCTTAAAATCATTTAGGTGAATAAATTACCAATTTAGAAGGCATTTCACCATGAAAATCAAGGATTAATTGTTCTGTGTTAAATAACATTCTGGAGAAGTATCTTCCTTTACAAGTTTTAAAGAAATTTGGATTTAATGATATTTGCTTACTGAATATAAGTACCCTTTCTAAACCATTCTGAAACATGTGTAAACCCTTTGAAAATACCCAACTTTGCCACATCAGAACAGGAACATTGAGGTTACATTTCTTGATGATCCAGCGAACAAGTCTGACCTCAATACATTTCCCACGATTCTCTCCCAGCTTTAGTCACATTCACCTTTTCATCTTACTTACTATGACTGGAAAATGATGAAACCCAGACAAGAATTACACATGATGCTTTTGCAGCACAAACTGTACAAAACAGTTATCAAAAACCACCAACATTTGGTCCGTTTTATCCTTGGTTAGCATAAAACTTTATTTCAAATGGTAACAGAAACAGGGACTTGAAGGGGTATGAGGAGACTGCACTGAGATAGATAATTAGCCATGATCATATTGAAAGATAAGAGTGGACTTGATAGATTGAATGGCCTCCTTCTGCACCTATTTTCTATGCTTCTATGAAAAGAGAAGACTTTTTTTTCTTTCATTCACTCCTGGGATGTCAGCTTTGTGGGTTGGGTCAGCATTTACTGTCCTCAGCTACCCTTGAGAAAGAGGTGGCGCAATGCCTCTTTGAACTGCTGCTGTCTATCTGCCAAAGGTAGACCCACAATGCCATGAAGGGAGGAAGTTCCAGGATTATGACAGAGGTGTTCAAATTATGAACAGTTTTGTCAAAGTGAAGCAAACAACACTGGGCAGGATCTTCTCACCTTACGCCCTGCTGGAACAACAGAGCCTTTTGGTGGTCGACAATCCTACTCGTGGATTTGCGCGCTTGCTTTTCCCAAAAACAAATTAATTATCATTCTGCCTCCAGGCTCCAAGTTAATAGGGAAGACATGCAGGATGACCATTCAGTCAAAGAAACAATATTTTTAAAAGGAACCATAGACTGGGTTATATGTTCACCTGAACATAGATATTTGAGGCTTTAGAAACCAAAGTACAAAGAGATCTGGCCAAGCGTATCAGCGACTAAAATGTGCTACTAACCTGGATGCAGTGTACCAAAGAATCCTGGGACGTAGGAGGTCAAGATTGGAAATGGTTTGACATTTTCAGGTACCCCAGTGTGATTTGTCCAGCCTTCTCTATTACAGGATGCTTTAAGTCTCACAGTTTATACCTGCAGATACAATAAGTCCTCATTTGAACAGACCAAGCTTCACACTGACTCCGAGCCTTTTGACTTCTAACACCTATGTCTCTTGGTGATCCATCACTAGTGGTGTCTTTCCCTCTTCTTTGCAGAACCTATTACAAAACAGTTCTCTTTCTTTCCTTGCACAAGAAGGCAGTGTACAATTTGCTCAGTGAAAATGATCTGGAGATGGTGCCCCTTCAGTGATAATACCCAGACAGTCACTGGCAATACATATCCTGTTAGATAGGAGAAGAGAAGGGTCCGGGTCTGTGACTTTTAGTGAGAGCTTCATTTCAGTTCACCATGTACCATAACGTTTACAACTCACTGATTACTAGCTCCCCAAATTTATATTGCCAATTCTCACCCAATTAACACATCCATTACTTGTTTCCTCATTGCATTGTGTATCAGAACGTCCTTCAGACATTATTAAGTGATAAAAGTTTCCTCCTTCTTTCTAAATAAATCTACATATGATAAAAAATAAAATGACAATATATTATATTCCTTTATCTCTCTTTGCACATTCAAGTTCCAGCACTCTTTCTTGACTTTGCCCAACAGTTTGCTCCTTTCCGCATTAAATAATCAGATAACTGACCGCTGCTACCCAGCTATTGCAATTTGGAGATTACTCCATTTTCCAGCATCTGTTCTAAAACAGTAATATCAATTCTCAATCATTTTTCATTCACACATTTCATTGAATGCACATTATCCCTTAGTGACTCACATCAATGCAGCACTCATTGGGTATTGCTGCTGAATCCCTTTATAGGATTTCTTCCGATATTTTTGCTAAGAGCAACTGCCTCATCAACGGTGAACAGTACTGTGCTTCTACTACTGTTTTAGCTTCCAAACCTAAAGGGCAACAATTAACCCCCTGTCTGACAAAAAAAAGTATGAACACTCCTGCACTTGAGAACCCATCACAGATATCAGAGTAAGAAGTATTACAAAAAAAAACTCATATTCTTGTCATCACCCAATACTGAAAACTTCAAAACACAATGCTCCATTTAATTTTTTTTTTAATGTTTTCTTCAATCAAGTAGTATCTTTCACCTTGAAATTTTTCATAATTGTACTCTAATCTAAAATACCAAAACTGGCTACTGGAATGTTTTTGTGGAGTCAGTCAATTCAGCCTTCCTTTTAGAGAATCCAATTCCTGTTTCAGTTTTGGAAGCCATTGCATCTTTTTGTGAAGCCTTGCTATGCCTAATATAGGTCATAGAATATAGAGCTGAAACTTTATTGCTGGAACAGCACAGCAGGTCAGGCTGCATCTAGGGAACAGAAGATTCGACGTTTCGGGCACATGCCCTTCTTCAGGAATGAGCAGAGAGTGTTCAGCAGGAGAAGATAAAAGGTAGGGAGGAGGGACTTGGAGGAGGGGCGTTGGAAATGTGATAGGCTTTCTCCTCCATAGAATATAGAACAGTACAGCGCAGCACAAACCCTTCAGCCCTCAATGTTGTGCCGATCTGCGGAACCAATCTGAAGCCCATCTAACCTACACTATTCCATTTTCATCCATATGTTTATCCACTTAAATGCCCTTAAAGTTGGCGAGTCTACTATTGTTGTAGGCAGGGTATTCCACAGCCCTACTACTCTCTAAGTAAAGAATCTACCTCTGACATCTGTCCTATATCTATCACCCCTCAACTTAAAGCTATATCCACTCATGCTAGCCATCACTATCCGAGGAAAAAGGCTCTCAATGTCCAAGCTATCTAACCCTCTGATTTTCTTATATGTCTCAATTAAGTCACCTCTCAAACTTCTTTACTCGAACAAAAACATCCTCAAGTCCCTCAGCCTTTCCTCATAAGACCTTCCCTTTATACCAGGCAACATCCTGGTATATCTCCTCTGAGCCCTTTCCAAAGCTTCCGCATCCTTCTTATAATGCAAAGACCAGTATGCAATATTCTAAGTGCGGCGTACCAGAGTTTTGTACAGCTGCAACATGGCATCATGGCTCCGAAACTCAATCCCTCTACCAGTAAAAGCTAACACACTGATTGCCTTCTTAACAACACTATCAACCTGAGTGGTAACTTTCAGAGATCAATTGACATGGACGCTGAGATCTCTCTGCTCACCTACACTACCAAGAATCCTACCATCAGCCCAGTATTCTGCATTCCTGTTGCTCCTTCCAAAGTGAATCACCTCAAACTTTTCTGCATTAAACTCTATTTGCCACACCTCAGCACAGCTCTGAAACTTATCTATGTCTCTCAGTAACCTGCAACATTCTTCTGCACTATCCACAACTCCACCAACCTTAGTGTCATCCACAAATTTACTAACCCATCCTTCTGTGCCCTCATCAAGGTAAGTTATATAAATGACGAACAGCAGTGACCCTGAAACATATCCTTGTGGTGTACCAGTAGTAACTAAACTCCAGGGTGAACATTTCCCATCAACCAACACCCTCTGTCTTATTTCAGCTAACCAATTTCTGATCCAAGCCACTAAATCACCCTCAATCCTATGCCTCTGTATTTTGTGCAATTGCCTACCATGGGGAGCCTTATCAAACACCTTACTGAAATCCATATACATCACATCAACCGCTTGACCCTCATCCACCTGTTTGTCACCTTCTCAAAGAACTCAACAAGGTTTGTGAGGCACAACCTATCCTTCACAAAACCATGTTGACTATCCCTAATCAACTTATTCCTTTCTAGTTGATTATAAATCTTATCTCTTATAACCTTTTCCAACACTTTCCCCACAGCCAAAGTGAGGCTCACTGGTCTATAATTACCAGGGTTGTCTCTACTCCCCTTCTTGAACATAATATTATTGGGGCTAGCATTTTTCAAATACGTTTGCTGATAAAATGTGGCATTTGATCATTCTGCTTGAAAGCCCTAGAAGTCTGACTTCCAATGTAAAATCAAACCAAAACAGAAATTGCTGAAGAAATTCAGTGGGTTTGGCAGCATCTGTGGAGAGAAAGCAGAGATAATGTTTCATGTCAAATAACCCTTCTTCAGTGCTGAAGGCTCGAAAAGTGATGTTTTCTTGCAAAATGTCCAGATTACAGAGGAGGAAGTGCCGGATGTCTTGAAACGGTTAAAGGTGGATAAATCCCCAGGACCTGATCGGGTGTACCCGAGAACTCTGTGGGAAGCTAGAGAAGTGATTGCTGGGCCTCTTGCTGAGATATTTGTATCATCGATAGTCACAGGTGAGGTGTCGGAAGACTGGAGGTTGGCAAACGTGGTGCCACTGTTTAAGAAGGGCAGTAAGGACAAGCCAGGGAACTATAAACCAGTGAGCCTGACCTCAGTGGTGGGCAAGTTGTTGGAGGGAATCCTGAAGGACAGGATGTACATGTATTTGGAAAGGCAAGGAC
>NC_057723.1:13045041-13056434 GCF_004010195.1 Chiloscyllium plagiosum | reverse complement strand
GATGTTGCCAGGGTTGGAGGATCTGAGCTACAGGGAGAGGCTGAACAGGCTGGGGCTGTTTTCCCTGGACCGTCAGAGGCTGAGGGGTGACGTTATAGAGGTTTACAAAATTATGAGGGGCATGGGTAGGATAAATAGACAAAGTCTTTTCCCTGGGATCGGGGAGTCCAGAACTAGAGGTTTAGGGTGAGAGGGGAAAGATATAAAAGAGACCTAAGGGGCAACTTTTTCACACAGAGGGTGGTACGTGTATGGAATGAGCTGCCAGAGGATGTGGTGGAGGCTGGTACAATGGCAACATTTAAGAGGCATTTGGATGGGTATATGAATAGGAAGGGTTTGGAGGGATATGGGCCAGGCACTGGCAGGTGGGACTAGATTGGGTTGGGATATCTGGTCGGCATGGACGGGTTGGACCGAAGGGTCTGTTTCCATGCTGTACATCTCTATGACTCTATGCTGCCAGACCTGTTGAGATTCTCCAGCAAATTCTGTTTTTGATTGTTTCAGATCTCCAGCATTCCCAGTTTTTGTTTTATTTCAATGTTGAATTCTTAAAGTCCTGTTATTAGAATGTTTTCAAATTCACTACTCACAAAAAAAATCCACTTGCATCATAAAAATGGTATATTTGTCTCTTATTGTGTTAGCAAAATATGGCAGGATCTGTTTTTTTTAATTGAACACAGCCAATTTTAATAAGACACACATTAGTGAGAAGTACAAAACTCTAGAGGCATAATTTAAACCATAAATGCATGATTTTAACTTCAGTGTCCCACTTCATTTGGTGTTTCCTTTGGATAATGAGAAAACACTTCCCTCTTGAGCTGTTCTTCCTGAAGAAATGTAGCTTTGATGTCCAATTTGTCTATATTCCCCAGCAAGTATGGTTAGCAAAGGTAAGACAATTTTCAAAATTGCTTTTCCTAAGATCACTGAATCTATTTTTTGTCTTTGTGCCTTGAGTTTTTCTCCAAAACCTTGTCTCACTAGCCTTACAGTTCCATCTGGAGATTCCTTTTCACTGTATATCCACCTGTGTGAATGGTGCGGTTGGCCCCTGTCTGACATCTCTGTGTAAAACCCAACTCTCTCCAGCTTTGTAGTTCGTGTTGTCTGGGATATATCTCTTGACCTTGTTAAACTACATCTTTGAACTTTTACTGCTTCTGTTTAACTTTGCACTCCTATTAATAGAATTTCTTCAATTGTTTGCAATCTCTTTAGAGGCACATTCACTTCCAGAGGCTTTGTTTGCCTTTTCATTTGCATTTTCTTGCCTTTCAACTTTGTATGTAATTTTTCTAATCTGTGGGCCTAACCTTCTGCTTCTTATCCTGTATGTTCATGCTGCTTTTATATTCTCTGGTGGCCGTTTCTTTTCAACACTTATTGGTTACCTTTCTCCACTGATACGCCTCTTCTGGCAAATATTTGACTTTAGTTCCTACTTTTGGAGTTGTTCTCTGTCCATTAGAACTGATCTGTCCATCATCAGACAAATGATCAATTACAGCAGTTTGATCCTCAGAACTGTGCGACATTCGAGTTTGAGAGGTTCCTGGTTCCTCGTTATTTTTTATAACTCCTTCAGAACCTGCAAATTTGTAATTGATAGGAAGCAGTTTGAAAAGTGTATCTGAATAGACTGATTTCCATGTTGTACAATTCTGTCTTTATCAATAATCTTCCCTGGGCCTCTCCATTCTTTAACCTCTCTCTTTGAATAAACAGTATCTTCCAGATTGAAACTGGTTTCCAATGGCCTTATCTTATATCTAAGGTTTGCCAAAGTCCTTTAGAGACTTTGACTTTCTGCCTCAGTACAGTGCATCCAGATGCTCTGAAAAAGTAGAGCTAATTGTAGCCCCTTTTCAAAACTGGGGCTGAACACTTATTACTAATGAAACTTGTGGAATCCTACCAACTAACTGATTTAGACTATATTCTCCAACCATCTGCAACTAATTCTTAGCACATATAGCCCTTGTTAGCATAGATGATAATTTATAATTTGTTTGCTCTGATAACATTTTATGAATAATGCTGTCTATTACTGCTTGGTTCCTTTCACACACCCCATTGTTAACAGGGTTTTCTGCTGCCATATTATGTTCATATTCACCCATCTCTAAATTAATCATTAACAAAGACTACCTATTGCCAATGAGAAATTTTACTGGTGGTCTGAGCCTGATCCCTATCCACTTTTGTTTTGCCTAATCTGCAACTATTTTCTTGTCTTTATTGTGTATTGTTGTTGACTGATCAAATTTTCATTTCACATTTTGTAGATTTGACAAGTTTATTCTTCCTCCTGTATCTTTATTTCCTACAAATCTCACATCTATCACTGACCTCTTTTATGAGCTTAATTAGATTAGATTAGATTAGATTAGATTACTTACAGTGTGGAAACAGGCCCTTCGGCCCAACAAGTCCACACCGCCCCGCCGAAGCGCAACCCACCCATACCCCTAACCTAACACTACGGGCAATTTAGCATGGTCAATTCACCTGACCTGCACATCTTTGGACTGTGGGAGGAAACTGGAGCACCCGGAGGAAACCCACGCAGACACGGAGAGAACGTGCAAACTCCACACAGTCAGTCGCCTGAGGCGGGAATTGAACCCAGGTCTCTGGCGCTGTGAGGCAGCAGTGCTAACCACTGTGCCACCGTGCCGCCCTAATGTTCTTCCCATCATTTATTCCTGCAGCATTAACAGTAAATTTTAAATGCTGGAAAGACAAATGGGTAAATTGCCCATGTAATTTTAATCCAACTGACATTTTGTTTCTTAAACTTCTACTACTTTATGTCAATAACATTTCTTTATTTAGTGACGAGATTATGTGGCACAAAAGGAACATAATTGTGAACTGATTGTGTAAATTGCATATTTACTTCGTTTTCAGACACAATAGTTTTTTCCACATTCAGCTTAATCTGTGATTTCTTTCTTGATGACCCACTTAATAATGATAATTCTTCACTGGACACTACATTTATGCTAATAAAATTATTAATTCCAGGTATTTTACAAAGAATGATGACTCTGGTCAAAAATTTTAATTATCCCTTAAGTCAAGAATTGGTGGAACTCTCATATTCCTTAACTTTCTCAAAAGTAATAAATGATTCTCATTACCCAGAGAGTTTAGTTAACATTTTAGCTTCACCATTGCACACAGTATTGACGTGCTTAATCATTACCACCATCAGCACATTCATCCATATACTGAAACCTCCTGTGATCAATACAATGGGTTCTCTTTAATCTCTAACATCCATTTTCTTTCTCTAAATCTTCCATGTCATGTTTAGTTTTGAATACTGTATTGTACCATTTTTGACAGCACAACGGTACTTTGAATCACAACTGAAGCATTGACTACACTCTAAATATTTCTAGGAATCATTTGCTTATGGGTAAATCCCAAACTTTCTTTGCTTCTCATAATTATCAATTGTATGTCTGTTGTCATTTCTTCTTGTTACGATTCCCCTTTCTTCTGTTGCCTGAAACCTGCATCTAGATGTTGTTTCCAATTTGATCACTTACACTGAAGTGTTCCAGCCATATCTGTTGACAGACTTCCATGCAAAGTACTTCTCTCAGACAGCACTTCACTGCTTGTAAGGAGATCACCATCTTTTTTATTTCTACAAGGAATGTGGGTGTCACTGGCTAGGCCAGCAATTATCGCCTATCCTAATTGCCTCAGAGAGCAATTTAGAGTCAACCGCATTGCTGTGGGCCTGGAGTCACATGTAGGCCAGGTAAGAATGGCAGATTCCTTCCCTAAAGGACATTAATGAACCAGATGGATTTGGCAATGCATTCATGGCTATCATTAGACTTTTTATTTCAGATTTTTTTGAATTCAAATTCCACCATCTGCAGTGGCAAGATTTGAGCCTGGGTTCCTAGGACATTACCTGGGTCTCTAGATTAACAGCCCAGCAAGGCCATTACTTCCCCATGTTTAGAGGGCCGTCTGCCCGTACAGTACTGCCTTCACCTAATGCTATACCTTCCCGCTGCCAGTCTGTGGTAGGGAAGGAATTTATGCTGCTTTACCTTCTGATGAGGCCAAATACAGAAGCATCACTACTGCCATCAACAGCACTACCTTCATGAATACATGGGGAAGAGGGATAGACACTTAGGCTCATTTTGAAATAGGCAAGGTCTACGATAATTAGATTAGATTACTTACAGCGTGGAAACAGGCCCTTCGGCCCAACAAGTCCACACCGACCCGCCAAAGCGCAACCCACCCAGACCCCTATATTTACCCCTTCACCTAACACTACGGGCAATTTAGCATGGCCAATTCACCTAACCTGCACATCTTTGGACTGTAGGAGGAAACCGGAGCACCCAGAGGAAACCCACGCAGACACAGGGAGAATGTGCAACCTCCACACAGTCGCCTGAGGCGGGAATTGAACCCAGGTCTCTGGCACTGTGTGGCAGCAGTGCTAACCACTGTGCCACCGTGCCACCTTAGTAGTAAACATGGCATGTAAAATCTTAACTTCAAGCATCTGACTGTTATATCTGTGACCTTCCATGGTCTACAATGGCTTTAAACAGGAGTCCAAGTATTGACCTAAAATGGCGGTCATGATGCTCTAACGATGCATTGAACTAAGTCAATCTGTGTGGAATAATTTAGACTGTCTGCACTTGAATCACCATTTAATTGATTAAATTAAAATCAAGTAACCATGTCAGTGTCAAGAGATGTGCACCTTCTATTTTAATTCATAATTGTCTGATAATTTCAGACATTGGAACATTAAAGGCTGACCTGCATGGGAAAATCAAAAGCAACAGAACAGAAGGAATGTGGATTGGTCTGTCTCTCACTCTGTCTAGTTTCCTTCAAGAATTCAGAGAAATGACTCTCTCTCGCTCTCGTCCTCTCTTGCTCTTGCTTCCCTCAAGCATTCCCCAGGAACTGAAAGATAGCTACTTCACTACTGCTGAAATTATCAGTTACCAATTAAACAATGGCAGTCTGAGGGTAAAACACAAGGATTATAAGGACCGCGAGACCTGTATTCTTTCTTTCTGTACTAAAAATTCTCTTTTTTCAACTTATGACCTGTGATTTATGTATTAAATGTTGTTTTAATTGCTTCTGTCACATTAGTAGGGAATCCTTTACTCAAGAAAACCTCATAATTGGCTTTTTCATTTTGAGGAGGAAGTGTCGTCATGGCAATGTCCTGGACAATTGATCCAGTTCCACCCCAGGCTAATGGTGGGATGATATAATGGCTCAATGGTTAGCAGTGCTGCCTTACAGTATCAAGGACCTGGGTTTGATTCCAGCTTTGGGTGACTGTCTGTGTGGAGTTTGTATGTTCTCCTCGTATCTTTATATGTTTCCTCTGGGTTCTCCAGTTTCCTCCCTTAGTCCAAAGATATGTGGGCTACGTGTGTTAGCCATGGGAAATGCAGGGTACCGGAATGAGGCAGGGGGGATGGATCTGGGTGGGATGATCTTCGGAGGCTCAGTGGACTTGATGGGCTGAAATTCCTGCTTCCCCACTATAGGGATTCTATTCCAAGATTCTAATGCTGTCGGGATGAAATCAAGATACTGAAAATGCTGGCAAGCCATAATAAAAACTCAATAGGTGGAGAAACTCAATAGGTCTGGTAGCATCTGTGGAGAGAGAAACACAGTTAATGTTTCGAGTCTGATACGTTGTTTCTTCACCACTTGACCTGTAACAAAGTCTAAAGAAAGGATTTAAGCTGGACAGACCACCCATCATGAACCTAAGAACCAGAAATGACAATGGAAAACAAAGCACTCTTAATCCTGCAAAATTCTCTTTAACAATATTTGGGAGCTTGTAGCAAAATTGGGATAACCGTCCCTCAGAACACAGCAACCAGACAATGTCATGCCCACAAAGAAAGTCTGAAAAACTGTTCTCTCCATTGAAATGCTGTCTGGCATGCCCTGTCACACCAGCAAGACAGACACACCATAAATAGTAACCAATTGGTACATAGTTGGGAATGAGGCTTCAATGCTGATCTCCGACTTCGTGAAATACATTTATAGAGTTATAGAGCACAGAAACAGATCCTTCGGTCCAAACAGTGCATGCCGAACACAATCCCAAATTAAACTAGTCACACTTGCCTGCTCCTGACCCATATCCCTCCAAACCTTTCCTATTCATGTGTCTATTCAAATGTCTTTTAAACTTTGTAATTGTATCAGCATCCACCACTTCCTCAGAAAGTTCATTCCACACACAAGCCACTCTCTGTGTAACAAAATTTACCTCTCATGTCTTTTTTAAATCTTGGTCCTCTCATGTTAAAACTGAGCCCCTGGTTTTTAAATCCCCCATCCTAGGCAAAATACAACTATTATTAACTTTATCTATAGCCCTCATTATTTTATAAACTTTTACCAGGTCGCTTCTCAACCTCCTACGCTCCAATAAAAAAAGTCCAAGCCTATCCAGCCTTTCTTTATAATTCAAACTTCCTATACACAGCAGCATCCTGGTAAATCTCTTCTGAACTCTCTCCAGCTTAATAATATCCTTCCTATAACTGGGCGACCAGAACTGGACACAGTATTCCAGGAAAGAGGTCTCACCAATATAGAGTAGAGTAGCTTTTATTTGTAATTTCTACCATATACAACTGATACAGTTAAAGACAAGACAGCGTTCCTCTAGGACCGCTACATGGACAGCACCAACTACACCATCATGTAAAGGGTGGCATAAGGTGTGTGAGAAGTGCAACACACGCAAATTACAGTGTAATAGAAGAACGCTAATTAATAGACATTGTTCTAGCAGCAATTCAAAGTCGTGCAAAGAATTTCAGATGGAAAAGTGTCCGATCATACTGTGTTAAGGAGCCCAGTGGCTTGGGGAAAGAAACTGTTTCTCAGTCTGGCCATGAGAGACCGCATGCTCCGTTATCTTCTGTCAGATGGCAGGAGGGAGAAGAGTTTGAGTGAGGGGTGTGTGGGATCTTCCACAATGCTCTTAGCCTTTTGGAAGCAGCGTGTGAAGGAAATGTCTGTAATGGAGGGAAGAGTGACCCAATGATCTTCTCAGCTGTTCTCACTATCTGTTGTAGTGTCTTACGATCCAAGACAGTGCAATTCCTGAACTAGATGGGGATGCAGCAGCTGGGTTTTCTTGACTAGGGAGCTGGTGTTGAGAAACCAGGTGAGATTCTTTGCCAGGTGGAAGCTGAGAAATTTAGTGCTTTTCACGATGTCCACAGGGGAGCCCTCAAAGTTCAGTGGAGCGTGGTCATTCCATGCCCGCCTGAAGTCAACAACCATCTCTTTCATCTTGTCCACATTCAGAGACAGGTTATTGGCTCTGCACCAACCCGTTAGCCACTGTACCTCCTTGCTGTATGCTGACATGTTGTTCCAGCTAATGAGACTCACTACTGTCGTATCATCAGCGAATTTGGTGATGTGATTCCACCTGTGCATCACTGCACAGTCATGGGTCAGCAAGGTGAACAGCAGTAGACTGAGCACATAGCCCTGGGGGAGCACCCGTGCTCAGTATGAAGGTGTTGGAGATGCTGTTCCCAATTCAGACTGACTGAGGTGTCCCAGTCAAGAAGTCCAGGATCCAGTTACAAAGGGAGGTATTTAGGCCCAGCAGACTCAGCTTTCCAACCAGGTGCTGAGGAATGATAGTGTTAAATGAAGAAATTAGGTCTATGAACAGTAATCTGATATAGGTGATCTCTTTCCCCAGGTGGGTGAGGGCCAGATGGAGGGTGGTGGAAATGGCATCATCTGTTGAGGGGTTGGGATGATGTATGAACTGCAGGGTGTCCAGTGAGGGGTGGGCGGCAGCAGGGTCTTAAAATGCCTCATCATGATCTGCTCGAAACGCTTCATGATGATGAGTGTTAGCCCAATGGAGCGGTAGTCATTGAGACAGGATGCTGAAGACTTCTTTGGCATGGGGGACGATGGTAGCAGCATTGAAGCACATTGAAACTATAGAGCACCTATGTTGAAGATATCCATAAAAAACATCCACCTGTACATCAGAGCAACCTCTGAGCACTCTGACAGAGATGTTATCTGGTCCAGCAGCCTTATCTGGGTTGACTCTGCATTAGGTTTTCCTCACACCAGCCATGGTAAGACACATCGCCTGGTCACTGGGGAGAGGGGCTGTACTTCCTCACTGCCATGTCACTTTGTGCCTCAAACCATACATAAAAGTTGTTCAACTCATCTGGGAGAGAAGCATCACCAGTCCTGTACAACCTCAACATTACTTCCCCACGCTGATATTCAAAGGACTGAACAATGAAGGCAAATGTGCCAAATGTCTTTTTAACCACCCTGTCTATATGTAACACAAACTTCAAAGAATTATGTACCTGCACCCCCAGGTCCCTCTGTTCTACAACACAACCTAAGGCCCTACCGTTAATTTTATAAGCCATACCCTTGTTTCTTTTACCAAAGTGCAATACTTGACATTTATCCAGATTGAATTTCATTTGCCATTTTTCAGCCCATTTGATCAAGATTCCTTGTAATCTTAGAAAACCTTCTTCACTGTCTACTATGCCATCAAATTTGGTGTCAACTGCAAAATTACTAAACATACCTTCTATATTCTCATCCAAACCATTTATATAAATGACAAGCAAAAGAGGAGGCAGAATCAATCCCTGCAGAACACTGCTGGTCATAGACCTCCAGTTCGAAACGCAATCCTCCACCATTACTCTCTGTCTCTTGCCATTAATCTAATTATGTATCCAAATGGCAAGCTTACCCTGAATCCCATGTAACCTAACTTTACTAATTAGTCTACCACATGGTACCTTGTCAAAGATTTTATTAAAATCCATATAATCAACGTCTACTGCTCTGCCAACATCCACCTTTTTGGTAACTTCCTCAATAACTCAATCAAGTTTGTGAGATATGATTTGCCTTGCGCAAAACCATGCTGACTCTATCTAATCAGTTTTTTGCCTGTCTAAATGTCCATAAATCCTATGTTTTATAATCACCTCCAACAATTGACCTACAACCAAAGTCAGACTCACATATATGTAGTTTCCAGGCTTTTCCTTACAACGTTTCTTGAACAAAAGTACAACATAGCCACCCTCCACTCATCAGGCATCTCATCTGTAGTTGTGGATGATGCAAATATTTCTGCAGGCGGCCTTGCAATTTCTTCCCTTACTTCCCACAATGTTCTGGGATACATTAGATCAGGTCCTGGAGATTTATCCACCTTTATATTCTCTAAGACATAGCAAACTTCCTCTTCTATAATGTGAACTGTTCTTAAAACATCATAGTTTATTTCTCTGCATTCTCCAGATTCCATTTCTCTCTCCATTGTAAAAACTCTCTTATCTCCTGGGGTTCAACACAAAGGTGACCTCCTTGATCTTTAAGAGGCCCTACCCTCTCTCCAGTTACCCTTTTGCTCTTAACGTATTTGTAGAATCTCTTTGGATTATCTTGTGTGATCAGATCACACATGGGCAAAATAAACTTCTGAACCTTCTCAGCTTATGCATCATAGAGTTGTAGAGTCATAGAGATGTACAGCATAATACCTGCAGAATGCACTGAGGGTGAAAAGAGTACAGAATATAGCCAAGGTGGGGGACTTCAGTGTCCATTACCAAATATGGCTTCATACAACTTCTTGTGAGTGAGCTATCCAATTACTCAGGGAATTACCTGTTAGACGCATCAGGTGGTGAGGGAAACAAGAGGGGAAAAGCTGTTTGATCTTGTCTTCACCAATCTACATGTTGCAGATGCATCTCTCCATGACCAGAAACTCAATTGGACTCACTGCGTAAATATAGTAGCTACGAAAGCAGGTCAGAGGCCAGGAATACTGCAGCGAGTAACTCACCTCCCGACTCTTCAAAGACTATTCCTAATCTACAAGGCACAAGTCGTGGAGTGTGATGGAATATTCCCCACTTTCCTAGACGGATGCAGCTCCAACAACATTCAAGAAGCTTGACACCATCCAGGACAAAGCAGCACATTTGATTAGCACCATATCCACAAGCATCCATGACCTTCACCACTGATGCTCAGTAGCAGCAGTGTGTACTGGCTAGAGGATGCACTGCATAAATTAGTCTTAGATAGCACCATCTAAATGTACAACCACTTCCATCTGAAGGTCAAGGGCAGCTGATACATGGGAACACCATCACTTGCAAGTTCCCCTTTCACAATCCTGACTTAGAAATGTATCACCCTTCCTTCACTGTTGTGATCTAAAAATCCTGGAATTCCCTCCCTAAGTATATTATGCGTCCACTTTCAGCATGTGGATGATAGCAGTTCAAGAAGGCAGCTCACCACCACCCTGTCCAGAGTAACTTGGAACAGATTCTAAATACTGGTCAGCCAGCAATGCCCACATCCCACAAGTAAATGCAAGTAATTGGCAAGTGTGACCATAGATATGCAGAAAATAGTTGCAAGAGTAGGCCATTCAACCCTGCTATGTCATTCATTATGATTCTGGTTGACCATCCAACACAATAATCCATCTTTTCTCCATATCCTTTAGTGCCAAGTGTAATATCCAACCCCTTCTTGAAGTCATTTTGACCTTGACTGCTTTCCATGGTAACAAATTCCACAGTCTCACCACTCTCTGGGTGAAGAAATTTCTCCTCATCTCAGTCCCCGAGTATCCATAGACTGGGACCCCTAGTTCTGGACCAATGCACAGTCCTTGTGGAAACACAGTCCTGTTTTCAGATGGAGGTACACACCATCATGCTGTGTACACTAACATCATACTAAACTGGATAGAGTTTGAATGTATCTAGGAAGTCAATTCTGGGTATTCATGAGCCACTGTGGGCTTGTGGGAGCAGAACAATTCAGCATAATCTGTAACCTCATGGCCCAGCATATCCCTCACTTTACCATTACCATCAATCTTGGAGTCCTAAATCATCAACTCCATATGCTGAGACTGTGTTCTTTGGTTCTAGACACTCCAGCAAGGGAAAACATCCTCCCTTTCCTCCAGTCAGTCCACCCCTGTTAAAATTTAATGTGTTTTTAAAAGACCCCCTCATGGGGAAATTTAGGATTGTCTTCTAACAACCTTAGTCACTTCTTTGTTACTTGTCAAACAGATGCTAGGGTATTCCCTGCTCACTTTCAATCCCACCCCAGGGGAAGTCAGAAGAGGCAGGAATGACTTTAAGGTCTTAATCTGACAGCAATTTCTGTGACGTCATCTCTCACTCTCATCAAAAGTCACCTCTGTGAGGCTGGGAAATTCCTTCTCAATATTTCTACCTCAGTTTGGGGGGTGGGGTGGGGGGAGGTTGGGG
>NC_057723.1:13042367-13045024 GCF_004010195.1 Chiloscyllium plagiosum | reverse complement strand
GGGGGGGGGGGGGGGGGGGGGGGGGGGGGGTGGCTCAAGAGTGAGATGTAACACGTTTGAGATTGTAACCAAAAAAAGTTTAAATTAGGTTAGACAAATGTTCTTATATGATAGGGTCTTTCAGAACATTGGGAGAAGCAGAATTTGCGATTGCTTTTAAACGGCAGGTTGATAACTAATGGAATTTTTGTCAAACAGTATGGAAAAGAGTCAGGACTAAAGGATTCATGAGAAACAGCATAGATAAATTGAATGGAACAACCTCCTTGAAACTTTTAAATTTGCAAACGTGGCTATATTTTGTAAAAGCAGAATTGCTACATTGATAGATGCGAAGTGATTTGTTTTTGCTATTGCTTGTTTTTGTAGTGGTTAATGTGGGTGCCTCCTCTACAAGCAAAAGAGGTCAAAAGGTTATGATAAGCCAAGCCAGTGAAGGGAGTTCAGGTGCACTCTATCCAGAAAACAATCACATCCAGCTAGTGCCTCACATAGCTGCCCCGAATCAAACTGCTGTTCCTCAGCTTCATATACCCAGCCCTGTTGACAACTGTGTGAAGTATGTTAGGGAGTGCCTGGCATCTCGAGACCTGGTGGCTTCGAGTAAGTGGAACTTAACAGTTTTATAGTATCCTTTTAAGGAGACAGAATGCTCTGATCTTAAATACCCAACTATAGGTCAAATAGTAAGACCTTTATTGGCTGACCATACAGGGTAGAGCAGTGGCCGTTGGGAACCATCCCTCCTATCCTTTCTGCTGAGCCTCCTGCAAACTTCTCCTCTTAATCCACAACCTTAGAATACATTCAGCCCACTCCCCATTCCCCCACCCTTGGTCTAGAGTTGTCCATGATTCTGGATTCTTGGGAGTGCAGTCCCAGTAACAACCACTGCGTTTTCCTGGGGGCTCTTGCACCAAAGATCCATAGCCTCTTTCTGGTTGGGACCTCCACCTCCAGGGTCTTAATTGAAACCAAAGGCCCACCAGTGAGATAAGAGTGATAGCTCTTGACATCAAGACTGCATTTGACCGAGTGTGGCATCAATGAGCCCTAGCAAAAATTGGAATCAATGAGCATCAGGGCAAGCTCTCTGATGGCTGGATTCATATCTGGCTCACTGGAAGATGGTTGCGTTGTTGAAGGTCAGTCATCTCAGCTTCAGGATGTCTCTGCAGGAATTCCTCAGTGTAGTGTCCTGGGCCAAGTCATCTTCAGTTGCTTTCTCAATGACCTTCACTTCATTGAAGTGGGGATATATGCTGATGATTGCACAGTGTTCAGTACGATTCATGACTTCTCAGATACTGAGACAATCCATGCTCAAATTCAACAAGATCTGGATAATGTCCAGGCTTAGGTTGATATCTGACAAGTAACATTCGTGCTACACAAATGCCAGGCAATGACCATTTTCAATCAGAGACCATCTAATCACCACCTGTTAACATTCAACAGTGTTACAATCACTGAATCTTCCACTATCAATATCCCTTGCATTAACGTTGACCAGAAACTCAATTGGAGTTACCACATAAGCACATGGCCACAAGATCAAGTCAGAATCTTGGAATACTGCCGTGACTAACTCATCTCCTACCTCCCCAAAACGCTGCCCACCATCTACAGGACACAAGTCAGTGTGGTGGAATGCTCCCCACTTTCCTGGATAGGTGCAGCTCCAACAACACTCAAAAGGCTTGACACTATCCAGGACATAGCAACTGCTTGCTTGGCATCACATCCACAAACATCCACTCCCTCCACCACTGACCCTCAGTAGCAGCAGTGTGTACTAGTGACAAGATTAGATTAGATTAGATTACTTACAGTGTGGAAACAGGCCCTTCGGCCCAACAAGTCCACACCGTCTCTGATTGAATCTTAGTGTAAACCTTCCCTTTGCTTAGAGAGAAGTGATTCCTGATATACAGCGTTTCCATCACTTCTAGAGATAGCAATAAGCAGTCATTTATATGTTTTCAGTTCAAACTGCTGCAGTCAAGATGCAGAGGATGCTGTCTCTGCTCCATTGCCCTAAAGCTCAGTATAAATCGTGACCATAACACCAGTGACTGGGAGCAAGTGGTATGCTCAGAGACCTTTCAGAAGCATCCAACTCCTTCCAAGCGTCCGGCACCACATCCTTTGGACTTAACCAACTTTTCACAATTTCTCCAATGACCCAGTGAAACTGCTAGCTCTACCACATCAAGTGGGTAGTCAAAACAAACTCACCTGGATGTTGGATGATGATGCCTTTATACAGTGCCAGTTGTGGAGCTTTGAAACCCTATGTTCCACTGTACATGTATCAGACAGGGTGCTGACTGGAGATGGTGAGGTTTGAAATAGTATCGACGATCGACGTGATCGACGATGCTCTCCACCGCATCTCCTCCACTTCCCGCTCCTCCGCCCTTGAGCCCTGCCCCTCCAATCACCACCAGGACAGAACCCCACTGGTCTTCACCTACCATTCCACCAACCTCCAGATACATCGTATCATCCGTCATCATTTCCGCCACCTCCAAACAGACCCCACCACCAAGGATATATTTCCCTCCCCACCCCTATCAGCACTCCGAAAAGACAACTCCATCCGTGACTCCCTCGTCAGGTCCACACCCCCCACCAACCCAAACTCCACTCCCGGC
>NC_057723.1:13011119-13042213 GCF_004010195.1 Chiloscyllium plagiosum | reverse complement strand
GTGGGGGCGGAGAGGTCCTCATCTCCCCTCCCCCCACTTTGTCTCAGTCCCAACCCTCGAACTCAGCACCGCCTTCCTAACCTGCAATCTTCTTCCTGACCTCTCTGCCCCCACCCCTACTCCGGCCTATCACCCTCACCTTAACCTCCTTCCACCTATCGCATTTCCAACGCCCCTCCCCCAAGTTCCTCCTCCCTACCTTTTATCTTAGCCTGCTGGACACACTTTCCTCATTCCTGAAGAAGGGCTCATGCCCGAAACGTCAATTCTCCTGCTCCTTGGATGCAGCCTGACCTGCTGCGCTTTTCCAGCAACACATTTTCAGCAATAGTAGTTTAATGTTGAGACAGCATTCAGCACTAAGCAACATATATACCCTCAACTGACTCCTGTAGTGCTGAAGCCACCGGTATTATCTTGGATGATTTTGTGGCTATGCATACACCACCAGAGGGACTTAATGGACCGACTGCGTCTGCATTGGTGCTTTCAAAATATAACACACATACTCCTGCTCCTACTCTTTCGCCCCATAATATTGCAATATTTTCCACCATCAAGAATTTATTCAATTCCCTTTTGAAAGATATGATTAAATTTGTGCTCATCACGCAATTAGGCAGTACATTCTGGACCCTAACAACTTGTCTGTTATAAAAAAACAGATTTTCTTCATGTTGTCCCAGCTTTGTTTGTCAACCACCTTAAATCTGTGTCCTCTGATCATTGGCATTTCAGCGAACGCAAACAGTTTCTCTTTATTCACACAGTCTAAATCTACATGAATTTAAATGCATCCATTGAATTAGTGATTTTTGAGAAGATTTGTAGTTCAGGTTGATGATAAGGCAGCATGGTGGCTCAGTGGTTAGCATTGCTGCCTCACTGCACCAGGGAGCCAGGTTTCATTCCAGCCTCGGGCGACTGTCTATATGGAGTTTGCATGTTCTCCCTGTGTCTGCATGGATTTCCTCCAGGTGCTCTGGTTTCCTCCTACAGTGCAAAGCTGTGTAGGTTAGGTGAATTGGCCATGCTAAATTGCCCATAGTGCTACGTGCATTAATCAGAGAAAAATGGGTCTGGATGGATTACTCTTCAGAGGGTCGATGTGGATTTGTTGGGCTGAAGGGCCTGTTTCCATACTGTAGGGAACCCAATATAAAAAAAGTATGTAAGTTAGCTCGCTGAGTTGGAAGGTTTGTTTTCAGATGTTTCATCACCATGACTAGGTAACATCATCAGTGAGAGTCTCCAGTGAAGCGCTGGTGTATGTCCCACCTCTCGATTTGTAGGTCTTGGTTTCTTAAGGTGGGTGACGCATTTCCAGTTCCTTTTCTCATGAGAAGATAGATGAGATCTAGGTCGATGTGTTTATTGATGGAGTTCTGATTAGAATGCTATGCCTCTAAGAACTCTTGTGCATGTCTTTGTTTCGCCTGTCCTAGGATGTGTGTCTTGTCCCAGTCAAAATGATGTCCTTCTTTGTCTGTATATATGGGAACTAGTGATAGAGGGTTGTGTCTTTTGGAGGCAAGTTGGTGTTTGTTAAAATTATGTCCCAATACATGTGTGAATCATAATGTAACACATGTATTGGGCCAAGCAGTGGAATGTGGTGAAAGGGTTAAAATTGTGTGAATCTAACCGAAAATGGAAGGTGTCGCTTAGTCCCGTGTGAATCTTATTACACACCTTCCCGTGTGAATCTTCTTATCTGTATGTGACCAGAATGGAATGTGTTTTTCAGCCTTGCTCTGCTGTTCACATGAATGTTTAGATCTCGAAAAGAGTATATCAGCTGGAAAAGTCTCCAGTTCGGTAGAGTCTGCTCCGGGGTTGCGTTTAACCGCCGAGCGTGGGTTGTTGGCAACCGCTCTACGAGAACTGACGGCTCCCAGTTCCGGTAACACGTAGAGTGAGTATAAACCAGACCCGTTGTAAGTACGAGACCTGGTTGTGGCGACGCTGCGGGGAATAAAACACTTATATTCTAGCAGACTCGCCTCTTGGCTGTTTGTTCTGTGTCAGACTACTTTCCTGCGAGCCTGGTCCTTGACCTTGAGAATTTTTTAAAACAGTTGGTGTTTGTGTATCTTGGTGGCAAGTTTCCTACTTGTTTGTCTGATGAAGTGTTTTTTGCAGTTCTTGCACAGTATCTTGCAAATGATAGTTTTGCTGGTAGTTTCTAATGGATCCTTCAGGTTCAGTAGTCGCTGTTTTAGTGTGTTGGTAGGTTTGTGGGCTACCATGATACCAAGGGGTCTGTGTATCTGGAAGTCATTTCTGATATGTCTTTGATGTAAGGTAATGTGGCTGTGTTTTTGGTTGTGTTATGCCTGCTTATTTGGGCTTGTTTCTGAGGAATCAGCAGATTGTGTTTATTGGGTACCTGTTTTTCTTGAAAGCATGGTATAAACATATTTTTTTGCTGTTTGTAGCTCTTGGGTGCTGCAGTGTGATTGAAATAATGTCTTGATGCAGCTCCATTTCTGGGTGTTGGGATGATTCCTTCTGTTTTTCTGTTGGCCTGTTTGTGGTGTTTTGCTGTCAAAGCTGGTTTGAAGCTCTCCGTTAACTGTATGTTCAAATGTCACATCGAGGAATGGGAGTCTGTTGTCGTTCTCCTTCTGTTTTGTGAATTTTATGCCTGCCAGGATATTGTTGATGGGAACTTCCCACCAGGAAACATGAACACCAACTGACCACCAAAAGACACAACCTACTATCACTAGTTTCCATACATACAGACAAAAGGAGGGCACCACTTTGACTGGGCCAACACACACATCCTGGGACACGTGAAGCAAAGACACACACAAGAATTCGTAGAGGCATGGCATTCTAACCAGAACTCCATCAATAAACACATCCACTTAGATCCCATTTCCCTTCCTTGAAAAGAAGAACTGGAAATGACATCACCCACCTTAAGAAACCAAGATCTATAAATAGAGAGGTGGGACATACCACCAGCATTTCACTGGAGACTCTCACTGATGATGTTACCTAGTCGTGGTCACAAAACATCTGAAAACAAACCTTCCAGCTCAGCGAGCTAGCTGACATACTTAACATCTATTGAATCTCTTCTATGCCAGCTCTGCTCTAAGGAGAACAAATCCAGTCTAATATTTTCCCAACTAAGTACATTATCCTTCCTTCATTATTTTGTTCCTCATCTTTCTTGAATACCTCAGGAAATAAACAGTGGCCAGTAAAAAGCATGAATAAAGGAAAGTGCAGCTTAAAGACCCAAGGGTGTCCATGATTGTCTCTTTGACATCTAGGATCATTAGCAGGAGAGAACATTTGTAGTTCTCTTTTGAGTTCTTGATGTTCAGATGCTTCTTTTTAATCAGTATTGTCATTCTTAGCAGTTGAAGGGAGTTTCTCGAAATTGAGAAAGGTGACCAGTGGTGTTCCACAGGGGTCAGTATCGGGGCCGCTGTTGTTTTTGATATACATAAATGAACTAGAAGAGGGCACTGTTGGTATGATCAGCAAGTTTGCAGATGACACAAAGATTGGTGGAGGAGCAGAAAGCATAAGGGACTGTCAGAGAATACAGGAGGATACAGATAGACTGGAGAGTTGGGCAGAAAAGTGGCAGATGGCTTTCAATCCAGACAAATGTGAGGTGATGCATTTAGGCAAGTCTAATTCTAGAGCGAATTATATAATGAATGGAAAAGCCTTGGGAAAAGTTGATGGGCAGAGAGGTCTGGGAGTGCAGGTCCATTGTACCCTGAAGGTTGCTGCACAGGTGGATAGAGTAGTCAAGAAGGCATATCGCATGCTTACCTTCATTGGACAGGGTATTGAGTATGAGAGCTGGTTAAAATTGTACAAGACATTGTTCGGCCGCTTTTAGAATACTGTGTACAGTTCTGGTCGCCACATTGTCAAAAGGATGTGGACGCTTTGGAGGGGGTGCAGAGAAGGTTTACGAGGATGTTGCCTGGTATGGAAGGTGCTAGCTATGAAGAAAGGTTGAATAGGTTAGGTTTATTTTCACTAGAAAAAAGGAGATTGAGGGGGGACCTGATTGAGGTTTACAAAATCATGAAGGGTATAGATAGGGTGGATAGAGACAAGCTTTTTCCCAGAGTGAAGGATTCAATAACGAGAGGTCATGCTTTCAAGGTGAGAGGTGGAAAGTTTAAGAGGGATACACGCAGCAAGTACTTCACACAGAGGGTGGTGGGCGTTTGGAACGCGTTGCCAGCAGAGGTGGTAGAGGCAGGCACGGTAGATTCATTTAAGATGCATCTGGATAGATGCATGAGTAGGTGGGGAGCAAAGGGAACAAATGCTTGGGAATTGACCAACAGGTTTAGACATTTGGATCGGCTCAGGCTTGGAGGGCCGAAGGGCCTGTTCCTGGGCTGTAAATTTTCTTTGTTCTTTAAAAGACAGAGTTTTCTCCAGCTCATTCAGTTTGACAGTAAAAGAGTCCATCTTTGTTCTTCTGCCACTAGCATCTGTTTGAAATACACACAAAAAAAGAGAAAGAACTGAGAACGCTAGAAATCTGAAACAAAAACAGAAATTGCTGGAGAAACTCAGCAGGTCTGGCAGCCTTGGTGGAAAGAGAAACAGAGTTAACATTTCAGGTCCAGAGACGCTTCTTCAGATCTTTCTTTTTAGTTGAAAGAATTTTTTTAACCAACGTGATAGGTTGGATATAGCTGTGTTACAACACAGTGACTGGGGAACGGTCCAACAAGTTGGTAGTGAGATAGAGCTGTCAGTGTGAAAGATAATATTTTGATTTTGGATGATATTACCATGGGATAGCATGCAGGTGAGAAACAGAAGGGGACCAAGAATAGATCCCTGGGGCAACAGTGTATGACAAAACCTTACATTTATATAGTGCCTTGAATTTAAAAAAATACATTTTAGAGATATGCATTTAAAAACCTTATTTTCTTTTCAGCGTCAGCAAATAATTGTCCAAATTAGGCATGCATTTTATTGACTAAGAATAACAATTAAAGTGTTAGATTTGAAAATATACTGAGTAATTACCAATGCAAAGATTTCAGAATACAGAAAAGAGAGCTACAGAAACTAAGAGACTTGGATTTTCACTTGTGTGGTGAATTAATTGACTAGTTCAATCTAAAAAATCTCTCTCAAGTCCCTTCAGGACAATTCAGAATCTTTCCAATAAGTTTCAACACGATCAACCCCATATTTTTCTACACTATCAATAGGTATAGCCCAATCTGCTCAACATTTTCTCCTAAGACAGAGGACAGTGTGAGAAGCAACTGAGAAGGATTCTGGGAGATGTCAGCTCGCTCAGCATGACCGAGAAAGGGAACACAGAGGACCTGGTGTCAAAGAGCCATGGGTTTTTAAGTATCCTTTCTGTAAGTTTTAAGATAGTTAAGGATGAAGATCAGACTGGTCTTTGGGTGTAAGTGCTACATTGTAGCAAGGCTAAATATGACAGTATTTGGCAGGAACTGGAGAAATTTGACTGGGGGCAGCTGTTTAAGAGTAAATCCACATCTGACATCTGGGAGTTTTTTAAAAGCCAATTGATCAGATTTCAGGACCAATATATTCCTGTGAGGATGCAAGATAAATTTGGCAAGATTCAGGAATCCTGGATGACAGAAGGTATTGAAAGTTTAGTCACAAAGAAAAAGGAGGCATATGTCAGGTTTAGGAAATTGAAATCAGGTAAGGCCCTTGAAGAATATAAAGGAAGCAGGAAAGTATTTAACCAAGTAGGTAGGAGGACTCAAAGAGGCCATGAAATGTTCTTGGCAAGTGGGGAAAAGAAGAATCCCAAGGCATTTTATATAAATATTCAGAGAAAAGGGTCCCTCAAGAAAGGGAAGATTCTTTCAAGGGCAAAGGAAGAATTTATGTATGGAGGCAGAGGGTGAGGTTTTTAATGAGTACTTTGCATCAGTATTCATGGAATGATGGAAGTGGATAATGGTATATTATTATAAGAAGAATGAAGTGTTGGGTGTCTTGATAAACATTAATGAGGATAAGCCCCCAGGGCCTGATAATATTCTATTCTGGAATACTGAGGGAGGTAACAGAGGAAATTGCTGCGCGATCTTTATGTCCTCTTTAACATAGGTGGGGTCTAATGGAGAATAAACAATGTTGTTCCTTTGTTTAAGAAGACCAATAGGGATAATCCTGGAAATTATACACCAATGAGCCTTACATTAGTGGCAGGGAAATTATTGGAGAAGATTCTTAGGGACAGGATTTATTCACATTTGGAAAATAATGGACTTATTAGAAATAGTATGGAATTGTATGGGGGAGAAATTGTCTCAAAAGAATTGTTTAAGACTTTTGAGGAGGTAATGAAGATGATTGATAAGTGGTTTCTATATGGACTTTACAAAATAGTTTGACAAGGTAGGCTGGCAGACTAGTCCAGAATATTAAGTCACATGGATCCATAGTGAGAAATAATATGGATAATGTGAATATAACAATTTGAAAAATGAAGGGGTGATGGATTCTCAGGCAAATGTAGCACAAACAGCCAAGTTTCTGATATTGAGACTGGCTGTAATACAATGAGGGGTAGGTCAGGTTCCAAAAGATCGATTGTGTTAGGGGACTCTCTAGTCCGAGGCACAGACAGACGTTCCTGTGTCCAGCAGTGAAAAATCAGAATGGTGTGTTGCCTCCCCGGTGCCAGAATCAGAGATGGCACAGAATGGGAAGAGGGAAGAGCAGGAGGTCATTGTACACATTGGAACCAATGACATAGGAATGGAAAAGGATGAGATTCTGAAGGGCCAGTATAGAGAGTTAGGCAGGAATTTAAACAGGAGGTCCTTGAGAGTAGTAGTATCTGAATTACTCCCAGTGCTGTGAGCAAGTGAGGGTAGGAATAGGAGGATAGAGCAATGAATGTATGGCTGAGGAGCTGGTGAATGGGAGAAGAATTCAAATTTTTGGATCATTGGAATCACTTCTCGGGTAGAAGTGACCTGTACAAGAAGGACGGATTGCATCTGAATTGGAATGGGACTAACGTACTGGCAGGGAGATTTGCTAGAGCTGCTCAGGAGGATATAAACCAGTAAGGTGGGTGGTGGGACCAATGAGGTAGTGAGGAAAGAAATCAATCTGAGACTGGTACAGTTGAGAAAAGAAGCGAGTCAAACAGGCAGGGACAAAGCAGAGAACAAGGTAGATAAAAGCAAATTACTGTGGATACTGGAATCTGAAACCAATAGAGAAAATGCTGGAAAATCTCAGCAGGTCTGGCAGCATCTGTAGGGAGAGAAAAGAGCTGATGTTTCGAGTCTAACTGACCCTTTGTCAAAGCTTTGACAAAGGGTCAGTTAGACTCAAAATATCAGCTCTTTTCTCTCCTTACAGATGCTGCCAGAGAACAAGGTAGGCTTGATAAATTAAGCATTTATTTCAATGCAAGAGGCCTAACAGGGAAAGCAGATGAACTCAGGGCATGGTTAGGAACATGGGACTGGGATATCATAGCAATTACAGAAACATGGCTCAGAAATGGTAAGGACTGGCAGCTTAATGTTCCAGGATACAAATGCTAAAGGAAGGACAGAAAGGGAGGCAGGAGAGGAGGGAGAGTGGCATTTTTGCTAAGGGGTAGCATTACAACTGTACTGATGGAGGATATTTCTGGAAATACATCCAGGTAAGTTATTTGCGTGGAACTGAGAAATAAGAAAGAGAAGATCACCTTACTGGGATTGTATTATAGACCATCTAATAGTCAGTGGGAAATTGAGAAACAAATTTGTAAAGAGTTTTCAAATATCTGTAAGAACAATAGGGTGGTTATTGCAGGGGATGTTAACTTTCTAAACATAGACTGGGACTGCCATAGAATTAAGGATTGAGATGGAGAGGGATTTGTTAAGAGTTTACAAGAAAATTTTCTGACTCAGTATGTGAATGGACCTATTACTAGTGAAGATGTAAAACTTGTCCCACTCTTGGGAAATAAGGCATGGCAGGTGACTGAGATGTCATTGGGGGAGTACTTTGGGGCCAGCGACCATAATTCTATAAGTTTTAAAATAATGATGGAAAAGGATAGACCAGATCTAAAAGTTGAAATTCTAAATTGGAGGAAGGCTAATTTTGACAGTATTAAGCATGAACTTTTAAAAAATGATTGGGGGCAGATGTTCGCAGGTAAAGGGATGGCTGGAAAATGGGAAGCCTTCAGAAATGAGATGACAAGAGTCTAGAGACAGTTTATTCCAGTTAGGATGAAAGGAAAGGCTGGTAGGTATCAGGAATGCTGGAGGATGAGTGAAACTGAGGGTTTTGATAAGAAAAAGAAGGAAGCATATGTCACGTATAGACAAGATAGATTGAGTGAAACCTTAGAAGAGTATAAAGGCAGTTGGAGTATACGAAAGAGGGAAACCAGGAGGGCAAAAAGGGGACATGAGAATAGGGTTAAGGAGAATCTGAAGGGTTTTTACTCATACATTAAGCTCAAAAGGGTCACTAGGGAGAGAATAGAGGCCCTCAAGGATCAGCAAGGCGGCCTTTGTGTGAAGTCACAGGAGATTTGAGGGGGTATTAAACGAGTATTTTGTATCAGTGTTTACTGTGGAAAAGAACATGGAATATATTAAATGTAGGGAAATAGATGGTGATATCTTGAAAAACGTCCACGTTACAGAGGAGGAAGTGTTAGATGTCTTGAAACGCATAAAAGTGGATAAATCCCCAGGACCTGATCAGATGTACCCTAGATCTCTATGGGAAGCTAGGAAATGATTGCTGAGCCTCTTGCTGAGACATTTATATCATTGATAGTCACAGGTGAGGTACTGGAAGACTGGAGGTTGGCTAACGTGGTGCACTATTTAAGAAAAGTGGTAAGGACAAGCCAGGGAACTATAGAGCAGTGAGCCTGACATTGTTGGTGGGCAAGTTGTTGGAGGGAATCCTGAGGGACAGGATTGTACATGTATTTGGAAAGGCAAGGAATGATTAAGGATAGTCAACATGGCATTGTGCGCAGGAAATCATGTCTCACAAACTTGATTGACTTTTTTTGAAGAAGTAACAAATAGGACTGATGAGGGCAGAGCAGTAGATATGATCTATATGAACTTTCAGTAAGGTGTTTGACAAAGTTTTCCATGGGAGACTGGTTAGCAAGGTCAGATCTCAGGGAAAACTCAGGAATACAAGGAGAACTCGTCATTTGGATACAGAACTGGCTCAAAGGTAAAAGATAGAGGGTGGTAGTGGAGGGTTGCTTTTCAGACTGAGACCTGTGACCAGTGGAGTGCCACAAGGATTGGTGTTGGGTCCTCTACTTTTCATTATTTACATAAATCATTTGGATGTGGGCATAAAAGGTACACTTAGTAAGTTTGCGGATGATACCAAAATTGGAGGTGTAGTGGATAGCGAAGAAGGTTACCTAAGATTACAACAGATGGGCCAATCGGCTGAGGAGTGGCAGATGGAGTTTAATTCAGATAAATGTGAGATGCTGCATTGTGGAAAGGCAAATCAGGGCAGGACTTATACACTGAATGATAAGTTCCTAGGGAGTGTTGCTGGACAAAGAGATCTTGGAGTACAGGTTCTTAGCTTCTTGAAAATAGAGTTGCAGGTGGATATGATAGTGAAGAAGACATTTGGTATGCTTTCCTTTATTGGTCAGAGTATTGAGTACAGAAGTTGGGAGGTCATGTTGTGGCTGTACAGGACATTGGTTAGGCCACTGTTGGAACATTGCATGCAATTCTGGTCTCCTTCCTATCGGAAAGATGTTGTGAAACTTGAAAAGGTTCAGAAAAGATTTACAAGGATGTTGCCACGGTTGGAGGATTTGAGCTGTAGAGAGAGATTGAATAGGCAGGGCTGTTTTTCCTGGAGCATCGGAGGTTGGGAGGTGACCTTAAAGAGGTTTACAAAATCATGAGAGGCGTGGATAGGATAAATAGATAAGGGGTTGGGGAGTCTAGATCTAGAGGGCATAGGTTTATGGTGAGAGTGGAAAGATATAAAAGAGACTGCAGGGGCAACATTTTCACGCGGAGGGTGGTACGTGTATGGAATGAGCTGCCAGAGGAAGTGGTGGAGGCTAGTACAGTTGTAACATTTAAAAGGCATCTGGATGGGTATACGAATAGGAAGGGTTTGGAGGGATATGGGCTGGGTGCTGGCAGGTAGGACTAGAATGGGTTGGAATATCTGGTTGACATGGCCCAGTTGGACTGAAGGGTCTGTTTCTGTGCTGTACATTTCTATGACTCTAAGGCCAGATTTTCTGAGGTGTGGCAATTGATTGAAAAACATCTGGAATTTCTGAGAGGAGATTCCAATCAGGGGTCCCTCAGAAATGTGGAGCCGTACTTCCATTATGATAGTTTTTTCACTGCAGAGAACGATCAGGAAGGAAAGCTGTGCCCCTATTCACAGCAGTTAGCTGCTGTATCCTGAATTGGAAATGTCCTGACAGTAACATTGTCAGCTGCTGTCAGATCGTAAGTACATGTGGTCAGCGTGATGTTAGGGTGCTGGGAAGATCAGGTAAGCAGAATAGGATGCCAGGTAGGCAGAATGCCAGATAGGCAGGTTGCCAGCTGGGGAAAGAGTAGCATACCAGGGATAGGATTCCAGTTGGATATGGGATAGGGTACCATGGGAAGGATGTCAGATGAAGAGGGAAGGGGAGGGGTCTGATGAGTGGTGTGCCACACGGGAAGGATGCCAAGTGGAAAGGGGATAGGGTGCCAAATAGTTAGGATGACAGGGTATAAGGTGACAAAGTAAGTGATGCAGCATTTACAATGGGTTGGGCTGTGTGTCAGGTCTTGGAGGTTTGGGTCATAAATTGGGGTGATGGGATTACTCAGGTAATGTCAAGTCAGGTCTAAAGAGCTCAGGCAGGTTCAGCATAGACCTTGAGTAGGCATTGTGTCAGGGTCAGAACCTTATTGGAGACAATGAGAAAGCAGCTTCAGGGGCTGTGCATGTGTCGGCATTTATAGCCCAGAGATACATCAGATCACACCAGACTAGTACCTTATTGTGCAGGTTGCAACCTTTGGCTTGAAGCAAAAGATAAAGCACAACATAGGAAGTGGGAAAGCAAAGATAGAGTACAATTAAATTGCAGATATATAAAGATAGGAAGATGAACTACATTTTAACTGTTCCTTTCAGAACCTCAGGGCTTTCTAAGAGCTTCTTGAGCCAGTAATGTAGCTCTGTCATGTAGTCACTGTTGTAATAAAGTTAACACACTGAACATCAGAAGTGCTCAAACAAAGCAAAAGATTTACAGATATGCAGAAAGGAAAGTAAAAACAGTGGATGGCATTTTGAGATTTACAAGCTTTCAGAGAGTCATGTAAAAGAAAACATGAGAATTACACAATTACCGGGAGCGAAAGAGAAATAAAAAATTGCAAATAAATGAGGTCAAGATGAATACAGTAGGAGGCAAGTCAAAAGGTAGTCACAGGAAAAGACAGAATTTAGATTTGATTTTCATGTGCAGCACCTGTATTATGTATTAATATACTATATTTTGCTTCATATAATGCTTTGTTCATTCTGTACAATATACTCATAGAATCCCTACAGTACAGAAAGAGCTTATTTGATCTGTTGAGTCTGCACCGAGTTTCTGAGGAGCATCCCACTCAGACCCAGGCCTCTAAGCTAAACCCATAACCCCATGATTAACCATGATTAACCTACTTAGGCTGCACAATTTAGCATAGCCAGGCCAGCTGATCTGCACATTTTTGGACTGTGGGAGGAAACTAGAGTACCCAGAGAAAACCCATGCAGACACAGAGAGAACATGCAAACTCCATGCAAGTAGTAACCCAAGGCTGGAATCAAACCTGAATGCCTAGCACTGTGAGGCAGCAGTGCTAATCACTAAGCCACTGTGCCACCTACGTTCTGAGCATTCATAGCCTTTAGCATCAACATACACTAGCTTCAGTATCTACCATTAAAAATATGCACTACAACAACTCAAGGCTCCGTCGATAGTATCTGCTCGGAACCATGTTTGCTAGACCAGTCGGAATTCTGAAGGATATGCACCTGGGACAGTTGGAAGTCAGTGTTACAACTTACAGAAGTATAGATGTAATTTGGCACCCATTCCTTGCAATCTTACATTGCCAACATAATGCAACTATGGCTGTTCTGCATGGAAATCGTAAACACGTGGAAAACATAAAGATTACCTGATGGAAATAAATGGGGCAACACTTTACGAAGAAATTCACGAAAGTTCCTTAGAAAGCACCTTTCAAACCTACTACCACTATGATCTCATAGGTCAAAGGCAGCAGACACATGAAATTATCACCATCTGCAAGTTCCTCTTTGAGCTGGTTCATTCCAGACTTGGAAATCTATTGCTGTTCTTTCACTGACGCTGGGTTAAAATCCTGGAATTCCTTCCCCAACAGTTCTGTGGGTGTTCCCTCACAAAACGAACTATAGCAGTTCAAGATGCATTTAGGGATGGGCAATGATTGCTGACACAGTCAGCGATTCTGAAACCCACTGAGTGGACAATGCAAGCAAAACTACCAGTTCCATTTATGGAATTCAGCATTGTGATAGAGTCATCAAGTCATTTAGCATGGAAACAGACCCTTCGGTCCAACTTATCCATGCTGACCAAGTTTCCCAAACTAAACTAAACCCACTTGCCTGCATTTGGCCCATATCACTCTTAACCTGTCCTACTCATGTACCTGTCCAAATGTCATTTAAATGTTGTAGCTGTATCTGCATCTACCACTTCCTCTGCGTGAAAAAATTCAGGGCCTTTTAAATCTTTCTCCTCTCAACTTAAAAAATTCTCCTTAGTTTTAAATTCCCCTACCTGAGGGAAAAAACCTTTGCTATTTACCTTATCCATACCCCTCATGAATTTATAAACCTCTATATGTGTGATCATTCACAACATTACCAAGATACCAGTCACAGCAGAAAATGTTAAGAGTACTCACTTCGAGTCCGTGAAAATTTCAAAGAATATACCTTGACAGAGTCAACACCGCAAGAATATTCAAAGGTTACGTATTGCTCCTCAGAGAAGAGACAATTCCACAATCATCCTTTCCAGAGAATGGAGTGCCCTTGTAAGGGTAAGCTGGGTGATATGGAATGTGACGGAATCATCTGTCATGTATGTCCGCACACACACTGGTGCAGTTCTACTACATGCACATAAAAGTTCATTTGGACATAAGACATCTAAATCTGTCTTGAAAGTGATTCCACTTCAAATTCCAACATTAGAGAAACTTAATCCCACATTCACAGGAGTTTTTATTTCCACTGTCAAGCATTCTGAAAAACACTAACATTTCACTTGAAAGTGGTGGAGAAATTCAGCAGATTTAGTGTCACCTGTAGAGAGTGAAACAGTGATAACATTCCACTTGAAATGTTATCACTGTTTCTCTCTCTACAGGTGACACTAAATCTGCTGAATTTCTCCACCACTTTCTGCTTTTATTTATCCAATCCTCAGCCTCTATATTATTTTGCTTTTATTTGAAATTGACCTTGTTCATTGACTTAGTTGGCGAAGGAATCTCAAAAAAATCACAACTTTCAGAACACCATTTGGAAGATATTGTTTCCAGGTGATTCCTTTTGTTCTATCTGTCAATAAGCATCTATTCCAGCAGTGTGTGAACAGAATTACAGAAAATATTTCTGAATTTATATGCAATGCTAATCATATTGTGGTGATCAGCAAAAACACAAAAAAGGCACAACTAAAATTTATAGTCATGAGGGGTCAGCAGGAAGGATGTGTCTTTAACTGCAAGAAATACCAGGTGAGTTTGAGTCAAATCAACATTTTTGGCTCTGTATATTCAGGTTATGGGATCTGTCCTGAGCCAGAGAAAGTTGGAGATAAACCATACATGTTAACTATCAGATCTGCAGAGATGTCTTGACCTTTTAACTTCCTGGAACCATATATACCAAACTTTCCTGACAAAGCATCATCATTAGTAGAACTTTGAAGGAAAGACAACTTGTATATACGATAGAAGGGTGATCAACACATGGTCAAATCACTCAAACAAACACTGACAGTAGAAATTTGTACCATAAAATACTATGATCCAGGAAGAAGACAATGTTGGAAGTCAAAAGGGTAAATAAGCTAAGGCTTTTTTTCCCTGGGGCGTTGAAGGCTGAGGGGGTGATCTTATAAAGGTTTATATAATCATGAGGGGCATGGATAGGGTGAATGGCCAAGGTCTTTTTCCTCGGGTGGGGAGTCCAAAACCAGAGGGTGTAGGTTTCAGATGAGAGGGGAAAGGTTTAAAAAGGTCCCTTTCTCCTGCAGAGAGTGGTGTGTGTATAGAACGAGCTGCCAGAGGAAGTGGTGGAGGTGGGCAAAATTATAACATTTTAGAAGAATCTCGATGGGTGTATGAATACGAAGGGTTTAGAGGGATTTGGGGCAAATGCTGGCAAATGGATCTAGATCAGATTGGATGCCTAGTCGGTGAGGACGAGGTGGATCAAAGGATCTATTTCCATGCTGTATGACTCAATGACTCTATGAATCTAATTCATCTCAGAAAGAATTATAAGTTCGCAGCATGTAAACCAATTGCATTTGGTTCCAGAAGTCTATCCAAAGTGCTACCAGCTTATTTCAAAAGAGATCCTGAATCGTTTGCTGTGGTATTTGTTATCTCAAGTTTCGATATGTTTCTGTTGCATAAGCAATTTGCTGTGGAAACCAATCATAGACCACTGGAAATGGCTTGGCACAAACCACTTGTAATAAAAGTGCAATAGTTGATCTCAATGTCTATTATAAAAGTGCTATCAAAATGATCACTTCAGATGCAGTGAGAAGATTACCAAAGCTGAATAAGAGTGCAGGAATTTCCATAATCTTAAAAATAGATAGTATGAACGTTGAAGTGAAAATGTCCTTTAGACTGATTTGAAGAACGTTGATTGGCAAAAATGCTACCAAGTTCAGGGAGAACCAGCTTATGATCCACAATCCGCATAAGAAAGTTTTCTTAGAGGATGGTCTGACACAATAGAAGAGGTACCATAAGTGACAGGAGCAGAAGTAGTCCATTGAGTCTATTTTGCTATTCAATGTGGTCCTGGCTGATCTGATAACTGGAAACTCTCAGATACACTTGGCTGTACAGAGATGGACTATGTATCTGAAGAGTTGTAATTTGTAAAGAGAAATAACTGCTTGGATCCAAAGCTCTGCACCAGGATTATTGTCACAGCTAGATCAGGAACATGTGAGCATTAAGTGAACAAAATGCCTGGCTTTGGATATTGTGTATTGGCCATGGATCAGCAATGACATTGAGAAGATAGTCCAGATGTGCAAGAGGTTTGGATGCAAGATAATCATGTGCTAGATGAGTAGGACACCAAGTGGGTAGGATACTGGATGCATACAGGGAGTGCTCAGTTTATGAATAGACAAAGCACAAATTCCTGGAAAAGCTCAGCAGGTCTGGCAGCATCTGTGGAGAGAAATCAGACTGGAAAAGCACAGTGGAAGTTCTGAGAAAGGGTTGCTCAACCCAAAAAGTTAATTTCTGTCCACAGATGCTGCCAGACCTGCAAAGCTTTTTCAGCAATTTATGTTTTTGTCTTTGATTTACAACATCCACAGTCCTTTCAGTTTTTACTCAGTTTATGAATGGCTGATTTACAAATACACATGTGTATGAATGTAATCTCATACAGGAATGTAACGATCCCACTTCCAAATGTTTCCTGTACTTACGAATAGTTATCTTTTATTGTCCTTCATTGTGTCCTGATTTATGTCCAAACTGACTTGCAAACAGACTCAAGAATGGAACCCATTAATCATCTGGTGACTGGTTGTAGTGCAGGGTGAGGGTTGCTGGGAGGAGTAAGAGGGGATGGATAGTCAACAGTGTTGGTTTGAGAGGTGGGAAGGTTAGTGCAAGGCCTTGGTGGGAGGAGGTACTTCATGCTGGTGATATGTCCAGAGGGGTCAGTAGGGTTAGGTGATGGGGGTCTCAGGGCTATGACTGAGGATGCTAAGTCATTCCATGTCTGAGGTAATCAGGCCAGATTTAGGGAACGCTTGGGGCTGTTGGGTCTAAGGCCTGTGACAAGGGTGTGTCCTGTCCAGGGGCATTCAGTAGCATTGGGTCTGGTTAAGCATGAAGGAATTCACTCTGCCAGAGGGGGAGCTATCACAGGATGCCACGTGTTGGGTGGGGTGCAGTGTCAGTCCTCCAAAGGGACTACGTTGGGGGATGTGGTGTTTGGATGTGGGTGTGCTGCGGATAGTCAGGTGCTGGGAAATATCAAGCTGGGGAGATGTCGGATCTGAATTGGGGGTTGAGTAAGTGGGGGGGAGATATGTTCAGATAGTGAAGGCATGGAAAATCATCATGACAACAAACAAGACACCAATACATTAAGAAGTTTTGAACAACTAAGTGTCAAGTCTAGATCTCTGGAAGTCTATATCATCATCGAAGTTGTGCTACTGTTTGAGGAGCTATTTAGAAGAATGAGAGATGGCCTTATTGAAACAGACAAACTCACAGGGAACTTGACAAGGTAGATGAGAAAGGGCTTGTTTTCCCTTGCTAGAAAGTCTAGGATCAGAGGGTGTAATCTTAGATTAAGACATCGTAAATTTAAATAGAGTTGTGGAGGAATTTCTTCTCTCAGAAGGTTGCGAGTAGAACATAGAACATTGAACATTACAGCGCAGTACAGGTCCTTTAGCCCTCGATGATGTGCCGAACTGTGGAACTAATCTGAAGCTGATCTATCCTACACTTTTCCATTTTCATCCATATGTTTATTCAGTGACCTTTTAAATGCCCTTAAAGTTGGAGAGTCTACTACTGTTGCAGGCAGTGTGTTCCACGCCCCTGCTACTCTGAGTAAAGATCCTACCTCTGACATCAGTCCTATATCTATCACCCCTCAATTTAAATCCATGTCCCCTTGTGCTAGCCATCATCATCCGAGGAAAAACGCTCTCACTGTCCACCCTATCTAACCCTCTGCTTATCTTATATGTCACAATTAAGTCACCTCCCAACCTTCTTTACTGGAACAAAAACAGCCTCAAGTCCCTCAGCCCTTCCTCATAAGACCTGTGGAATTATTTAATGCGGAGTGCTTTCAAGGCTCAGTCATTAAGCATATTCAAGACTGGGATTAACAAATTTTTCATCAGTGAGGGAATCAAGGGTTATAGGGAAATAGCAGAAAAATGGAGTTGAGGATTATCACATCAGCCGCAATCCCATTGAATGGGAGAGCACATTTGATGGGCTGAATAGCCTACTACTATTCATGGCTATTCTATGTTTCATGGTCTTATGGTCTTAATAGCTGTTTAACAAATTATGTTATTGCTTTAAGTATTAACCAGAATGACGATCGTGTGTCCTGCCATCATGAGGATTACAAGCAGCAGCATGCTAGAATAAAGACATGTATATCAGCTGCTCTGTCACTGCAAGTTATCAATTTGTCAGTGAAATAGACCTTTTGAGATGTTAAAAAATTGACCCTATGCTATTTGCCAATCTAGCCTCTCCCCTTGCCTCAGATTAAACCACCACTAGTTGTTTCTCTGTATTGAGAAAGCAGCCTTATGATCCTCTGGGACTATGGTCACTTTACTTACTTATGAGAATGGGCATTTTGTTTTAAGGAAGTCAACACAATACAATGATATCTCGAACTGTTCAGACATTAATCTCTGGAATTCTCTCCTCTAAACTTCTTTGCCTCTTTCTGTCTCTATAAAATGCTTCTTAAAATGTAGCTCTTTGACCAAGGTTTCTTTATCTATCTGACTATCTCTTTGCGTGGCTCAGCATTTGATAATACTCCTGAGAAACATGTTGGGTTATTTTACCACATGATAGCTAAGTAAGCCTGTAGTCACTTTTTAAAAAATGGCCCTTTATATTTTAAGTTACTTATCAAGTTCTGGACGGAATAGTTCCTTTTACATTTCTCTTAACAATTTTTACAAAAACTGGAGGGTGCAGATCTAAAATGATTTGCAATTTAAGTGATGTGTGAAAAAGAGGTATCATACAGTGAGTGGTTTAGACTAGAACGTATTGTTTGGAAGGGTGGAGGAGGCAGCTTCAATTGAAACGTTCAAGAGGGCATTAGATTAGTATTTAAATGGAAGTTAGATGCAGCCTTATGGGGAAAGGGTATGAAAATGGTGTTAAGAAATGTTGCTCATTCTGAATGCTGGTAGAGACACATGTCCGTAACAAATCTGTGATTCTGTGATGCTGCAGCTCTAAGTTCATGACAATATACAGGTCTGAAACCAGTTTTTAGATTCAATGTTGTGCATCATGGAGAAAAGCTAACTCAAATCTGGTGAAATGTTCCTCCTCCACTTGTGGGTTCCAGGTTACCACACATCCTCTCCAAGTTCAGCTACTGCTCTGCAGTTACTTTCAGCACTTGGTTTCCGTCATCATGGTGTGACAAGCTAAGAGAACTTATAGATCATAATAATTTTCCCCTTATTTGGTTGAGAAGGGGAAATTAGTTATTAACAATTAGCTATGCTGGGGAAATAATTGTCTACTCTGATGGTCGGCCCTGGAGATCTCGAGCTGGTTGTTAGACTTATTGCTTTTCTAAATGGTTTCAAGTGGGTCTCAGGAATGTTGTGCACACTACAAATAAGGGAAAGCTGGCTGATCTGATTAAATCAACAAGACAGATGAAAATTCAATTGATAATCATAATCATCTAGATGATTAATAATATTGAACAGGAAACCACTGTCATAATAAGATTACAGCAACCCTCATCAAATAAATTGATGCACTCTCTTCGAATTGCCAGAATTTAAATCCAAGGCTGCAACTAATAGTGTTCAAATGTAGGGGTTTGATTAGCTCAGTTAACTAGATGGCTGGTTCTGGTAACAACAACAATTGTGTGTGCTCAGTTCCTTTACTAGCTGAGGTTACATAGAAAGTAGAACACAGAACATTATAGCTTTCAATATTACGCTGACCTGTGAAACCAATCTGAAACTCATCTAACCTACAGTACTCCTTTACTATCCATATGTTTATCCAATGACTATCTAAAGTCCATAAAGTTGGCAAGTCCACTACTGTTGCAAGAGTAAAGAACCTACCTCTGCACATCTGTCCTATATCTATAACCCCTCAATTTAAAGCTATGTTCCCGTGTGCTAGCCATCACCATCCGAGGAAAAAGGCACTCACTGTCCACCGTATCTAATCCCCGATCATCTTGTATGTCTCAATTAAGTCACCTCTCAATCTCCTTCTCTCTAATGAAAACAGCCTCAAGTCCCTCAGCCTTTCCTCATAAGACCTTTCCTCTATACCAGGCAACATCCTGGTAAATCTCCTCTGTCAATCGAAGTGAACAGTGCCGTCACGTCGAATGATATCATGGTTGACAAAACCCTAGCCAGAGAAACAATAGCCAACCTACTGGACGTACAGAACAGAAAACAGGACGCTGAACTTATCAACAAATACGGCATACTTAAACTACTGGACTTGTGCCTCACAACACGCTTCACATTCAACAACCAGATATACGAACAAATCAACGGAACACCCATAGGATCACCAATCTCGGGACTCATAGCAGAGGCAGTTATGCAAAGGTTAGAACAAACAGTCCTACCACAAATTCAACCCAAACTCTGGGTCAGATATGTCGATGACACGTTTGTAATCATTAAAAACACGGAAATAGAAAAAACACACCGGATCACCAACGCCACACTCACAGGAATCCGATTCACGAGAGAACAAGAAAAGGATAGCCAACTCTCATTCCTAGACGTGATGGTACAGAGAACACCAAACGGAGAATTCACCACAAGGGTATACAGGAAAGCCACACACACAGACCAAGTACTAAACTATGAAAGTAACCACCCCAACACACACAAACAAAGTTGCATCAGGACACTATTCAAAAGGGCCACAACACACTGCAGCGCACCAGAACTGCAAAAAAAAGAAGAGGAACACCTATACAAGGTATTCCCCAAAAACGGATACCCACGCAACTTCATCAGCAGATGCCTAAGAGAAAGACCACGGAACGAGGACATACCACAACCAAAAGGACTAGCCAAACTACCATCCATCAGGAGCATCTCAGAACTGACAGCCAGACTACTGCGACCAACGTGAATTCGACTGGGACAACACTGCTATCATAGGGCAAGCCAGACAGAGAACAGCCAGGGAATTCCTAGAGGCATGGCATTCATCCACAAACTCCATCAACAAACACATCGACCTGGACCCAATATACCAACCACTACAGCGGACAGCTGAAACTGACAACCAGAAGCGGCAGGGACAGACCACTATAAACACCGGAGAAAACATCAAAGAAGCGCTTCGCAGGAGGCTCCCAAGCACTGATGATGTCGCCTAGCCAGGGGACGAAACGTTTGCAACAAAAACTTCCAGCTCGGCGAACAGAACCACAACAACTTCTTAACAACCTTATCAACCCCTATAAGGACTCTACTTCTCAACCTTTTCCCTTGCCTGAGAGGTGGTGACACCCAGGTCAAATGCTCTATCAGTTGTCTCTAACAAGAGAATAGCCTTACGGTCTTCTTGGACCATGGTGACTCTCTGGATAGCATCTATTCTGAAAACTACACAGAGAGTAGATCAAGTATAAAAAGCAATCTGCACTTTAAAACATCCTAGGAATCTATTGGATTGTGAAGGCACATTTTAATGAACTGCTGGGATATTTCTCACAAATATTTGGATTTAAAATCAAATTAGAGTCACAGAGATGTACAGCATGGAAACAGACCCTTCGATCCAAGTTGTCCATGTCATCTAGATATCCTAATTTAATGTAGACCCATTTGTCAGCATTTGGCCCATATCCTTCTAAACCCTTCCTATTCATATACAAATATTGTGATTGTACCAGACTCTACCACACTCTCTGGCAGCTCATTCCATACACAACCACCCTCTGCGTGAAGAAGTTGCTCTTTAGATCCCTTTTAAATCTTTCCCCTCTCATCTTAAATCTATGCTCTCTAGTTTGGGATTCCCCTACCCTGAGAAAAAAGACCTTGACTATTCACCCTATTCAGTTAAAAACTAGGGCTGCAGATGCTGGAAACCAGATTCTAGATTAGAGTGCTGGAAAAGCACAGCAGTTCAGGCAGCATCTTTTTTGAGAAGGAAAACTTCTTCAAGGCAGGCATCCTTTCAAGAGGATTCACAGTAAGGTTAAAATCAAATAAGTAAAAACAAGGGCTGCAGATGCTGGAAACCAGATTCTAGATTAGAGTGGTGCTGGAAAAGCACAGCAGTTCAGGCAGCTCTATTCCTGATTAAGGGTTTTTGCCTGAAACGTCGATTTTCCTGCTCCTCGGATGCTGCCTGAACTGCTGTGCTTTTCCAGCATCACTCTAATCTATTCACCCTATTCAGCCTATCATGATTTTATAGACATCTGTAAGTTCACCCCACAGCTTCTGCTATTCAAGGGAAATTAGTCCCAGCCTATTCAGCCTCTCTCTTTAGCTCAAACCCTCCAGCACTGGCAACATCCTTGTAAATCTTTTCTGAACTTGTTAAATTTAGTTCTCTGTGTCTCAATCAAGAAATCAGATTTGGATATGGTATGAAATTTTCTGTATCTTAGTTTTAAAAGAGCATATATATCTGAGGGAGAGTCCAAACAAATATGGAAGTGGTGACTTACTGAATAAGACACTATCATCAGTAAAGCCTTATGATGGAAAAAAAGATGAGTGATGGAGTAGTTGAATACAGTTGGGCCAGGGACATTACCCGAACGAACATTTGTTATTATGTCCTGGCATTGCAATGATTAACCTCTCACAAGTTTTTGGGTATGATCATAAGCAGTGGAGAGCTTTTCCTTTGATCACCATTGCCTTTGATTATACCGAGTCAAAAATCCCATGACACTAGGCTACAGTCTAACAAACTGCTTGATGCCATTCTTGGTCGAGTGCTGCCCTCAGGTCAAAACCAAACACTCACACCTTTCCTGTGGAATTCAGTTCTTTTGGTCTGAGGTTTGACTTTATACTGTGCAACTCTATGGGGTTTGGAGTCAATGTTTAGGGCTCTCAGTGTTACACCCTCTTCATTGTACACCACTGTCATTTGGGGGTTTGTCCTGCCAGGAGGAAAGGTTGTATTCAGGAATGACAGGGGAAGGGTCTGGAACTTTTGTTATAAGTTATAATTTGATTATATGTTCTGAACTTTGAATTTTAAAAGGTGACTATGCTTTAAAATGTCTCTTATAATTTTAGTGAAACAAATTATCAAGATGGAGGAGTTGGTGATTAGAACGAATGTTTGCCCTGAGATTATTTGGTTGAATGGGGTAAGAAACACCAATAGAAATCTGTTGGAAAGATACATTTTTCACATTTTGAGACACAAAGTAAGACTGCTATTTCTTTTGTTAGAGACTGAGGAAGATGAGGAAAGATACAAAGGAATTACTGCCGTGTTGAGAAGTAGTTTACTGCTGCAAAGAGCAGGGTGAACTGTTTTTTGTATTAACAGCTATGTTTTAAAATGCTTGTTGTCTGTTCAAAAGGAGGGGGCAGGACTGAGAAAACTTTTGAAGATTTAAGACAGAAGGAAACTTTAGTTCAAGAACATAGTTTTTTGGAGTAGAATTAAACTATTTAGTCCTTTAAGCCTAGTCTGACATTTGATAAGATCATGACTGATTAAATTGTGATCTCAATTCCACTCTCCCCTCTGTCCATCGGAACCCTAGGGTTACATGTCTTTCAAAAATATATCTAATTCAGTCTTGAATAAATTCAATGATCCAGCCGACATTATGTCATAAGGAAGAAAACTATTGACTCTTTGAAATAAAGCAATTCTCTTCAACTTGGGATGTTAGTTATATGTTAAGTATTGTTTGGTCTATGTTGATTTAGGATTATTTGTTACAATAAAAACCATAAAATTGTGCAATCATGTTCCTCAGTTATCTTTGTTGATCACTTGAAATTAAGCTAGTTACAGAACTACTATGCTATTATATTTTTAATTGTATGTTATTCTTGGGCTGCTATGTGTATCATTGCTATTTGTTAATGATACAATATGTGATTGCTTAGAGCTTTAGCCCATGGTTCATTTTACCACTTCCAAGCCTAAGGAAAGTATATCTTAGTTGATGACATTTCTATTAAGGTGGAATGCAGCGGAAAGGTCACTGTTAGATGCATGACTTCACAATTTGTAGTGAAGATGTTGAACATAAATTGCATTTTGTAAGGAATGAGGACTTGTTTTTGGAAGCAATCTTATATGCTGCCTATGAAGAAACAGATTGCAATTCAACAATATAAGTTATTTTGTCAGATGCAGAAACTGCAAAGCCTTGCAACCAACCCAACAGTTGTTGGGTGTAATGTTGGTGTTTTGAATCAGCGTTATAGATATCTGGGTGGATCAGAGACACTTTATGTTCTCTTACCGTAACCCAAATATCTAAGATGATTGCCTGCTGCATTAACCACATTTCTTTGCAATTTGGAAGAGGAGGTCAAATCTAAATTCTGACCCAAAGCCATTTTAGGTGTATTGATCTTAGCTTTGTTACAAAATCACTGAGATGAATTGCAGTATCAGAGATGAGTTGAAGAGCTGCCCCAGACTCCTGATGCTTCTTTGAATGTTCTTAAATATACTTAAGAAATTTAGGAGGAGGAACCTCCAGAGATTGATAGAAGCTGCTGTCTGTGGCAATGTCTGCAACATCATGAACATCCATTAATTCACAAAATGTAAGGAAACAAAAGCAGATTGGAAATGTAGAATCAGCTTTAAGGGTGTACAGGCTACTTCATTTTATTTTCTGTATTTTGGATTGGGGACTGAACTGGAGAAAAGACTTTTCCATCATGAAGGACTGAGGAAGGAATGGTTTATTTTCAAAAAAGCAAGTTACCAAAGCTCATTGCTTTATTCAAGCAGCATAAGAAGATATTTGTAGAAGGACTAGTCTGTGTACAAAGTGTGATTTGGCGAGCTGTAGGTTGCTGGCTGATTTATGGAGTTGTGACCAATTGGTGATGTGAAAGGCAACCAGCCTGACAACAAATATCTGGCTGAACAGCTTGTGGTGTGCATGATACTGGCAGAAGCCTTCATACTGCAGAAAGGGCAGATGGTGTGTCTCTGTCCAGTCAAATACCTAAAGCCTGAAGAAAGCCATTTTCTTTTCTCTAAGCTGTTGAATTTAACCAACGAGTTAGAGACTGTATAATTGTAAAGCAGTCACTTTGTTCCTCCTGTGATGAAATGAAAAAAAAACCTAAAGGAAAAGCTCAAAGGAATAAAAGTCAATGAAAACAAAAAGGACCCTTTCAATAAATCCTGAGGAATGTGCCATTTAACAGTTTCCCAATTTTGTTTTATCCCTCCACCCATAACACCAGCCTTTTTTTTTGGAGTATCTCTCTGTACGTGTGTTGAGCTGTGGGGCGTGTGTTCAAAGGGGTTTAAAACTTTAACTTGTACAGTTATATATCTACATGTCATAGTTACTTACCTGCAGTTAAAATCTATTGGGTTTGCATGAATTAGTAGTTTTTGATAAGTTTAGAAATCTCATCCGAGTTGAATTAATTTTTAACTTTTGTGATGACTCCAGGAATAGCATGGTGTGATTTTCAGCTCGCTACTCCAATAAGGCATGACAAGAGCATGATCTGGCTGTAAGCTGGCTGGGACCTATTTATCTCAGATGTATTAGAATGTGCATGGAACTTAGAAAGCAGGAGGAGTAACAATGTTAAAGAAATAATCCAATTTGGATTAGGAAGAGGTGATCAAATTAAGATTGAGTTGTCCATGAAAAATCACTGGGTAAAATTAGAGAATGGAAAGTTGCAACACTTTAGTCAGAAACGACTTCAAAAAACTTGATAACAGTGATAAAGTGGTGAGATGCATCAATATAGTGACCTGAGAAATCTTTTGCAGAGTCAAGATGGTTATAATGGCTAGATAAGGTGGAATTGGGTACTGCAGATGCTGGAGATTAGACTCAAGATTAGAGTGGTGCTGGAAAAGCATAGCAGGTCAGGCAGCATCCGAGCAGCAGGAAAATCGACGTTTCGGGCAAAAGCCCAAAATTCTGTGACTACACGTTTCTGATTTCAGTGTATTTTGAACCAACAAGACTGTTGAGTAACCAAATTAATTAACAATCTAATGAGAACAAGGAGCTAAAGGTGACCAGAACATAAGTGAATACAACATTATATTTGAGGTCAAGACGCCAGAGTTACAAACCAATGTTTTAAGTTGGTATGAGGCTGACTTTGCACTTTGAGGAGTCGGGGGTCATGGTCCATGTCAGTCATGAGGTTCCCCAATTCTTTGCAGATGCGCAAATTGTCAAGCTCTAAGTTAGGAAATATGAAATGGCTTCCTTTCTTTATTCAAGCCATTTGAACCTTCTTAGTTGGCCTCAGCAAGGTTAATTGAAAAGGATTCCTTCCTTCTGGATACCTTTCTCCCAGATCAGACTTTTCTGAGTTAACAAAAGAGTGAGTTAATGTGAGTGAGATATTTTTACTAAATGTAAGAGAAAAATTAAAGCAACATGAACACACAGATTTGAAATGTGAAGTGAGTGCTGACTAGAAATATATCACAAATTCTTTGGTGTGACTAGGATAACCTCCCTCACAGCATTATGGGTTGCTATACACCAAATGAACTACAGCGGTTCAACTGGTCAGCTCACCACCACCTTCTCAATGGCAACTAGGAGTGGCAATAAATGTATGCCCAGCCAATGACACCCCGTTTCTGTGAATGAGTAAAACATTGTTTTTTAAAGAAATTAGTCTCTGAATTCCTTGATGGGAGGTTGTGGGCATTACATTGGGAGATATTGGCAGAACAGATGTTTGTCATTAAACAGTTGACTTTGAGATGCTTGACATTGCATGTCAACTGAAAGATCTTTGTCCTGTCAACAAAGGAGAGAGAGTGAGAGTGATGCCTTCCTTTTTACACGCAGTGCAGGTAAGAATACAGTTTTTTTTCAGTTGTGAGCTTGACAGCACACAGCTTCACCCACTTGCACAGACAAAAATCATGGTTGAAACTAGTATTTAGCCCCATTCCTGTGTATTCTTGAAAGGGGTAAATGCAAGCATATCTCTTACCCAGACTGCTCTCTTTACTCCAATCATGCTTGCAGTTTGAGATTACTCACAGGAGATTACATTTCAGTTTGCAATGCATTTCTCCCTTTGGAGTTCTTCTCTTTAAAGATTCCTTTTGACTCATCAGCTGTGACATTCAAAGCTGAGGTTAATCACACAGACCTTCAAGATAGTCACTGAGTTTCATTGCTCAGAATTTATATTCTCCTTCATTTCTTGACTGTGTCTCCTCTTGTTGTTATAAAAAAAAAAGCATTTTTAATTAAAATGTCATTATATCTGTAGGTGATATGAGATTATGAACTTAGAGGGCTGCGGAGATAATGCTGGAAAATGGGATGAGTGGATAACTCTTTCAGGAGCCAGTACAGACACAATGGGTCAAATGGCCTCCTTCTGTACTGTAAAATTTTATGATTCTATTATGTACAATTGTCATCACATAGTATGAATAGCATAGGTAGAAAGAGGAACAAAGTTTTACCAGCAATGTTTAGGGAGCTAGGAGAGTCTAGCAAACAGGACCTCAAAAGTAGGAAATGTTGTATTGCTATTAATATCTCACCCATTGTTGAATGCAGAAATGTGATTGAACAGCATACACATAAGTATTCCTGGTGAAGGGCTTATGCCCGAAATGTTGATTCTCCTGCTCTTTGGATGCTGCCTGACCTGCTGTGGGCTTTTCCAGTGCCACCATTTTCGACACTGAACTCCAGCCTCGCAATCCTCCCTTTCTCCTGGCATATACATGAGCGCCTGGAGAGATGATGGAGAAGGGAGGGTTTTTGAATTCTGGAATCTGGGACTAGTTATGGGGGAAGTGGAATATAGCCAGACCAGTTGGTGTGCACCAAAACATCCCATAACTAGCATCCTCTCACAATACTGTGTTATTGCTGTTGGTGAGGAATTAAATTAACTTGGGGGATGAGACCAGAATGTAACAGTGAAAGGAATAAACATCAGGATGGTGCCCAAACATTGAGAAAAGTGGATTGCACAAGAGCAAGAAATAGTTACATTTTGTGCAAGTTGTTAAACTTGAAAGGGTTCAGGAAAGATTTACAAGGATGTTGGCGGGGTGGAGGGTTTGAGCTATAGGGTGAGGCGGAATATCCTGGAGCTATTTTCCCGGGAGCATTGGAGGCTCAGAAGTGACCTTATGGAAGTTTATAAAATCATGAGTCTCGTGGATGGGGTAGGGGAATCCTAAACTAGAGGGCATATGTTTAAGGTGAGAGGGGAAAGATTTAAAAGGGACTTAAGATTCAACTTGTTCACCCAGAGGGAGGTATGTGTGTGGAATGAGCTGTTGGAGGATGTGATGTAGGCTAGTATAATTGCAACAATTAAAAGGCATCTGGATATATATGAATAGGAAGGGTTTGGAGGGATATGGGCCAAATGCTGGCAAATAGGTCTTGTTTAATTTAGGGTATCTGATCTGCATGGACAAGTTGGACCGAAGTGTTTGTTTCCATGCTGTAAGTCTCTATTACTCGATGTCTCGAAGTCAGAATAATTGATAATACAGCAATGTTTCTGCAAGATTTGTAGGTATGTACAAGATTTGTATGTAAACAGCTGTACACATGTAAACACATGAAGCTTAGAAAATAATAATACTGAGCTGCAGTTGTTAACAGCCATGTGGGAATGTGATGTAGTGGCAATGATGGAAACCTGGCTTTAAAAAGAGCAGGAATGGGTACACATAATTCAGTGATATTATTTGCTCAATATTATTATTATTAAGACAAGGGAAGAACGAAAGGAGGGTGTGCTGTCTGTAAGGATTAAGACGAACATTACCATGTCAGAGGAGATTTCTTAAAGGGAACATGATGGAATCTAGTTAATTAGGCTTAAAGAACAATTACTAATACACATTTGGGTGTATTCTATGTTCTACACTATTCAACCAATGGGAACTGTAGGAAGGAGTAAATTACACAAAGACGCAAAACCTATTCAGTTTAATGGAGGACATTAATCATTCTTGTATGGGATGGAATAGTAACAGTGTAATGGTTAGTGGAGAAGGGGGTGTTGGAGTTCCTGAAGTGTGTTCAAATGATTTTCTGGATCAGTATGTCTCCATCCAATAAGGAAGGATGACGTCCCGGATCTGGTTCTTGGGAATGAGGTGGGACAAATGGATTAAACAGACAGGGAACTTTTCAGGAGGAGTGATCATAATATAACATGTTTTAGGTTAGCTGTGGAAAAGAATAACTAGCAATCTGAAATAAAAATATTAAATTAGAGGAGGATGAATTTGAGTGGGACAAGAATTGGTGAGGGAAAAGTAGCATTCATGCAATACGTGTCTGGCAATAGCCATTTTCAGTGAGAATCTGACTGTCAGCACGCAATGTTTAATGACATTGCCATGGTAAACTCTCCCACTATCCATGTTGTTGGGGTTACCATTGACCAGGAAACAAACTGGACAAATGATATAACTCCTGTGACTACAAGCACAGGTCAGAAGCTCAGAGAACTATGCAATGAGTAACTTACTTTTTGTCTCCCCAGTGGCTGTCCATCTTGTACAAGGTACAAATCAGTGATGTAATGAAACACTCTCTTACTTGCCTGGATAAAAAAAAGCTCTACCAATTCAAGAAACTCTGCACTATCCAGGACAAAGCAGCCCTCTTGATTGACTACCCCATCCACTACTTTCACCACCATGTACAGTGGCAATGGTATGTCCCATGTGCAGAATGCACTGCAGCAACTCACCAAGTCTCCTTTGGATTAGCATCTTCAGAGCTATGACAAGGGAAATAGACATATAGGAACACCTTTAGCTGTAAGCTTCCTTCTCAGCTACATACCACCCTGAGTTGGAGCTATATTATGAACCCTTTATTCTTGCTGTGTTTGAGTCATGGAACTTCCTTTACGTCAGCCCATTGGTTGTACTGACACCCAAAGGAATTGTGTTTCAAGCAGGGAGCCCACCTTTGTCATGTCAAAGCAATTAGGCATGAGGAACAAATGCTGGCCGAGCCAACAATCCTTACAATCCCATGAACAATTAAAATAAACTCAAAAAATTTTAGCTTGCAGATTTTAGAACATAAGTCTAACATGACATGCTGATTCTGTAATTGGATAACACTTACTAAACAATCCCGATTGTGCTAAGAATTGCATGAACAACCAACTCATTTATTTAATATTCAAAAATTTAGCAGTTAAAATACTATTGCAGGAAGAATTAACAAACACAAGGGCTATAAAAGTTAGGTCACTGCTATTATACAGGTAAACACAGTACCTTATCTGAGCAGTGAGATCAATGTGGATTACAGGATGTTTTACATTGACCTGAACAGGCAGACAAGGGTTTCAGTTCAACACAGCATACGATGTATAAACTTGCTTTTGAATTCTCTTGAGTTCATAAAGTCAAGGGGTGTTCTAATTGATGTGTTTAAAATGATATAGAGATTTGGTAGGCAGATAAAAATAAAGTATTGTGCAAACATTCAGAATAATAATGAAGTGTGTGGGAGAACATTTTCCTATCAGCTCTCAAGTTTCTAAAGTCAACAACTTATTCTTACCTCAATTAGGTGAATATAACCTATATTTCATAAAGCAAACAATTGCACTTAGTCACAATGAAATTCCCTTCATGCGTTGCTTAAAATTATTGCTGATAATGTTAGTTAACATATGGGTTAATGTCATTTTTCAATGACTAACATATCAATTAAAAATAGTCTATCAAGATGGAGAGGTACAGAAAGAACATATGAACCTCATCAAAAGTAACTTCTATTTTTGCATATTTTAATTTGTGTTATAGCTCAATACTGCATACAAAGGAACAATTCGAGTATGATTGGTATGAACATTTTTGACCCAAAAGGTGTTTGCAACAAAAGTAATGTTCGTACAACATGACAAACCGGCAGTATTCTAACTATAAACTTTCATGAAATTTATGTTCAAAATTTCTCATCATTTTAAATTTCATGTTAAATAAAGAGTTTAAAACAGTGGACATGATCAGAGACGATAGCTTTGGCAAATAGAGTGAAAGCGAATCCGAAGGATTTTTACAAGTACATTAAGGACAAAAAGGTAACGAGGGAGAGAATAGTGCCTCTCAAAGATCAGCAAGGTGGCCTTTGTGTGGAGCCACAGGAGATGGGAGAGATACTAAATGAGTATTTTGCAGAAGTGTTTACTGTGGAAAAGTACATGGAAGGTATAGAATGTAAGGAAATAGATGGTGATATCTTGCAAAATATCCATATTACAGAGAAGCAAGTGCTGGGTGTCTTGAAATGCATAAAAGTGGATAAATCCCCAGGACCTGATCAGGTGCACCCTAGAACTCTGTGGGAAGCTAGAGAAGTGATTGCTGGGCCTCTTGCTGAATATTTGTATCATTGATAGTCACAGGTGAGGTGCTGGAAGCCTGAAGGTTGGCTAACGTGGTGCCACTGTTTAAGAAGGGTAGTAAGGACAAGCCAGGGAACTATAGACCAGTGAGCCTGACGTCAGTGGTGGGTAAGTTGTTGGAGGGAATCCTGAGGGACAGGATGTACATGTATTTGTAAAGGCAAGGACTGATTAGGGATAGTCAACATGGCTTTGTGTGTGGGAAATCATGTCTCACAAACTTGATTGAATTTTTTGAAGAAGTAACAAAGAGGATTGATGAGGGCAGAGTGGTGGACATGATCTGTATGGATTTCAGTAAGGTGTTCAACAATGTTCCCCAGGGGAGACTTGTTAACAAGGTTAGATCTCATGGAATACAGGGAGAACTAGCCATTTGGATACAGAACTGGCTCAA
>NC_057723.1:12936803-13011101 GCF_004010195.1 Chiloscyllium plagiosum | reverse complement strand
GATAAATGCGAGGTGCTGCATTTTGGGAAAGCAAATTTTAGCAGGACTCATACACTTAATGGTAAGATCCTGGGGAGTGTTGCTGAACAAAGAGACCTTGGAGTGCAGGTTCATAGCTCCTTGAAAGTGGAGACGCAGGTAGATAGGATAGTGAAGAATGCATTTGGTATGCTTTCCTTTATTGGTCAGAGTACTGAGTACAGGAGTTGTGAGGTCATGTTGCGGTTGTACAAGACATTAATTAGGCCACTTTTTGAATATTGCGTGCAAATCTGGTCTCCTTCTTATCGGAAGCATGTGAAACTTGAAAGGGTTCAGAAAAGATTTACAAGGATGTTGCCAGGGTTGGAGGATTTGAGCTTTAGGGAGAGATTGATTAGTTTGGGGCTGTTTTCACTGGGTGACATTACATAAGTTTATAAAATCATGAGGGGCATGGATAGGTTAAATAGATAAAGTCTCTTCCCTGGCGTGGGGGAGTCCAGAACTAGAGGGCATAGGTTTATGGTGAGAGGGGGAAGATATAAAAGAGACTTGAGGGGCAATTTTTTTCACTCAGAGGGGGAAGCGTGTATGGAATGAGCTGCGAGAGGAAGTGGTGGAGGCTAGTACAATTGCAACACTTCAAAGGCATCTGGATGGGCATATGAATAGGAAGGGTTTAGAGAAATATGGGCCGGGTGCTGACAAGTGGGACTAGATTGGTTTGGGATATCTGGTCGGCATGGATGAGTTGGACTGAAGGGTCTGTTTCCGTACTGTACATCTCTATGTCGCTATGACTCTATGACTCTTTAGAATACCATTGTGCATATTGTACAGACCAAAGTCTGAGGAATACCTTGAACAAAATTTGCAAACAAAGACGTTCTGCAAAAGGTCACTTTGCAGTGGTGCAGAGTTGAGCGTTTAAGATGATGAATTGCTGGGGTAGATAAACAGAAACCGTTTCTTTTGATGGAGAATCCAAACAGGTGTGTGCAACTTTAAAGTTAGAGCTCAATCATGAAGGAGTGATTTCAAGATGCACAGCTTTACATTAAGCATAAATGAAGTCTCTACACCTGAAAAGCTGTTTGCGATGGGCTGTCAATGGAAGCCTTCAAAACCAATAAGATTGATAGAGTTTTGTTCGGCATGTGTTTTAAGAATTGCACAATTAAAGGCGGATAGATGGAGCGAAGGTTACAGGTCAGATATGATCAAATTGAATGGCAGGCTAGGCGAGAGAGACTGAATGGTTTATTTGAGTTCCATGGGTTTATGTAAAACTGCAAATCTAACTTTTAAAGATTGCCTTGATAGCTTATTTTGGAAATTCCTATTAAACCCACAAAATATTTCAGTACTTCCTGTGGCCAAAGGTAAATAGCCTGGCATCTTTTGTTCTGCACATCGCGCCCATAATTCTTTTAAGCTGCTTTCTTCATCTTCTTAGTTACCTCCTAGATGTTGAGCAAAATCACTCCAAGATTTAATTCCATCTGCCTTTTCTTTTCTGTGGAGAAAACATTCTGTCCTCACTTGGCACATTTCTCTGATGGCTGAGCTCAGATATGCAAGCCAGTAGTAAGGGAATTGAGTAAGGCTAATGCCATCTTGAATAGATTGCTTGGAGAGTAAAGTTAGCTCTTATGCCAGAGCTCCCCTTTGTCCACTGGAGAAGCACATGTTCCACTAGACTGAGGCACAGAACTCTTGGAAGTTTGGCACATCTATACACCAGGACACTGAAATTCAGTAAGGATTCTGCCACAGAGAAAGTTTGTTTAACAGATACCAAGTATGGAGGGACTGTGTTATGAGGAGAGGTTGAGTAGAAGGGGTCTGTACTTTTTGAACATAGAAAAATGAGAGGGAACCTTATTAAAACATATAGGATTCTAAAGTGACTTGACAGAGTAGACATAGAATGGTTCTTTCCCCTTGTGGGAGAGCCTCGGACCAGAGGACATAATCTCAGAATAAGGAGTCACCCATTTAAGGTGGAGATGAGAAGAGATTTGTAGAATAGAGACACCAAGGGGTTCAGATTTGAAATTTGCATTGCAGGTAGACAGGGTCATTAGCAAGGCATTTAACATGCTTACCTTCATTGCTCCGACCTTTGAGTATAGGAGTTGTGATCTCACGCTGAGGTTGTACAGGACGTTGGTGAGACCTCTTCTAGAATACTGTGTGCAGTTCTAGTCGCCCTGCTATAGGAAGGATATTATTAAATTGGAGAGGGTTCAGAAAAGACTTACCAGAATTTGCTGGGAATGGGAAGTATAAAAACAGATTGGAAAGACTGGGACATTTTTCACTGAAGCATAAGAGGTTGAGGGGTGATATCTTATTGGGGTTTATACAACCATGAGCGATATAGAAGAGGTGAATGAAAAGGGTCCTTGCCCTTGGGTTGGGGAATTCAAAACAAAGGGGGCAAATTTTTAAAGTGAGTGGAGAAGGATTTTAAAAAGACAATGAGGGGTAATTTTTCTGCACAATGCATGGTTTATGTGTGGAATAAACTGCCAGAGAAAGTGGTGGATGCAGGTACAGTTACAATATTTAAAAATCATTTGGATAAGTTCATGAATAGGAAAGATTTGGAGGGATATGGGTCAAAATCAGGCAGGTGGGATTAGTTTAGTTTGGGAACATGATCAAGTACAGACTGATTGAACCAAAGGGTCTGTTTCCATGTTGTATGACTCTATGAATTATTTCTTTCAGAGGGTAGTGAATTGGTGGAATTTGTTACCGCAGATGGCTGCTGAGGCTGAGTTATTAAGTATATTCAAGGCTGAGATGGACAAATTTTAAATCAGAAGGGAATCAAAAGTTATTTGGAAAAAGCAGGAAAATAGAGTAGAGGTCTGTCATGACCTCACTGAATTGTGGCACAGATTTGAAGGGCTGCCTGGTCTTCTTCTGCTAATAACCGTAATTGACTGAAAGTGTCTCCTTATGCAGTCTGTCTGGGGTTCCATGGATCCTGAAATGAATTGCTTTGAAGACTGGCAGAATGTCAGGAGTGGTTTTTTTTTAGGTTTTCAATGCCATAGTGATTATTTAATGATGTTTGTTGAAAGGGAAGTGCCAAAATAACAGAAGGATTTTGGGTTCTTCGCTTAGTCTAGTGCTATATTCTTCAATTGAAGCCGAGAAAGAAACATTCAGCTTCTTCGTGAATTTGATGATATTAGTAACTTGCATTATCTTCCTGGGTGGTCAGTACCCACATTTACCATCCTTTGTGTGAACTAGGTAAATAAATAACAACATTGAGCTTGCATGGATCCTGAAAACATTGGTAAAGTTTGACCTGAGTCTTCTTTGAAGTGATGCTAACATTTTCATTTTGTGCAGTCTTAACTTGGAAGTTCAGCATTTAGTTTTCAGTATCAATTTTAAAAATATCTACTCTGTACTTGCTCCAAACTTGAATGCCCAATTATAATATAATGTCCAGTATTTGTTGCAGCAGATGGAGTGAAATCAAAATCTGAGTGGACCTTGTTTGGGCTTATGCTCTATTCATCTCACTACATAATCCAAGATTGTATAAAGAAATTCTGAAAAGGCTCGATAATGCATCTATATTACTCTGCAAGAAATGCCTTAACTCCTTCACATACATTGAATGTCTCTGTAACAAACAATATCAGTACTTTGCACAAAGTAAGACCCCACAGACAACTTAATGACCAGATAACCTGATTTGTTGATAAAAAAATTATTGGAGATCTTCAACGACAATGAACAGTGGTAATCAGAAACAGAGATGATCCCCCCAAGGGTTCTATTGATCTCATGATTCACAGAAAAAAAAAATTTGTATGAGTTGCATTTTTTCTTCCTGGATGGGTTTACTGCGGGTTCTATGCGTCACTGAAAATTACGTGTCTAAAACTGATATAGGGAAATAATGCCATTTAGTATCACTGTTACAAATGACGAAGTGAGAAATGTGGTCTTTGAATATTCTGCACATCTCGACTTGGGTTTTCTTGAGTGCAAGGTGATTGTGGCAAGTTTTTTCCCCTTCAAGATACTGATTTTGGAGATTATAGTACTTACTGACCCATATATGGATCTTTAAGGGTTTCACGATTTGTAAGTCATAAAACGCTAGTAAATTTTGTTATATTCTTTTAACTACTTCTATTTTATTAGTGGCATGTATTCACTAATATGTAGTGAGTCAGAATCTGACAATGAATCTTGAAGTAGATTCCATGCTAGTCTCTGGAGGTGGCATTTCCCACCTTTACTTTCCACCTGTTTACCTCATTTCCTCTGTGGCAGTGAAGGATATAAAGAGTCTGTAATGTTTGAACAAATTACAATCCGTTCATCCATAAACAATACTAAGTAGCTGAAAGAAAAGCTTTACAGAAAGATGATGCGCCTGTGCCTACTTTTATTTAGTTGCTGTGTTTTTGGCAGTTTTGAAGAAACTGAGATTGATGAAATTCTTCAAGCTTTCGAGGGGATTAATAGTCTAAATCTATCATCGGTAAGATAATGAAATCTATTTTAGCACAGCATAAAATATTTTTATACATATTTGTACATAATATGTGAAAATATATGTGTGAGTGATGCTGATCTACAATACTAAAGAATTATTTTCTTTCATAGGAATGGAGTGGCACCTATCTTGAAATTCCAAAGTATATATCGGTGAGCATTGATTTTTGATATTGTTTACAATTACTATGTTTCCAAACTTTGTTAAACATAACCAGAAAAGAATTAATTTGAGTTCATAATTCATGGATCAAATCCAGTTTTGAGAAGGAATCAGAGAAAAGCAAATTAGAGAGGAGTCTAGAATTTGTTTCTTTTGATCAAATGCAATAATTCAGTTATTTCTTCAGATGTTTATTACTGATGCACTATTTAGTTTCCTAATTCAGTTCGGTGCTGCTACGCATTCATCACTATTTCAAGACTACTTTTTTCTAAAGATGTGGTTGTCAATATTTTCTCACACACTAGTCTGTAGTGAACAGAAAGATTCAACCACAGAGACAAACCAAGAAAACTCTTAACATGCAAGAGTCCCAGGCCTCAGATCAAGTAGTAAAAGCATGATCTCATAGGCCAGAAGCAGAATTAGTGGCATGACTTCAAAATGCTGTGCATTTTTTCTTTAGTTTATAAAAAAGAAAAATAAAGCACAATAACAATATCTGGAATGACAATCACTTGAAAAATGGTTTGTTGGACTGTTGTAATATAACAAGGCAACATCAAAATGTTATTATGTTATTAGTCATTTTTCATCTATATCCTGTTTATACAGTCTCACTTGAGTATTGACTGCCATTTCATGTAGACATTTAGGAGAAGACAGGTATATCATACCATGTGAGACATCAGACTGATAAAATCTATGGGTGCCATAGTTAGTGAATTGATCACTGATCATTCATACAGATATTTGGTCATTTTGAAACTGCATCTGCCTGATTATCTGAGAGCTGCAGTAAAATGTCTTCAATATAAATTGTGTTTTTTTTTGAAAAGTGATGAATGCAATCAAACTTATAATTCAAAATCCAACATTGTGCTGGAAGGGATGCATCCATATTTCACATATAATGTAAACCTGGCATCAGATTAATAGCTTACAAATTTATTGAAACTTGCAATCACTGAATATGTATTTTTATATACATTTCTAAAATGGAAAGGTAGAGCAAAGATACTGTTGTCAGTGGCTTTGGACTACATGTGATTCCAAATTCAGAGCAATGTGATTGACTCATAATGTCTGAACTGGCTGAACAAACCACAGAGTAGTCAGAAAGGTGGCTCACCACCACTTTGTGAGGGATAATTAGGGATGGGCAGTAAATGCTGATTTGTTTGGAGACACCCACATTCTGTGAACAAATTTTTAAAATGCGGGGCTGGCTTCTTGAGCACTCCATGTCAAATCGGCAGCCTGTGAGATAGAGTCTGATAATTGCCAAGTAGTCAACCGAGCTGATGCTGGCATGGGGTGAGTTTTATCAACTCTCCAATTGATCCAAAGGAAGGTTGATTTCATTTTGAAAGATGTTAGTTGCTGGAGGTGTGCAAAGTAGAATATGCTGGATGGAAATCTGGAAATTGTCCTCTCCTGAAGCTGCTTGTAATAATTCCCCACCCCCAGGAATACACTAAACTGTTGGTGATAGTGGTAAGAACTATATAATGAGGGGGAGGGGAAAATTTGAAAATAAAATTCATGTCAAAAATCCCGTCAGTTTGGTAGGTTATGTTGCACTAATGTCCTGAAGTTTCTTTTTGCAATTTAATATCAAGAGATCTTGCGATGAATTTTAAAGTTAAAATGGGACAGAATGTAACTGAGGTGGAAAATACTAAAGAGTGCAAAATCTTGAGGAGCTACCATCTTGTCAATTAGGTATAAAACTGGCATTTCAGATTAACAACCTGTTAAGGAAACTTCCTAACCTTCATTTCAACTAATTTCATTGTCAGTTTTACATCCAGTTGACTTTAAGCAGCATCATTTAAAATCTAGCCTTTTGTCAATTATTTTTAGGTTATTCCAGGCAAACCTATTTTCTCATTCTTACATAGTTCTTTCTTTATAATTACAGAAAACATGTCATGCTGAATATCTCAAAATATATGTTAAATCCTTGAAGACCCTACAAATCGACTGTGAAAATGTAAGTTTTAAAATAAACCATGTTTGCCATTTGTAACAAACTTGAAATAGTGAAGCTGAAAATGTGTTGCTGGAAAAGCGCAGCAGGTCAGGCAGCATCCAAGGAGCAGGAGACTCGACGTTTCGGGCATGAGCCAAAAGAAGGGCTCATGCCTGAAATGTCGATTCTCCTGCTCCTTGGATGCTGCCTGACCTGCTGCGCTTTTCCAGCAACACATTTTCAGCTCTGATCTCCAGCATCTGCAGTCCTCACTTTCTCCTTGAAATAGTGAAGATACAGTTCAGAGTACCTGTTGTAAAGCCAGGCTAGATAACTTGACCAAGCACAAGGCATTTTGGTGCCTTCTGGAAATTCTGCAAATTTGTGGATATGGGAAAGGGTAATGAATAGAAAAAGCACTGGAAATTTTAGTCACTCAGTATGAAAGCATTTCAAACATAATAAATTCTAGACATGAATTTAGGTGCTGAATAAAACTGAAAGAACTGCTTATGCTGGAAATCAGAAACAAAAATAGAATTTTCTGAGATTTCCAGCAATTTCTGTTTTGTTGCTGAATAAATGGTGTTTGGTCTTTAGGGCATCCAGTGTACACATTTATTTATAAGAATAAAATACTGGCAAAGTAAGATATAGTTAATTTGAAGCATGAGTGTACAGTGTGCTGATGGAAAATAAGCTAATATCTCCCTTCCCAGTCAGCAACCCTTGACTCTGAACAAATGCAATGAGTTAATTCAGAAGCACAGATTTGCTAAGGGAAAATCATGTCCAAGTGTCTTGCTGGAATTTTTTGAAGAAGTAACAGAGAGGGTTAATCAGGGCAATGCTGTTGATATGGTTTACCTGGACTTCCAAAAGACATTTGATATAATAGCACACAATAGACTTGAAGAAAGTTATAGCTCATGGAAAAAAAGTTCAGTAGCAATATGGATACAAGTTTGGCTGGTAATGGTTAGTGCATATTTCTCAGGCTGGAGGAATACATGTAGTGGATCTCCGAGGAGTCAGGTACATTTTCTGATAAGGTATAGAAATTAAATTGATTTTGATGTGGTTGTGGAATTAAAATTTTATGGCTGATGGAAAACTTGAGAGCACTATAAATTGTAGAACAGTATAGAACGTAAAGAAGATCCTGACAAATTAGTGGAGTAGGTAGATAGGTGGCAACTGAAACTCAATGCAGAGAAGTGAAAGATGATATATTTTGGAATAAAGGAAAAAGACAGGCAGTATAAAATAAATTATACTTTTTTAAAGTGAGTTCAAGAGTGGAAACATCTGAATGTGTCTCTGCATAATTCATTAAAAATGGCCAGACAGCTCGAGAGAGCAGTTAATAAAGCATGCCATACCATCCTTGGCTTCATTTATTGGATTTTAAATTACAAGTTGCAATGACATTATACTGAATTTATACAGGATCATAGTTAACCTCAGCTGCAGTATTGTGCACATTTCTAGGACACTATAGAAAGAATGTGAACACATTGGAAAGTGCAGACAAGGTTTATGAGAATGATTCCAAAGATGAGAAGAATCAATTAGAAGCATAGATTTGAGAAGTTGGGATTATTTTTCTTGGAGCAGAGATGACTCAGAGGACATGTGATGCAAGTTTTAAATACAGTGAAGAGCATGGCCAAAGACTGCTTGCAAGGGAATTGAGGACACAGATTTGAAATGATTTGTAAATGAAACAAATGTGAGTTGAAAAAATACTTTCTCATACAGTGAGTAATTAGGGCATGGTGTGTACTGCTTTAGTGGAGGCAGGTTCAATTGAGTTATCCAAGATTGCGTGGAATGATTATTTGACAGAAGCAACGTGAAGATGTACAGAGAAAATTCAGAACATTAACAGTCAGTCAAAATGCTCTGAGAGCTGGTGGTGGGCGAATGCACATCCTCTGCACCATAACAGTTCTGTAATTCTGTGACTTTATATCTTCCACTTCCTTTGCTGCAGGCAATGCTAATGCCATGACAATGTATTTATAGATGTTGTTGTTGCCAAGTTGTGGAGGGGGAGTGTGGTTAAATTTAGGGGGAGAGACTCCTTGTTAAATTACAATGCCAGTGGCGGTAGTTTGGGCTTTGTGTTAGCCTGTTACTCTTCATCTGCATTGAGCTTTTAAAAGGAAAGACTGTTACAAGCAGCTCCGGGTTAGACCTGGCTTATTACTGTCTTTTCAGTTTGCTCATTTTAGTGGTTTGTTTTAAAGAAAACTTTTCACAAATTCTTCTCATTGTTTGAAACTCTTTAGCAATCATTCCCCACATCCAGCTCCAGCTATTTCTCTTGTGCACCTGAGCCAAACATAGAACTTCCTGTCCCTCTATTTTTCACTCTTCCTTTTAAAAACACTTGCTTTAGTTTCATTTCTTCCCCTATTGGTTCTTGAAGAGGGCACCCTACACTGATGACTTGCCGTATTTCTGTTTCAGCTAGCATTCATGGCTGTTTCTTGCTTTTTGTCTGTGGCCCTTTATAAAGTGGCAAGCAGTTGTTGGAGCGGACCCAGTTGTGATGGGAATAAATGCATCTGTAGGGCTCTTGCAAAGTGAGTTTCAATCATACTTGGAATAGTCTTCAGGAACAATAATAGAGGGAGATCAAAGCTCCCTAGCCCTTCAAGTTATAGTTGAATATTTACAATGGTGAGCTTGCAAAAGCTTTTCTGTGAATGTAGGCATCGTGTTATCACTGGATTAGTAACCTAGGACCCAAGCCAGTATTCTGGGATATGAGTTCAAATCCCACTCTGGCAGAGGGTGAAATTTGAATTTGATTAACACTTAAAGTAAAAACTTAATAGATTAAAACCACATCTGGTTCACTGATGTCCTTTAGGGAAGGAAATCAGTCATCCTTAACTGTTCTAGCCTACATGTGACATCATACCCATAGCAATATGGTTGCCTCCTAAGTGGACAATTAGAGATGAGCAGTTGGCCCAAGCCAGTGGCCTCCCTCATCCGGATCCCATAAATGAATAAAGAAAAGGGAGAACTTGTCTGTATCATGTTTATGGTCAGCTCTTAATGTCGGTCAGAACTTGAAAAAGCTGGCTTATTAAGTTTTGCGAAGAGACATCAAATCTGCATCATTGCATTTCTTAGTGCCCAAAAAATAGAGAAAAATATGGTGTTAATGTGTTTATAAGAGTGAAATTTGACAAGTCAGGAAATAGTGTAATTTCAAATTGGCCTGAAGGAGGAGACAGTGAACTTGGATCTGACCAAGTGGTAGTATGTGGTCACTGTGGTCTTGCTGTCTGTGTGCAGCTATATCACTGAGTGTCTGCTCCTCATGTCCACGATGTGTCTAAAGATTACCCCTTCCTCTTTTGTTTTTAATCAGGATGAGATTTGCAGCAAAGTGGAAATTGAGTTTCAAAAACTTCTCAGCAAAGTCGTGGGGAATCTCAGCATTGTGCAAAGACACCTAGACAGCTGTGTGGTAAGTATTTCCTTTGTCTAATATTAAGAGGGAATATGTGCAAAGTCATTGATTGATTTGAAAACTTGCAGAACTTCTCTGGGTTTTGAAAATGTCAGACCTAACATGTTTTGTGCTTCTTTGTTTTTAAAGACTCGGCCGTGCACACCCCCAGCAGTTAAGGAGGTAAAATTGACATGGTTCCTGAAACAATTCAATTTGTTTTTAAACCACCGAAACCGCAGGTTGTGTTAACTGCAGCCATGGTTACGGATGGATGGGGCAACGGACCTTCCTCCTCGTCAGCGATAAAGAAAAGAGAATAATTGATGGATCTTGTTAATCCTCTGATAAAGAAAAATGTGCAGAACTTTTCAAAATGAAGAATGTTTTCTTTCTCCTCTTGCAATTTGTCAGCTCTCCAGTTTCTTTTCAGTGTTAATCCAAAGAAGGTAGACTCCAGAATACCTTCATCACTGCTAAAATATTTCAATGATTTGAAGAGGACTTTTCAATTGAATCTCTGTTATTTGATAATGCAACCCCACGAACATTATTTAGTGTCAAATTCAGTTTAGTGTTGGGAATTAATACAATGCAAGCAACAAAATGTCCTGATGCTAATATTCCAACTAGTGATTAACTCTTCCCATTAAAATGATATTCAAAAGATGCCTAAACCATATAGCTCACGTCGATGGTGAATGGATGGGAAAGTGTTAGATCTGTACTCACTGGCAGTGAATGTTGGAGATTGGGTTAGACAGTCATAACCCTATCCTAACCTACACTTTCTCTGGGTGTAGCCCACTCTGTCAAGGTTAAAGTGGCAGAATTACTCGAGTTACCTAAAATTTATAGAGCACTTACAAACAATTGGTACCTGACCTTAACTGAATTATGTTGAATTCAGCTCTGTGTTTTCTAAGTTGTGAATACTGCTCCCTGACAAGCACAAGAGCTTGTCTTATAGTGTCCCTTCAGTACAGGAAACTCTCTTAAGATGCTTGCTCTTTCAAGTCCTGAACTATAGTTGATTACTTAAATAGAAATAATGTGCAGTTAGGGAGAACGGGCAGGAGGGTGGCACAAAATCATAATTCTCATTCGGAGAGTTGGTGTGGACATGATAGGCTGAATAGCCTTTTGCACTATTCTGTGATTCTGTTTCATCTTCCACTTCTCTCAAATACAAGAGCAAGTGCTCAGCTAATTTTTGCCCCTATCTAGTCTCCAATAATCCAAGAAACCATAGTAAGGTTAATAGCACCTTTCTATCTCATCAAAATTAAAATGGTTGGTCCTCTTCTAAACATTTTTCTCCTTCTTTCCAAACGCCAATGATACTTATGTGCAGCTCGTGGCTGCTATGTTAAAAAGCCAAAGTCATTGTAGTCAATCTTGGTGAATCAATGCCTCAAGACTATGGAGTACTTCCCTTTAAAAAAATGCCTTCAGGGTTTTGAAAAGGAGATGCTGACAAATTCATATTTACCAATTTATCCTCTTTTTTAATCTTATTGATAGCTTTCAGGGTGAGACTATACATTAAAATTACTGTTGAAATGATAAGTAGAAGTGAGGATAAATGGTAAATTAGTTTCAAACTATGTTTGAGTGATGGCTATGTCATGTAGGTATATTGCAACAATATAGAGGTACAACAAAAGACTTTTTAGAAACAACTTACTCGCAAATTTTTTTTTTAAATTGTGTATTTATTGCATCTTGGCCATGGTAGTCTAATTGACCCATGTCATATTTATTTACATTACTAATGACAGATGAATGAATGTTTAATGTAACAATTCATGTTTTTAAGTTATGTAAAACTTGAAATATTTATGTCAATTGGATGTATTTATACTATTTATGGTAATTTTAAAAATAAAATGACTTCATTAAGTATATTTGCTTCAAAAGAATGGTTGTTATTCTTGAATATTCCAGTCAGCATATGCAAATCGTTTAAAATGATCAAACCTTTTGAATCAATGCTTACCACCATTCATGATTGCAGAGTTGAGAAGTTTCAGTTATGAAGATAGATTAGAGATGTTGGGACTTTCCCTTTGAGAAACGACAGCGTCGGGCTCTCTCCTCACAGTGAACTCACAAAGAATAGATAGCTTGCTAACTACTCTCATTCACCATTTGACTCTGAGCTACTGCCTTTAACGAGTGACTGAGAAACTGAACAATTAGTGAATCAGCTCAGCCCCCTGTCTATAGACAAGGACTGAATGAACTTAGTGTACAAAATCCCATGCAAGGACTGCACAAAACACTATATAGGACAAACAGGAAGACAGCTAACGATCCGCATTCATGAACATCAACTAGCCACAAAACGACACGACCAGCTATCCTTAGTAGCCACACACGCAGGAAACACCACAGAAGCGCTTCACAGGAGGCTCCCAAGCACTGAGGATGTCACCTAGACAGGGAACGAAACTTTTGCAACAAAAATTTCCAGCTCGGCGAACAGAACCACAACAACAGATCGGAAGCACTCGGATGAGAAAAATGGTAAGGTCCAGGGGAATGTTACTGAACAAAGAGACCTTGGAGGGCAAGTTCCTTGAAACTGCAGTTGCAGGATGATAGGATAGTGAAGAAGGTGTTTGGTATGCTTTCCTTTATTGGTCAGAGCAGTGTAGGATTTGGGAGGTCAAGTTGCGGCTGTACAGGACATTGGTTAGGCCACATTTGGAATACTTTTTGCAATTCTGGTCTCCTTCTTATGGGAAGGATTTTGTGAAACTTGAAAGGGTTCAGAAATGATTTAAAAGAATATTGCCAGGGTTGGAAGGTATGAGCAATACGGAGAGGATGAATAGGCTGGGGCTGTTTTCCCTGGAGCATCAGAGGCTGAGGGGGTGACCTTATAGAGGTTTATAAAATCATGAGGGGCATGGATAGGGTAAATGGATAAACTTTTTTTCCCTTGGGTGGGGGAGTCCAGAATTAGAGGGCATAGGTTTAGGGTGAGAGGAGAAAGATATAAAAGGGACCTAAGGGGCAACGTTTTCACGGGTGGTGCGTATATGGAATGAGCTGCCAGAGGAAGTGGTGGAGAATATTACTATTACAACATTAAAAAAGCAACTGGATGGGTATATGAATTGGAAGGGTTTAAAGGGATATCTGGTGGACGTAGACAAATTGGATCAAAGGGTCTGTTTCCTTGCTGTATATCTCTATGACTCTATGACTAAGACAAGCCTGACAACAAGATCTGATCAACGCATTAGAAATCATGAGCAGTTTAAAAAGAAGAAATAGGAAGAAAATGTTTCCATTCATGAAAGGGTCAGGAATGAGATAGTAATGATTTAAAGTCATGAGTAAAAGAAGCAAAAATGGTATGAGGAAGCAACATTTTCACTCATTGATTCGTTAAAATCTGGAATGCATTGCCTGAGAGTATGGAGGAGGCAGGTTCAACTGAGGCATTCAGGTGGTATGAGGTATATCAGAGAGAATGGTGTTAGGTGAGCTGCTAATTTGGAAAGCTGTAGATGTGATTGGCTGAATGGCCTTTTGTCATTTACAGTAACCGTTTGGTGTTTCTTAATACAACTTCATTGAAAAGTAGAGTAAGTACCTCCTCTTCATTACCCGAACAATGGTTACAACAAAACCTAAATCTGCAAATCCTCAGTATTTTCATATTCTTAAGACAGAGTTGCAATCTCTCTTAAACAAAAGAAACTGGACTCTTTGGCTATGTTTTATCAACTACAGTCTAGTTAAGGAATGTTACAATGTCTTCTGTTGTATCACAATAATACACATTAGTGGACAAATCGAACTTCATTGTGCCTGTTATTTAGGTAAAAACAACATGGCTGACTTCAGGGCCAATGTTGGATTAGTGTTTTTAGGCAGCAGACCAAGGAGTAATTTCTTAATTATGTAAATATGTGGCTTAATGCTTCTTCTAGGTCATTTTTTCAGAAAGTACTTTGGGAAGATAAATGCTTAAGTAACCTCCTTGTGGGAACAGAACCTGTAGAGCCAGGAGTATTATGAATTTTCTGCTTGACATCTAAATCTTACAATTATGACCTCTCCCTGACCTCCCTTTCCACCATACTCTTGCTGGGCTTTTCCATAAGATTTTTGACACTGTGGTAACTGACCTAAACAAGGACATAAGAAATAGGGCCAGGAGTAGACTGTTTAATCCCTTGAGCCATTCATTAAGACCATTGGTGATCTGATTGTGGCCTCAACTTAACATTCCTGCTTGCCCATTCCCAAATTGCCAATAATCTGTGTAGATTAAAAATCAGAGTACCCCAGTCTCGAATATATTCAGTAACTGAGCTGCCACATCTTTCTGGCATCGAGAATTCAAAAGATTCCTGACCTTCTGAGAGAAGAAATTGCTCCTCATCTTTATTTTAAATGGGTGACCTCTTGTTCAAAGTTTGTGCTTCCCGAATTCCCTCATAAGGGAAAACATTCTCCCAGCATCTAATGTGCGAGAACGTCTTAGAATCATATATGTTTCAATAAGATGATCTCTCATTCATCTAAACTCCAATGAATGTAGGCCTAACCTACTCAACTTCTCTCATAGTATGATCACAAAATCAACCGAGTGAATCTTAGTCAAACTGCCTCCAGTGCCTCTTTAGGAAGGAGATCAAACCTATATGCATTACCCTAGGTGTGGTCTCACCAATTCCCTGAAGAGTTGTAGGAAATGATCCTAATGTTATGCTCCATCCTTCTTGCAATAATGGCTAATATTCCATTTACCTTCTGAATTTCTTGTTGTACTTGCTTGTTAACTTCTAACGATTAGTGTACAAGGACACAATGTACCTCTGCACTGCGACATTGTGCAGTCTTGTTTCATAAATTGTATTTAGTTTTTCTATCATTCCTATCAAAGTGGATAACTTCATTTTTTCACATAGGCTCCATTTGTTACTAGTGCAAGTGCGGAGGGCATTCTCAATACTCCACTCCATGCCCTGGTTCCTGAGGGCAACAACAAAAGGGGAACAGTGGGATACATTCAGACAAAACTACAGATCAGTAGAACAACCGATTTATTGGTACAGACTGCCATAACCATTTAAGCAAATAAATGCTGAGACATTACAGCGCAAGAGAAGTGGAGAATAGGGTGGCCAGGGAGAGGCAGCAGCAGCAGGTGAGCAACAATTATATCAGCGGCACCAAATTCCTAGGTGAAAGTGAATACACTTGATGCTGGAGATCAGAGTCATAATTAGAGTGGTGCTGGAAAAGCACAGCAGGTCTGGCAGCATCTGAGGAGCAGTAAAATTGACGTTTCGGGCAAAAGCCTCTCATCAGGAATGAAGGGCTGATCAAGGGCATTTCCTGATGAAGGGCTTTTGCCCAAACATCGATTTTCCTACTCCTCAGATGCTGCCTGATCAGCTGCACTTTTCCAGCGCCACTCTAATCTTGGCACTAAATTCCTGTTCTAGTGAGGTGCAGATGCTCTCTGGTCCCTCCTGATGCCATGGTAAGCGTTGATTGAATGAACGATGAGGAAACAGATAGGCTGTCATTATGAGGGCATGCACTGTGCATTATTCGTACGGAGATACTCCCGTGGAGTCTCATCACTCTCACTAATTGTCAGGATAACTGAGGTCTGTGATTTGTTTCAAGCTCCTATAGAGGCACTCTTTCTCCCTTCTGGCAATGATGAAGCCCATAGACTGAATTGTGCCTTCAAGTTTGGAATTTTAAAAAAATCCATTCATAGGATATGCCCATTTATTCGGCAAAAGTGAGGACTGCAGATGCTGGAGGTCAGAGTCATGATTAGAGTGGTGCTGGAATCCTGATGAAGGGCTTTTGCTTGAAACATCAATTTTCCTGCTCCTCAGATGTTGCCTGACCTGCTGTGCTTTTCCAGCACCACTCTAATTTATGCCCATTTATTGCCCATCTCTAATTGCCTAGAAGGCAGTTAAGGGCCAGCCACTTTTCTGTGGATCTGGAGTCAAATGTAGACAAGAGCAGTTCAAGATGGCAATTTTCTTCCCTAATGGACTTGAATTAACCAGATGGTTTTTTTCCCCCAACAATCAACTATGGTTCAAAGACAGCATTACGGAGATATATTTATTCCAGATCTCTGCGTCTCTGGATTAGTAGTCTAGTGCTATTACCAGAAGGCCATCACCTCCCCTTGAGTATAAGGACACTGGTGTTGGTTGCAATGATTTCTGGATAGGAGTGACCACATACTATATGTATCTTACATTGGCATCGTTCACAAACTGGAAATGAACTCCGCTACAAGCGATCAGGCCAGCACTTATTCCAATGCATTCAACAATTGTTGGTGCAGAAGGAAAAGCTTTCTTTCAAGGTCCGAAGTCCTGATCTTGGTTATCTCTGGCAGAATTGGGAACTGACCATACTTCTGCTTGTCAACATTTTCAATGCCATCGGGTCTTGTTCATTAGTATTCAAAGACTCACCCTGTCATGATTCAGCCTCCCAGATTCTGATTATCCATGTTGATGTTGGGAAGGACAGTCCATTTTTATGAAAGACCTCCCACTCCGGTTCTTGTGTCCTGGTACTCAAGGGACAAGGATGGTCCTAAAGAAAGAAAGAAAGAGATGGACAAGAATAATGAAACAATGGCTGGGTGATGCATTAAGAGATAATGGCAGTGGAACACTCTGTCAGCTGGCCATGCTACCTATGTGTGTTTTTCAAATTTATTCGGTCATAGAATGTGGGGCATGTTGGTAAAGCTGGCGTTCATTTTTCTGTCTAATTATTCTTGAGTATGTTGTGGTGAGCTCTTTTCAAGAACTAGGTCTCATTGCAAACCGTTCAATTTTTTTTAATATGGAGCAAATTTTTCTTCCACTTCCTGTTCCAATGAACAATGATTTACCATGTCTTTTTTCAAACTTAAATGAAACAAAGGTAAATACTAAAATATCAGCTGACAAAGCTGTCATGAGAAGTTCAAAATGCCATCCAATGCATTTCGAAAGCATTTTCAGCTGTTATGGAATCTTGCTTTGAAAATGACTCTGCCTTTCACTAGTTAAAAAATCCAGACTGACCACAGTACATTGTACAAAATATGAAACCATCATCCACCCATAGTCAGACATATCAGTTGACATCTTCTAAATCAAAAAGATGAAAACATCAGTTTCACTTAATTCTGAGGACTGTATTTTTTTAAAATTTGTTTTTAAACTGTGGAAAGACATCAGATTGGAACACTAACATTTCTCAAAGAGAGAGGAAATTGTAAGGACTTCATTGTCATAATGGTTTAAATCTCTACACCATTGCCCCTCTTCCCCTTATTGACTGAGACAAGCATCCCCCAGGATTCACCCCTATTCATACTCTACAGGCACATAATTTCTCACTTTATTTCCATGCCATTCCAATTCAGGAACATATCTGTTATATATTTCTGGCTCAGTTAAACCATTCCCCTAAACTGCTGATTGCCCATCTTCCCTTCAACCCCTGAGGTGAGCTGACATTATGAATCCTATGTGTTAAGTACTGATCCCTTTCATTTAAATATCAGCATCATCACATTGCTCCTCAAAACATGAGCACTGGAGGCTGAGGGGTGACCTTATAAAGATTTATAAAATTTTGAGGAGCATGGATATGGTGAATAACCAAAGTTAAAAATCACACAACACCAGGTTATAGTCCAACAGGTTTAATTGGAAGCACTAGTTTTCAGAGTGCTGCTCCTTCATCAGGTGGTTGTGGACACCTAGGGTTCTGTACCATATCACACAAACACCTGATGAAGGAGCAACGGTCCAAAAGCTAGTACTATAACCTGGTGTTGTGTGATTTTTAACTTTGTACACCCTAGTCCAACACGGCATCTGCAAATCGTGAATAACCAAGGAATTTTTCCCAAGGTAGGGGAGTCCAAATCTAGAGGGCATTGGTTTAAGATGAGAGAGAAAAATGATATAAAAGGGACCTAAGGGATAATTTTTTGACACAGATGGTGGTGCATGTTCGGAATGATCTGCCAGAGGAAGTGGTGGAGGTTGGTACAATTACAGCATGTAAAAGGCATCTGGATGGGTATATGATTAAGGAATGATTTAGAGGGTTATGGGCCATATGCTGAAAAATGGGATTAGATTAATTTAGGATATCTAGTAAGCATGGGAGAGTTGGACCAAAGGGCCTGTTTCCGTGCTGTACATCTCCATGACTCTATGCATCCTCCACTCCAATCCTTGGAAACTACTGCTCTCTTCATCTCTGAACTTATTTTGGTTGAAAACATTGTTACTACCTTGCATACGCAAGATGGTTTATTCTAATTCTGAGTGTATTCGCAGACCTCTCCCTAACCTATTTGGACATATTCCAAGTCACCCGTTATCATCGGGGTGGCACCCATTAGCATTGCACATTGGGGTGGTACTGTGGCTCAGTGGTTAGCACTGCTGCCTCACAGGATCTAGGTTCAATTCCAGCCTTAGATGACTGTCTGTGTGGAGTTTGTGCATTCTCCCCATGTCTGTGTTGGTTTCCACCCACAGTCCAAAGTTATGTTGGTCAGGTGAATTGGCCATGCTAAATTGCCCATAGTATTAGGTACATTAGTCAGAGGGAAATGGGTCTGGGTGGGTTACTCTTTGGAAGATTAGTGTGGATTGTTGGGCCGAAGAGCCTATTTCCATAATGTATGGAATCTAACAATTTATGTAAATGCTTTCAGAAATAATTTATTTTGATGCTCTAATTTACCTGTTTTGTCTCAATATCTTCCACGCATATCAACTTTACACACTATTGCTATTGTTTGTGCTCATGGCCAGTATACCTTTAAGCTATGTATTATAGCATGTTACCTGAGATCTTAGTCTCCATCTTACACTCAATACTGGAAACATGACACGCAAATAGAAGCATGCTGTACTTTTCCAAAATACAATAGGTTCATGTTAGCCCAAGTGAATGTAATGTCCATAATAGTCAGTTGAAATAATTGTCTGTTCGGTTCATCACACAGCAATATCTCTGCTCAGTTTCATATATTATGGGGGATAATACAAGCATTGCTACATCAGGTAAAACAACCTGCTGCAGACAAATACAAATGAGCAGTTTCTATCATGCAACATCAACATGAACTTTGAAGGAATTTTACTCCAACACCAGACTATTGTAACATCAGTAATATATCAACTAAATATTCCTCAAATTGTTCATACATTTTTTGTTTACTTTACGTAACAATCTTTTATTAACAATGCTGTATTACTCTGGCTTCAATTTTACCAGTTCCAAATTATTGAAAACCCAACAACAGTAGTATTAGATTAACCTGTTATTAATGGTCAATTTTGTTTATCAATGCTCACCATTGAACTGGATCTATTAGACTGAACTCCTTTGTATTCTTCTCTCTCTCTTCTCTCTTTCTCTCTTTCCCTGCTGTTTCTGAAGATAATAAACCTTGAATGGGTTTGAAAGGCAAAGACACCAGTCAAAATTGCCTATATACCCAAAAGGGTAATTGTATAATGTATGAATTGCATCTGTCAATTTCATCTTTATATCTTCAACACTTCCTTTGCTATAACAGAGACACATATGAGTTACACGCTTCTGTCAGGTCATCTAGTACACATTCCATAACAAGTCCTGGAAGGCAGTGCATTACAGTTGCCAGATTCGCACACTGAAATGTAAGTATGGAAGGATACCTGTGATGTGGAAGGGTGCGCTTTTGTTGGGGAGGCCTATCATTGTGGTATAATGAGATTGTTATGCCTGCCTGATTGGCACCACATCCACAAAATTATACTTCCTCCACCACCGATGTTCAATAGCAGCAGTATATGCTATCTACAAGATGTACTGCAGAAATTCACCAAAGATCCTTAGACAACACCTTCCAAATCCACAACCACTTCCATCTAGAAGGATAAGTGAAGCAGATACATGGGAACACCACCATCTGCAAGTTGCCCTCCAAGCCACTCACTGTCTTAACTTGAAAATATATCGCCGTTCCTTCACTGTCACTGGGTCAGAATCCTGGAATTCCCTTCCTAATGGCAATTTAGGTCCACCTGCAGTAAATAGACAGCAACATCATCTTCTCAAGTGCAATTAGGAATGGGCAATAAATGTTGACCCGCCAGAGCTGCTCACATCCCACGAATGAAGAAAACAGAATGAAAAGATTTGCTGTTACTGAGGATTTTTTAAAAAATTAACTGATTAACTGTTCTCAGAACTGTAAACTGTGTATTCCTTTCAGCTTCCTTTTGGATACTATCCCTTTGAAACTTGTGTATGCATGATTCTTGCCACTATGTCTTTTTTACTCAAAAAAAGACTTGATTTCCTAAGGATGGGCAATGACTGACATGCCCTTCCTTTTTAATAATATGAAAGAGCTCTGCAGGTGATTCTGGTCAAGGTTTCTTCAGAAATATGGAATTGTACTTCAATTCGGACAGGTGTCACACGGTGTAGAACAACGAGGGGAAGGAAAGCCATGTCCCCTTTTTCACAGCAGTCAGCTGCTGAGTTCCGTGATTTAAAGCTCCAGCAGCTTAGACAGTCACTTTGACAGCTCCTGTAAATGAGTCAGTACATGAGGTAAGTGTGAGGTTAGGCTGCTGGCAGGGTAGGATGACAGGCAGGTAAGGACGTAGAGTGCAGGTGGTTAGTGTATCAGGGTACAATGTGGGTAGGGGGGAATGGGTAGGTGATGACTTGCTTAGGACCAGGTCCTGTGTTGGGGTTTGTTTGGAACAGGTCTGGCAATGAAGCCGGGAGGTAGGATCCAGTGGCAGGAAATTAGGATTGGGAACAGCGGCCAATGCTGAGATCTTTAAGACCATAGGGAACATGAGAAAACCATTTGGTCCTTGAGCCTAGTCCACCATTCAATAGAATCAGAGCTGATTCACTGTTCCTCATGTTAACTTTCCTGCCTTTCCCTGTAACCCTCGATTCCCTGACTGGTGAAGAATCTATCAATCTCAGCCTTAAAGATACAGAAGGTCTCCACCCCCACAGCTCTCTGTAACAAGGAACACCAAAGATTTGCCTCTGAGAGTACCCTCCTCATCTCAGTCTTAAACTGATTCCCCTTCATCCTCAGCCTGTGCCCTCTAGTCCTAGACTCCTAGACATGAGGGGAAACATCCTCTCAGCATTTACCCTGCCAAGTCCTTTAACAATCCAATAAGTTTCAATGAGATCACCTCTCATCCTTATACATTCCTGGAAGAAGACTTCCAATATGTTTATCCTTGGCTTATAGACAATCCCTCCATTATCAGGGATCATCCAAGTGAAACTTCTCTTAACAGTGTCCAATGAAATAACATCTTTCCTTCATTAAGGGGACTAAAAGTGCTTATAGTGCTCGAATGTGGTATCACCAACACATTGCACAATTGCAGAAAGATTTCACTATTCTTATACTCCAACCCAATTGAAATAAGAGCTAACATTCTGTTAGCCTTCCTGATTACCTGCTACCCCTATGTGGTAGCTTTCTGTGTTTCTTGCACAAGTAGCCCCAAGTCCCTTTGCGTTACAGCTTTCTGCAGTTTTTCTCCATTTAAATAATATTCTGTTCTTTTGTTGTCCTTTCCAAAATAAACACATTTTCCTGCATTATGCTCCATTTGCTAACTTATTGTCCACTTACATAGTCTATCAATATCTCCCTGCAAACTGTATCCCTCATACAACTTGCCTTTCCACCTATTTTAGTGTTGCCTGCCTGCAAATTTGAATACAGTACATTCGCTTCCATTCACTGAGTTATTAGTATATGTTGTAACAGTTGTCGTCCCAGAACTGATCCCTGTGGAAATAACGGGGCATCACTGTGGAGTCCCAATGGTCATGGGTCACTAAGCTGAATGTGAACCCCTTATCACAACTTGCTGTTTTCTGTTCATGAACCAATTCTCTATCCATATAAATATACTACCCCCAATACTGTGGGCTCTTACGGTCTGACTTTGGGGCAGCACGGTGACTCAATGGTTAACACTAATACCTCACAGTACCAGGGACCCAGGTTCGATTCCAGCCTCGGATAACTGTCTGTATGGATTTTGCACATTCTCCTCGTGTCTGTGTGGGTTTCCTCCTACAGTCTAAAGATGTGCAGGTTAGGTGAATTGGCCATTCTAAATTGCCTGTAGTGTTCAGAGAGCTGTAAGTTAGGTACATTAGTCAGGGGTAAATATAGGGTAGGGGAATGTGTCTGGGTGGTTTACTCTTTGGAGGGTTGGTGTGATCTTGGGCTGAATGTCCTGTTTCCATACTGTAGAGATTCTATTCTATTCTATAGACTTAACTACCTGGTCAAATGCCTTTTGGGAACCCAAATGCAATACATCTTTTGGTTCCACTCTATCCACAATGGTTGACTTCCTCAAAAATCTTTAATAAATTAACTAGAACATGATTTTTATTTCATGATGCCATGCTGCTTCTGCTTGAATATGTTATGATTTTTGAAACATTCTGCTTTTACTTCCTTAGTAATTGATTCCAACATTTTTCCAACAATTGATGTTAGGCTAATCTGCCTATAGTTACCTACTTTTTGCCTTTCTCCATTTTGGAATCGGAGTGTCACATTGGCAGTTTTTCAATCCTCTGATACTTCTCCAAAATCCAAGAATTTTACAGATTACTTCTGTAGCGACTGGTTTTGGCATTCTAGGAAGCAAAGTGTCAGGGTCAGGAGGGATATCTGCCATCAGCGCTGTGAGACCAGCTGATCTTTTCCAGCAACTTCTGTTTTTGTGTCAAATATACTTGTTCAGTGAAGGTGATGGTACTTAATTCCACCACCATATTCTTTAACATGAATGGGATGTTCAAAGTATCTTTTACTGCAAAGATTAACGCAAAGCATCTGTTTAACTCCTCTGCCATTTCTTTGGCCCCCAGAACTTTTGCCCCAGATTCATTTTCTAAAGGGATTATGATCACTTTTGGTCAGGTCTTATATTCCTCACGAGTTTGCAGCTGAAACAACAAAGGGGTAGAATTTATCCCTATTACTCAATTCCACCATTGACTAATTTATCCTTTTTTCTCAAACTGATTTTCAATTTCTTATACATTTTCCATTTAATTCCATTAGAATATAAATGTCAGTTACAACCAAGCTGGTTACTTTTTATTGTCCTCCTCACAACATGGAAGTTTGCTGCATGGTTTTGCTCCTTCACATATTAGAGAAGAGTTTTACTAGTTATCCTCTGGATTCATCTGAAAGAAACCAATGTAATTATTCACAAATAAAATTTTGTATCTCTGATGACCTTAGAGGTGACTGTGGTGTCAATCTTTTCACTTTGATAAAATAATGAGTTATCCTGGATTGTAAAACTGTCCTTTAGTTAAAGACATATTAGGGACTTGACCGGTACCTATGATTGAAGTTGAAGTTGAAATAACTCCACAGCGACCAGCATCTCATTACCAAGTCACACTTTATTTACACATGAACAGTCCTTGGCTATAGTACTGCCTCATGCAGAGTGTCAATATCTCTAACACTCCTTTTTCATATGTAAACCAGGGCTCCCTGACTGGACCAAATTAACAGCCCCAATCAGCAAACTCTTATCCTCATAACATCTGACCTATTACACTCACTACATCATAAAGTCATAAAGATGTACAGCACGGAAACAGACCCTTTGGTCCAACTCATCCATGCCAATCAGACATCCTAAACTAATCTAGTCCCATTTGCTAGCACTTGGCTCATAACCCTCTAAAGGCAAAAGTGAGGACTGCAGGTGCTGGGCATCAGAATCAAGATTAGAGTGGTGCTGGAAATGCACAACGGGTCAGGCGGCATCTGAGGATCAGGAAAATCGACGTTTCAGGCAGGAGCCCTTCAGTCCCATGTCCCTCTAAACCCTTCCTATTCATTTATCCATCCAGATGCCTGTTAAATATTGTAATTGTACTAGCCTCCACCACTTCCTCTGGCAGCTCATTCCATACATTCACCACCCTCTGCATGAAAAAGTTGCCCATTAGGTCCCTTTTAAATACTTTTCTTCTCACCCTAAACCTATGCCCTCTCATGCTGGACTCCCCTATCCCAGGGAGAAGACCTCATGATTTTATAAACCTCTATAAGTTCACCCCTCAGCCTGTGTCGCTTAACTTGGATTGATTTATTCTAAGGGTCATAGAGTCATACAACTTAGAAACAGACCATTTAGTCCGACTCATCCATGTCAACCAAGTTTCTCAAACTAAACTAGACTCACTTGTCTGCATTTGCTGAAATTCCTGTAAACCTTTCCCATATATGTACCTATCCAAATGTCTTTTAAATATTGTCACTGTACTTGCATCCAAAATTTCCTCTGACAGTTTGTTTAAAATATTTCCCTAAAATGTCTTTAACATAAGGCCAGTTTTACAATTTGGGATATCTTTTTATTTTATCAAAGCGACAAGGTGATACCACACTCAGCTCTTGGGGGATCAGTGATGCAAAATTAATTTGAGAATAATTACATTGGTTTATTTCAGATGAATCCAGAAGATAACTACTAAAACTCTGTCGAAAATGTGAAGAAAGAAGGCCAGGCAGCTAACTTCAATGCTGTGAGGAGATCAATGAAAAGCAACCAGTTTGGTTATAACTGACATTTTCTAGATATATCTAAAAATTGCCTTCGCTGTTGAAGTTTGAATTAAGGACATATCCATCTTGGTGTCAACTGAGGAGGGCACTTCTAAACCATTGTTTTCTTAATTTGTTCACTGTGAGTTTGAGACTTGGTATTGTGATTCACTCCTTCCCTATTCCTAATGATTTGCCAATTTTGAGTGACAAGGTTTTACAAGTAAGGAAGATAAGAAATTATGTTTGAGAGCTAATCCAATGAATTCTGATAACGGCTTACCTGAGATAGTCAATGAGCTCATTTTAAGAGCATTCCTAAAGCTGGTCAGTATGGAAAAGCTGATCTACTGACAACTTTATTTGAGATTATCCTTGACACTTGAGAACCAGCTGAGGGAAATTACAGTTATGCATTTTGAAAGGAACGTGCCATTGGTATACAAATTAGATTTTCACCAGTCCTGAAAGATCTAAATTGATCATTATTTCTCTGGCCCTGCAATTTTTAAATATCATTTAATTTCAAAAAAGCAATACATCAAAGAAGTTTGACTTGCCTCCCCGCGACGGCCTCCAGTGTATTGATTGTGAATCATGTTTTGATGCTGCCACTTTCTGCAGGGGGCCCCAGAGATGTCTCCCTCTTTCCTCAACTGAGGATTACTCACCACTTTGGCAGGGCTCTTAGCCTTGACCAACACATTTGACACCTCTGACCTCATCCCTGCTGTACCATCTCACAACAATGATAGGATTCCCCGGTATTTACTTTCTACCCACCAGCATCCACATCCAAAGGATGCCATTTGTGCTACCTCCTGCAGGATGTCAACACCAGACACATGCTGCCCCCACCCCAATCTCCGTTGTCAGTATTGTGCAGGCAGGTTTGGCTCTGGGACACTCAGCTTCACTCATCCTCTATTCCCAACATCTCCCCACACCCCCATGGCAGCTTCCTGAGCAATCGCAGAAAGTGAAACACCTGTCTATTTACCTCCTCAACATCCAAGGCCCCAGACACACCCTCCAGGTGAAGCAACAGTTTATCAGCATTTCAGTCAATCTGGTCTACTGTATTCGCTGCTCACAATGTGATCTCCTCTACATTAGGGAGACAACACACAGGCTGAGCAACCACTTTGCAGAACACCCATGTTCTGTCTGTAATAATGACTCCTAGCTTCCAGTTGCCTGCCATTTCAACACACTACTATATTCTTTGACCAACATCTCTGTCTCAGCCTTGCTGCAATATTCCAGTGAAGTTCAGAACAAGTTCGAAATACAGCATCTCATTTATCACTAGGTGACCCTGCAGCCTTTAGGACTCAACATCGAGGTCAATAATTTAAAAACCTGAACACCTTCTTTGTGTCACTTACCCGTCCTAGGCCCTGTCATGACATGCGTAGCTATCAGCCCAGCCAACCCATTTTCACCTCCCTATTGTCAGCCTTTCTTCCTATCTACCATAGTATTATCCATCCTGCTGTCTGTCCGCTATCATTATCTCTGTTTGGGCTCTGTCGCTAGCCATCCGCTCACTCCTTCCCCCACCTCCAACCACTGTCTTCGTCATGTATACCACCTTTTCTGAACTACAATCAATCCTGAAGCAGGGCAACTGGACTAGAAGTGATAACAATGCATTCTCTCCACTGATGTTGCCAGACCTGCTGAGTTTAATCAGCAATTTCTATTTTTGTTGTAGACCAGATGCTTGTGCAGAATGGACCTGCTTTGATGGATAGTTCTTAGAAAGAGTTACACGTAACAGCTAAGATGGTGTACATTGAGAAGTGGAAGCAATGAGTGTGAAGAAGTCAGGGACGTATGTTAAAGTGGCTCTCAGATGAGACATGCTGGCTTGGAATACTCATCCCAAGAACAGAAAGTACTGGAGAAACTCAATAAATATAGCAGCATCTGTGGAGAGGCAGAAAAACAGAGTTTGCCGTATGATACAATTTGAATATCTAATGATTCTACCATGGTCAGGCTGAGAATTTCCCAGGACTTTCTGTTTTTACGTCAGACAGTTAACATCAACAGTATCTTGATTTTATATTATTGTGCGAAACAGAAGTTTCCGGGTGTGTTACGGTAAGAGGAGTACTACAAAGAGTAAGATTAGGACCAATCAAACATAATAGTGCATGGAGTCAGAGGAGATATCGAAGCACTAAATGAATGCCTTTTGTCAGTATTCACACTAGAAAAAGACAATGTGGTCGAGAACAATACTGTGAAACAGGTTACTAGACTAGATGGGATTGAGATGCATAAGGAGGAGGTGTTAGCAATTCTGGAAAGTGTAAAGATAGATAAGTACCCTGTGCCAGATGGGATTTATCCTAGGATTCTCTGGGAAGCCAGGGAGGAGATTGCCGAACATTTGGCGTTGATCTTTATGTAGTCATTGTCTACAGGAATAGTGCCAGAAGACTGAAGGATAGTTCATGTTGTCTCCTTGTTCAAGCAGGGGAGTAGAGAAAAAGCTGGAAATTATAGATCTGTAAGCCTTGCTCTGGCTGTGGGTAAAGTGTTGGAAAGGGTTATAAGAGATAGGATTTATAATCATCTAGAGAGGAATAAGTTGATTAGGGATAGTCAACATGGTTTGCTGAAGGCTGGATCGCGCCTCACAAACCTTATTGAGTTCTTTGAGAAGGTGATCAAACAGATGGATGAGGGTAAAGTGGTTGCTGTGGTGTATATGGATTTCAGTAAGGCATTTAATAAGGTTCCCTACAGTAGGCTATTGCACAAAATACAGAGGTATGGGATTGAGGGTGATTTTTGGCTAGCTGAAAGAAGACAGAGGGTGGTGGTTGATGGGAAATATTAATCCTGGATTTCAGTTATAAGTGGGGTAGCAAAAGGATCTGTTTTGGGTCCACTGTTGTTTGTCATTTATATAAATTAGCTAGATGAGGGCACAGTAGGATGTGTTAGTAAATTTGTAGGTGACACAAAGGTCGGTAGAGTTGTGGATAGTGACAAAACTTAAAAGTTAGATCATGAAATAAAAATGGGAGCATTAAGTTTTGTATGCAAATTGAACATAGGGCTTTTTTTTTATTCACAGAACGTGCGCATTATTGACAATGTTGGCAAATTATTGCTCACTCCAAATTGCTTTTCGGAAGATGGTGGTGAGCCAGTTTCTTAAATCTAACTGAATGGTTTGCTTAACCATTTCAAAGAGCAGCCAAAACATTAGGTGGCTGTGGAGTCACATGTGGACAGATAAAGAATAGTAGATTTACTTCCCTCAAAGATATCAATGAACTAGATGGATGTCTAGAATGCACCAGCTGTTTGAGGATCACCTTATTGATCTTATCGCAAAGCAAATGTTACTGACAGAAGGAGGCAGCTCGACCAACTCGCCACATCAGCATCATGACTCAGTGCAATTCTCCTGCCTTTTCCCCATACTCTCGCACATGGTTTTGATTTAAATAATCTCATTGTTTTTATAGTCTGAGCCCCCATTAATAAGACCAAGAACACTATATGCTTCATTAACAGCTCTCTCCTGCACTGTTCAATGGTCTGTGCACATATGCCTCCAGGATCCTCTGCTCCTGCAACCCCTTTAGAATTTTACCTTTTCCTTTACATTGTCTGTCCATGTTCCTCCTAGTTCACACTTCTCTCTATTGAATTGCATCTGCCACCCATCCATCCACCCCACCTAATTGTCACTATCCATTTGAAACTCTACACTATGCTACTTAGAGTTTACAATGCTTCCAAGTTTCGTATAAAGCACAAACCTTGAAATTGTCCCCCATCCACCAAGATCCAGATCATTAATAGATGGTCTGTATAGTAATTGATGGGCTTATGTTCACAACCTCTTTAGAACCTGCCCTGACTCTAGGGAAGACTAAAAGATTATGGCCAGTACTCCTGCAATTTCCATTTTCAACTCCTTCAATATCTTTGGATGCATCTCACCTAGATCCCACGCATTGTCAACTTTGGTTGCCCATAATCTATGCAACACATCTTCCTTATCAATCTTGAAATCTTGTGGTGACACTTATCTCTTCTGTCACCATGACCTATCTCCTTGCTAATGAAAAATGCAAATGATTAATTTAATATTTCAGCGATGCTTCCTGCCTTCATATTTGCATATTCCATTATTTTGAGCCTAATTGACCTTAGTCTTCATTTTATCACTCTTTTACACACCTATAGAAGACTTTGGGATTTCCCCTTTATGTTGATGAATAGTGTTTTCTTGTAACTTCTCCTTACTTCTCTATCTCATTTCCCCTCTGAATCCTCTACAACCACCTTGCTTCTCAATTGTGTTTTCAATTTGATGATTGTCATAAGCACACATTCTGTTCTTTGTCTTAATTTCTATCATCTTTTTCATCCAGACAGTTTGGGATTTGTTTGTCTAATCTTTTCCTTTTGAGTAAAAATATCTTGAAAAGAATCAACCACAATGCAGTTAGGCTAGAGTCACCGCAGGTCGTTCTGCTGTAACATGCCTTTCCTCAACGCGAATTCTCTGACGTGAGATTGGGGATGTTATTTGTAAAGTGCAAACTTTTTGAATGTGTTTGGATGTAACACGATCACATTGCTAGCTGTTTAAGTGCTGTTTCTAAAGCGGAGTTGCACAAAAACACAACCATCTTGTTATAGAGGTACTACCTGTGTAGGTACTACCTGTGTGACCTTAAAGAACCCAACGGGCTTGCAGGACAATCATTGATAGCTTCCATCACTGACACTAACCCTCAATTTCAGATTTTGGGATTTAAATGTCAATTTCTCCTGCTGCCCTGGTGGGATTTGAATTTTTACCTTCTGGAAGTTAACCTGGATTACTAATCTAATGACATTATTGCTGTTCACATCTCCTGTTTGGAGGTTCCATCTTTATTTACATTTTCTAGTTGTTACAGACAGATTTAAACTTATGTTATTATGTTGGGCTAGCATCTGACTTGCTAGCCCAATAAGCATAATGACTGTGCTTCAATGCCCTTGACACAAAAGAACAATGTCAGATAGGAGACAGGTATTGCAGATGGTGGAGAACTGAAATAAACAGGAAAGTGTTGGAGAAACTCAACAATTCTGGCAGCATTTGTGTAGACAAAACAGAGTTAACATTTTGAGTCCAATATGACTCTCCTTTGAAACTAAAAACGTATCCTGAAGATGAGTCATGTTGGAGTGAAAGATGAATTTTCTTTCTCTCTCCATAGAAGCTTTCAGCCTACTGGTTTTCCCCAACACTTTCTGCTGTTATGACAAATAGGCTTCTTATTTATCATTTGGACTCTCCAGCCCTTTATGGCCATTACAGTTATAGAATTACAGAGAGTCCTAGAGTCCTACAGCATGCAAACAGGCCCTCTGGCCCAAACTAATCCAGGCTGACCAAACTATCCATCCACGCTAGTTATCATGGCCTAGAGTCCATGGAATCCATGTCCAGAGGTTTAGGCTACCCTGCCAGAGGGATTGAAGGAAATGGATGTAGGGAGGGCCAGAAGAGGGGAGGGTTAGAGGTGAGGAGGGTCAGAAGTGAGGAGGGTCAGAGATGGGGAGGTTCAGAAGTGGGGAGGGTCAGAGGTGGGGATGGTCAGTTAATTGCAGCAATCAGCTTGCTGGATGCTTACCCACCTGCTCCTTTGGCCCATTGCATTTTTACCACCAGAGGGCATGAGGCAGGGTGGCTCATTCACCCTGTGAGTCAAGTAAGGCCCTTAACTGGGCAAATGATAGCCATTCAAGGGCTACATCCTGCTCTTACCAGGCTATATCCATTAGCAGGAGGGGACTGCATCAAGAAGGCAGCCTGGCAACTTACTAGTGGTCATAACAATCCCAGCCATATTAAACGTCTCCACAACTAGGTCAATCATAGTGGGACCACATTTTTTATCAAACCTCCCTGTAAGCCACTGATCACAATATGAGTGACAGAGGCCATGCATGTGAAGAGAGGTGAACACATTGTGTGTTCTTGAAGCAGGAAGAAATAGGATAAGAGGACATGTGGCCTCGCTGGGCTAGCTGGAATCCTGATGGTGGAGGAAAGCAATTAACAAATGGCCTTGTGGGCTCCCAGCTGTCAATGAGGACAGGAACAGGGAGTCCAACAACAACTATTCCATCAATGTGTGGTTGGTGTTTAACTACGTCAACTCCATTGAATTAGTATCATTAAATGTTTACGTGATGTCTTCAGCCTAAGGCAATCTGCATTCCCCTGTCCTCAAGCCTCCAAGATGAACTGGTGGGTAGCTATTCAAAGATGAAGGAAGCATCTTCTAAACTTGGTTCATGACCTCCTTTCTGTTAGTTACTATATAAGAGGACCCAATTGCTGGAATCTAACCATTAGTCTCCCTGATGAACAAGCAACCCATTAATGACCTGGGCTTTACTTGGTTAAGTGGTCTGTTCAGGTAAATGATCCAAAGTAGTCCAGTGTGGAATTGATACAGTAACTGTCAATAAATTTAATACTTTGGCAAAAATCTTCAACATGTTTAGACTGTTGTTAATAAAGTATACATCAACTTACTTTCACAACTTCTATGCTGCTTTTATCCCCACTCCACTGTTCCCCCATCCCTTTGCCATGTCCTCACTGTCGCTGTGCCTCTCTTCAAGAATGACATCTGTATCAGGGATTCTCCTGACTTCAAATGGAGTCACAAACGCCACATTTGGGGTTGTGAACTCTGAGCCCAGCAATAGTTTCCATGGTGCTGTGCAGTCCCTTTCCCCACTCTCGCTGGTCCTTTCCTCCACCCAGTGCCCTCCAAGTCTCAGTTTAAAGTGAGGGGTCACAATGATGTTCAAGACTTAAAGTTAGGTTACAATGGGAAAAAATTTGGGGAGCACTGGTTGATATAATTACCGCTGTCAGCCCTAATTTTCTTGACGAGTTTAAATTCAACATCCAATTCCAGCCAACTCTTAGGAATAAACAGCAGATTAAAGAGAGCTGCCTTCAGTGTGCCAATGTAAGCTTTTGCTACCTGAGGAAAAAAGTATTTGACAGCAAAGACTTCAAACCTGACACCAGGCTCATGGTTCATAGAGCAGACTCTGATTTTGTAAGTATCAGAGTCATGGATAACATACAGTGGACATCTCAAATTCTCAGAGAAGTATCATCAGTGATGTCTCCACAAAGTCTTGCAAATTCAGTGGCTAGATAGGCTGACACCACACAGCTTGGATACCCTAGTAACTGCCCACCAACTGCAATGGTTGGTCACATTGTCTGCATGCCTCACACAAGCCTTACCAAGCAAGCTCTCTCACCTGAGCTTTGTTACAACAAGCAGTTGCCAGAAGGCAAACGAGAATGCTTCAAGGACATCTTTAAATCTTGTGTGAAAAAATGCAACATTGCCACCAGTTTGTAGTAAACTCCAGACAAGACTCTCCCAACTGGAGAAGAAGCATCAGTGAAGGTGCCAAACCACTTGAGCACTTTCAAGAGGCCCAGTGGGAGGCCAAGCATAAACAGTGGAAGGAACATACAAAAACCCCAAGATGGCCTCTTTGAACATCACCTGTTTGTGGATCTAGTATTGGATAATTGGTTACCTCAAGATCCCCAACTCTGGAGTGAAAGAAAATTATTCTTGATCTGAAGGGATTGCCTAAGAAGAAGGAAGAGAGCACATATAAAGTATTCAGTTGATTCTTGGCAAAATTGAGGATAGACTTTGCACTGGAACCTGATGCACCATCACTGAACAGATAAAGACTCAACGCAATGTATCTGATCAAAATGATACAAAGTAGAATACGCCTAAGTGCTTAAGCATACATTTTTTTTAAAAATCCACTCATGGGATGTGTATCTCTGGCTAGATGAACATTTATTGCCCATCCTAATTACACAGAGGGCAATTAAGAGTCAACCACTTTGCTGTGAGTCTGGAGTTACATGTAGGCTGGACCTGGTACATTTGGCAGTTTCCCTCCTGAAAGGACATTAGTGAATCAGATGGAGTTTTCTGACAATCAACAATAGTTTCATGGTCACTATTAAACCTTTAATTCCTGATTTTTTATCGAACTTAAACTCCACAGATTATAGCAGCAAAGAAAATTAGTTTGACAAGTAAGACACAGAGATGTTTGCAATATAGTAAAAAAAATGACTAGAACTTTATTCTTCAATCCATCATCCCAGAAAACCAAAACAAATGGCAGTTATTAGTGGATTTAGTAAACTCCCAAAGGGCATTTGATGGAATGCAGCAACTTATTTAAAAAAAATGCACAGTTTAAGTTGGAAGCAACATCAAGATTTTGAATCTCAAAATTCAGGCTTTTAAGCTCTTAAAACTAAGTTGGGTCTTTAGCACTAAATTTTTATGAGACACATTTTAAAAGCCATTGTGTATCTTTATTTTGTTTGCTAACACATTGACTGCACTGAATGAATGTAACCGACACATAATTCTGTATGACATTTAAAAATTAATTTCTGGTAGTTTGAAAGTGGATTACTTTGAATAATAATGCTTACAGTTTGTAGTAAAGGCATTTCCAAATAAATTATCAAATTGTGCCACATTGCCACTTAAAAGCAAAATAATTATATTCTAAAACACTGTTGAATACTTCTGCCATTTAGTGATATGCAAATAGGTTTGAAAGGAACTTGAGGAAAGGAAAAATATTTTTCACAACTCACTCAGCAATAGCCCTGAAGTGGGACCTATCATTGTATATGACATGGGTAAGGTTGCATATGAAAAGCTGCCAGAGTTTTTGAAATGCTTTACTCAATCTGGAAATCAAACACGATCGAAGGAGAAACATGCTTCAGAATTTTTAAGAACATCTGTGTGGATCAGAGCAATACCTAACTGAATGCTTAATAATGGTGTCAAGATTAGAGTGGTGCTGGAAAAACACAGCAGGTCAGACAGCATGCAGGAGCAGGAAAATCGATGCTGCCTGACCTGCTGTGCTTTTCCTGCACCACTCTAATCTTGACTCTGATCTCCAGCATCTGCAGTCCTCACTTTAGCCTGAATGCTGAATAATACCCATTTCAGAGTGTGGAACAGTTTCTTAACACAGAGGTTTAACAAGAATCTGAATCTCTCTGACTTCAGAGATGCGACCACTGTCTAGACCAGTTCAGAAGCAAGATAGATCTATTCCAGTCACCTTCTGAGAAAGTCTGACACAAGCAAACTTTCAACTGGGAACCTTAAGAAGAATGAGCCATTGGTTGGTTTGGAGGTAGACTTTGCAACACAGAGACAATGGATGCAGCTGTGTGCACAACTGTGGAAGATGGAGACAAAAACCCAAATATTTCATTAAAGTGTTTAAAGCACAGAGAAAAGCTATTTACCCAGATTATCCATGTTGATGGTGATGCTCGACCTGAACTCCCACTACACTTTTTGTCTAAACCACTTAAAGATCAGGAAAATAACTGATTACAAACCAGAACCTGACAATACAGAACGCTACAATAGCTGATGTCCCCTACTCAACAGTAAACATTCCCCACAGATTATCTCTGAAACTGTAGACTTGTGTGTTTTCTACTTTGAGCAATGCAGAAGGATAAGACTTAATAAACCATTTTCAACTCTACTGGACTGTGCTAGTGGGACTGATCATTCTTGTGTGGGTTAGTAGAACTGAGATACTCATGAGTGTGCGAGCTGGTTTGAGTGTTGGTATGCCATGATTGTAATCATCAAAAAAACTCTTCCCTAATCATTCCTGTGTGGTAGATAGAGGGATTCTCTTACTCTGAGACCTGGTAACCACCTAATTATCAAGTCAAAAGGAATCAGGACAAGAAATGACTCTTTCCCACCCTGAATGCTGAAATTCAATTATAGTTAAAAGGAATTAGAACAACAGAATCTCATTCAACTTGTAAAGTTACAATCTTCACATCCATCCATTCAACAACAAATCTCAATGCAACTAATAACTCCCACCGCAAACCACAACGTTCATACCATGAGGGTATCTCCAAAACATAAGTGTAATAGAGCAAGCATCTCACAGTCTTTGGGACCCATTATCGAGAACCATAAATATTTAAGCTATAAATTGAGAGCAACCCATTGGTTGCAATTGGCTCCATATCTCCAAGCAGACAGTTGAAATACACTCACCCTTGCCAAGGTAGCATCAAGGAAACCTGAGCTGTGAAGCCCTGGCTAGCCAGAGAGACAGGAAGCACATTCGAAATGGTCATGAAGGTCTTGAGATACATGCCACAATAAAATACAATTCTCATACAAGTCAGTGATTTAAAACAAAATCTATCTCTTTGGGTTCACTTTTTAATTTGAACTTGTGTGCACATGTACTGTTTTACTAATTCTTCTCACATCTAGTAAGTTTTTAACTCACACTGTGTTAATTAAAGCAAGCCTGGTTCGATTGGCACTTTTTAAAATATAAGTTCACTTGGGCCTGAGAGGAAGGTGAAGGAATATGTTTTTAAGTAAACTGTATCATGACCAACCAAGGGGGAAGGTGAATAAAGGAGGAGAGAAAGTTCATCTTTCCTCAAAGGAGTGCTTAACAATTTTGTATCCTGTCATTTAAATGGTCATTGGATAGACGTATGGATGATTATCTAATAGTATAGGTTAAATGGGCTTCAGGTAGGTTTCACAGATCGGTGCAACCTCGAGGGCAGAAGGGCCTGTACAACGCTGTCATGTTTTATGTTCTATTTTCTATGTTCTATGTAAGTGTAGTTCAACCATTTATTTGGAGACGTGTAGTCAATTGCAACTTTTGGGTTGCTGTTAACTTACAGCTTAAACATTTGTGGTTTTCAGTACTGAGATCCCGAAGACTGTGAGATGCTTACTCTATTACCTTTTTTTTTGGAGTTGCACCATATTTAATTCTGAAAATGCAAATGTGCATGTTCTGTTACGAGAATTCTGCCAGAATCTATCAAAGACCTAACCATCCTAGTAATGAATATGATAATTTGTGTCTCAATTCATAAGTCCCATGAATCATACTGTATGAACAGAGTATACAGAATTATATTTGGTGATCATGGAAGAGAACATATAATATTATTCTACATTTGACTCAGGAAAAGTATTGCATGGAGAATGATATTGGGAATTACGCAGTTCCATGAAGCGGCATATTTGTCCCTATAAAGACAAGTTCTTGAATGCAACACACATTTTTTCAATGTTTCCACTTGAAATCTGCATTATATAATTTAAAATGTTGAATCATCTCAAAAACCTTTTGACTGGAAATCGTAAATTTTAACACTTGTGAAGAACTATACTTTTGACCTTTCACCTGGAGATTACTTTGTGATAAGTGATTAAATAGTTCAAAGGTGCGAGCTTCTTACAACAGGTGTTTGTCCTCTGACAAAGTATGGTACTAAGGGGGTGTTTCTAGAAGCTCAGTTGCATTTCATTAGATTACTCGGCACTTCTGGATAATATATAAAGAGAATTCAATGGCCTAAAATCTTACATGAGCTCCTAACGTACAGTGATTCATAGCCTGAGAAAGCTGCTGTGAGTTTTAAGTTCAAAATGGTAAGCATTCGCCTCTGCCTCTTCTTCTGCTGTGTTACTGGGCAACTTGCTAGTCTCATCCCAAGTGCAGAGATTTGGAGTCACATCAATGAAAATTTTACTGAAATTGTCCAGGTAAGTGCACACATCAAGCTATGACTTCCTTCTGAAATGTAATGAATTCCTAGTTGCCTAATTTGTAATGTATAGTTCTGTCATGTTAACAGTAATTGAACAGACTACAGAAACTGAACAGCTAACATTAGCCAAATGTTTCTGAAGAAGCTTTCAGACTGGACTCGAAGCATTAACTCTGTTTCTCTCCCTACAGATCTGGTGAGTTTCTCCAACACTTTCTGTCTCTATTTAAATGTTGGACATCATTGTTATAGATATATTAGTAGAATATATACAATGATAGCTCAGGAAGGTAGTGCAGTTTGGCACCATTTTAAAAACTGAAAGAGAAAATGACTTAATCAGTTCTGTGCTTATCTACAAATGTACATTCTTGTGATCCCAATGCATATTTTTCCTGAACTGTTGATGCAAAATGAAGGCTTAGATATGTGTATGATTGGCTGGCATTCAGAACAAATCTACCTCTGAAGACAAAAGTGAGGAAATTTATGTAGCAACAATTTAATGATTCACAGTAACAATTTGTGGGATTTCACTTATTTGCCAAATTAATTGCATTATCCGTAATAACAGCACAGCCAATAGAGAAAGCAGTAAAAGATTTCTTCAGAAAAACCAGGAAGTTTTTTTTATTTATTCAGTACCTTGGCAAGGCTGGAATTTATTACCCAAGTTTGATGCTTGACTTGCTTGATGATTTCAGAGATCGGTTAAGAGTCAACCATGTCAGTGTGGGACTACATTCACATTTGGTGAATGTGGATCTATATGGGTGTATGAATTGAAGGGTTTAGAGGGATATGCTGGCAAGTGGGACCAGATTAATTTAGGATACCTGGTCGGCATGGATGAGTTGGACTGAAGAATGAGTTTCCATGCTGTAGAGCTCTACGACTCTATCACGCTATGTTACAGGTGACAGACGTCCTTTTGCTGAAGGATATTGGAGAATTAGCTTTTTACAGCAATCTGACAGATTCACGGTTGCTATTTTTTTTAAAACCAAATTCAAAGTCTCAAGCTGTCAAACTGGGAGGTGTACTGAAATTCCAAGGATTATTAATCTTTGTAGTTGAATATCAAGTCAGATCTTCATAACCAGCATAGTTATGAAACCTCTTCTCAGAGCGATTGAGAACTAGGTACTAAAACAGTGAATCTAAAAAGGAAAAGGAAAACAGACAGTAGTAAGAAACTGAGCAGTCTTATGAAAAATTGAGCTAGCCTATGTGACAAGGCATTGAGGAAACAACAATTCAGGATAATGACTTTAGGATGTCTCAGAAAGGATGCTGCTGCATGTTAGGGAACTTCTAATTTCCAGAGGAGTAGAATTGTAAAGCAGAGAAATTATGTTAAAACTGTATAGCACTTGGAGGGCTATGCAAAGTTCTCCTATCTTATAAAAGATGGTATAAAGGTAGTGAAGAAAGTGCCAAAAGCTTTCACCAGGATGCTGCCTGAAATAAGGGGTTATGTCTTTGAGGAGGGATTAAGCAGGCTACAGCTCTTTTCTATAGAAAAAAACATGCATCAAGGGTAGATGTGGAATAATTTCTTACACTTGTGGAGCCAAGCAGAATCAGGGCCATAAAAATGAGATGAATGCTAATAATTTCAACAGGGAAATGCTCTTTACCCCAGGGAGTTGTTATAATGGAGAACCTGTTCTATACGGTGAATTCACTTAAAGGGAAATGAGATAAACTCAAGAGTGAGAAAGAAATAGAAGGATAGGTGGATAAATGCTTGAGGTGGGGAGAATAAATCGCAGCATGGGCTATTGGACGAAATGGCCTTTTTTTTACTATAAATGCTGTGCACTACTATGTACAACATAATGTAACTAGACTGGGAGACCTAATAACAAAATTATCCATACTTCATGTTCCAGTGTAGATAAGGCATTCTTCTGAGTTTTGCAAATTCAGTAATTCTAATTGATGTATTGACTATACTTCCCACCATTCATGAGATATTATAATCCAATTGTGAGATCTCAGTGTGGAATACCCAATAATCCTGTTATACTGACTATCAAGGGGCCATAATACATTCAACCCAGCTCTGGAGAGATGGCTAAGAGGCTCAATGACCCTCAACACAGAAGATAATATAAATTCTTAGCTTTTAGAAATCAAGCAATTCTAGGATCTTACAGGTTAAAAAATGATATGCCTTGTGCTATCTTGTTCGGCACATAAGATACCAATTTGATCGTGAGTCAGCCATATCTCACCAATACAGCCAAATTGATTGGCACAATACCTTAGGCTTAAAATAGGCTTCCCTTTTTTATAGCAATGAGGGGATGTACAGTAATTTATCAAAGAAACTCCTCTATAAAATGAGTTCCCAATGGGAGAAGTAGGGTAGGAGCAGATTCAATGGGCTGTCTAGCCACTAACACAAAAGAAATTCAGTAAAATCCTTTAAAACTGTTTTCTGTGGAGCCAGGAGAAACAGAAGAAGCAGTCCTCCAGTTGCTTGAACCAGATCTTGCTGCAAAAACATGCTGGAGAGCGACTGTATCAGGAGCTCACCCCAGTGAGAGAGAAACAATCTCTCTAGTCAGGCACGTTCCCTCCTCTATAAATCCAATCCTTAATGACAGCCTGACTAATTTGTACATTATCTGTTCTTGCCCACTGCTGGGGCACAGTTTCTTTTTGGTTGAGGTACATATGAGGTTTACACCACAGGATGGTTAAGAAGGTGTTTAGCACACTTGCCTTCATTGCTCAGTCTTATGAGTATAGAAATTGGGAAGCCATGTTAAGGTCGTACAGGACGTTGGTAAGGCTTCCTCTGGAATACTGTAAACAGCACTGGTTGCCCTATTATAGGAAGAGCATTATTAAATTAAAGAGGGTTTAAAAGTGATTTGATAGGATGTTGCCAAGAATGGAAAGTTTGAGTTATAGGATGAGACTAGATAAGCTGGGACATTTTTCACTGAAGCATAGGAGGTGGAGGGGAAAGGTTTTTTTAAAATAATGAGGGGTAAATAAGGCGATTGGCAGGTGACTTTTCCCTGTGATGGGGGATTTCAAGACCTGGGGACATTTTTTTAAGGTTAGAAGAGAATGGTTTAAAAAGGGGCAACTCTTTTTTATACAGGGTGGTTTGTGTGTGGAATGAACTTCTAGAGGAAGTGGTGGATGCAGGTACAGTTACAGTATTTAAAATGCGTTTAGAAAATTTCATGAATGTGAAATGTTTGGAGGGATATGAGCCAAGTGCAAACAGTTGGGATTAGCTTAGTTTGGAATTGCGGTCAGCATGGACTAGTTGGACAGAAGAGTCTGTTTCTGTGCTGGATGACTTCACGACTCTATGATGAATCTCTACACTTGTCAACATGTATTCATCTTATTATATTTTATAGCTAAATAGTTTCTTTGAAAAATGGTCTGGGAATGACTAGTCATGCTTATTTGAAATCATTGCTTCATGAAAACGATAAACCTTCCTTTTTGATTCCCTGAGATTATTTTGGTGATAACCTATCAGTGAACATTGATGGTGTGAATTTATTATAAACCAAGTTAATTCTCATGTCAATATGCATCACGTGTTGAAAGATGGAGATTTCCTTTTAAAAACCAGGTTCATTTGTCTTGTATAAAATGAATTACTTAATATCACTTCAGCAAATATTTGAAAATCTTCTGCAAAATCTATATTATGTGGTGCATCTGATTAATCTCTGGAAAAACCGATCAGAATGTGAACTAAGAATAGTGGAGATTCACTTCAAATTGCACTTTTGCTGATCAATCTGTTGACACTGATTCCAATGGTGAGATTCAGGGCAAGTTTGTGAAAAGGTTTATTCATTGCTACAAGCAAGATGTAACAATATATTGTCATAACTCTTTTAACATATTGCTTTGCAAATAAAGCCCAACAGCATATAGTGCCTTGTGCATGTAATTGTGACAAATGAATTACCGGTTTGATATCTAGCGGTCTGCATGAGTCAGAGAATAGGATTGAGTTCTACAACTGACAACTAGTGGAGGTCTACACCCCAGCTCAGAATACTGGGTTGAAAACCAAAATAGGTACAGACATCGAAAGGATATCTTGCCACATGACACTGAAGAATAGATTCATTTGTCCTGAATGCAGCATAATTAGGAGAAATTGTTTTGAAAATAAGAATGACAAGGAAAACAATATAAAACCAACTCCATTGCTCCTTACTAAATAGATACAGACTTAACAGTAGCCTTAAAAAGGACTTGGATACATATATCGGACTGAAGGAGATACAGGGCAGGGATTTGGAGAAAAGGGAGGTGAGTGGAAGAACTCAATTCTTTTTTATGGAACTACACAGGCTGGATGGGCTACAGTCCTCCTTCTGTGGTCTAATATTTTATGACTCCAAATGGATGAAGAGTCTCAAGTGTGAGACTTGAGTTTGGACAAATGCAAGGGCAGGGCACCACAGGTGGATTATCAAGAAAAGATGAAAAATGTGTTGCTGGAAAAGCGCAGCAGGTCAGGCAGCATCCAAGGAGCAGGAGAATCGACGTTTCGGGCATAAGAAGGGCTTATGCCCGAAATGTTGATTCTCCTGCTCCTTGGATGCTGCCTGACCTGCTGTGCTTTTCCAGCAACACATTTTTCAGCTCTGATCTCCAGCATCTGCAGTCCTCACTTTCTCCTGTCAAGAAAAGATGGCAGGGAGAAATGCGTTCAAGTAGATATTTCTCACCTTCAAATGAAACTACACAAATGTACAGTGATTCTGTATGGAAGGCATGCTGTAGACAGTTAGCTGTATAGCCCACATGGCATTCATCATTGACATCAATGTTAGAAGCACCAGTTTGTGAACAAAGTTTTACTCTAACTGATTTTTGCTTTGGAAAGCAACATATAGCTTAGAGTTATATGCCTGAAGAATATTAGACTGTAAAGCCAAAAGATGAACTGAATGAAAAAGTACAATTAAACATGGAGAAAGTGAGGACTGCAGGTGCTGGCGATCAGAGTTGAAAAGTGTGGTGCTGGAAAAGCACAGCGGTCAGGCAGCATCTGAGGAGCAGACAGTTGATGTTTCAGGCATAAGCCCTTCATCAGGAATGGCTGAAGGACATTAAAAACGCAAAAAATGTTAATCCAAACAACTCTAGTTTCAGACCAGACAAGAAAGGGAAAGTACACAGTTAAAATATAACTTCTTTATGCGCTGGTAGATCAAGATAGTGCATATGTGGATCAGATGTGTTAAGTCTATTAATTCATGACAAAGCAATTTGAAGGGTGTGAATGAAAACAAGAGATATGGAATCTATGATTTGCCTGTGAGTTGGAAACATATATCTCATCTTAAGCAGTCCGATATCATTAAATCAGTCTCGTCATGTATCATTGGTAACTTGGAGTTCTCTATGTTGCCTAAGAGGAATTCCTCAACACTTTTTCAGAAGTTGGTCATAAGTTTATAATCTTTATTATCTACTGAATTATCTATCGATACAGTAGATAATAAAAATTTAATCAATGATCATTAGATGGGGTAGAAAGGCAGTAACATGAAATTACACCATTTAATTGATGTTGTTAATTGGATTAATGCACTTTGCTTCTACATATTTTTATTTAATTATGATATGCAATTTCGCTGAGAAAAGGTATAGTGGTAATATGTTTGCATTCAAGATTCTCCACACAATAGTCTGCTAGCTATCCATTAGTTATGGAGCTATTGAAAGCAGACATTTCAGATGAAATAAAAGAGTTGAGTTATAATCTGACTGTAGAATGATATTGACAAAAAATGGGAGATTTTTCTCACCAGAAAATGATACTGAAACCATTGAAGATCAAGAAGAAAGTACATGAAATTGTCACATAAATATGGCACTATTTTGTTTTTGAATGGGTTAGTTGAATTACATATAACATCAATGTATCTTTTCTCTTTTAGGTTTTCCCGATGTGGATCCATACACCAGGTTTCTTGATGGTAAGGACCTTCATTTGCTTACTTGATTTGTTCATTTGAAATAAAACCTTCATCAAGTTTGTTATTTACTTTGGTGTGGAACTGATTAATAAATCATCAAATGTAACCTCTTCTTGTTTTACAAAACTATTACTTTTAATGCTAGCTCTAATAGAAAAATGTTGCAGGCCCCACAAATGGAGGTGTGATTTAAAATTACTGGGAGGCTTACTCTTCACTGTCCCTGTACTACCCTGACCCAACTTAAATTTTACAGAGGTGTCCATGGATAGGGAAGTCCACAAATTACAGAACAATGAATTGCCACTTCCCGCCCACCTGGAGGGCTTTGAGGCCAACAGGAGGATGTCAAGGGTGGGGGTGAAGCCTACAGATTACACGGCTCATGTTTCAGGGTGGAAAAGGTGTGGATAGAAATGGGAAGTGTTAACTTCCATCACTGCCCCGCTTCTAGACTTAGCAGCCAGTCTGCTTTCTGCAAACGTTAAATGGTTGTGGTTCAGTTGTGATCTTCAGAGTGTTTTTCCAACATTGTTTTGCTCAATGGGAATGGGAAACCCTGTCTCCAGTTGGAAGCTGGATTCAGTGATTTTACACAATGTTTATGCCTATGTTATATATGAACATATATAAAATGCAGGTTTCTATTTGGTTGGGCAGTTTGAATGCCTTGACCAAGTATTGCATGGCAATATCTGTACAGATGGGTTAGTTACCATTTTGGATTAAAACCACCCTGTCTTTTTTTTCTGAAACATGGTTTTACAACCAAAAATGTTGAATCACATAGAGTTGTGTCCTAAAAAGAATTTGTGTTGCATCTCTTCTATTCACTGAATTTAACAACTGTTTGGCTAATGAAGTAGGAGGCCACAGATCCAACGTTGCCAATGGGACCAATAAATACCATTGAAAATTGTGAAGAAAGAGAAACACGATTAATGCTGGCTAAAAAGTCTAAGATTGCATTTACAAAGATTTGGTCTAACTCCAGTTACTAATCCAGTTTGGTTTGATTCCTTGTATTAGATATCGCGCTGCCCAATGAAAGCGTATTCTATCTTCACCAATGAACTGAAGAAATTTGAAAGGATACCTGAACTGTCAAAGTTCATTGAGCTTTCCATCAGTAACATGGAGAGAATAAAGACAAATGTTTCCAATTGTCCAGTAAGTCCTTCTATTTAATAAATAAAAATAAAACAATAAGTAGAAAATAAATAGACCTAGGGGCTCAAGTACATAATTCTTTGAAGTTTGCATCACATATAGATAGGGTGGTTAAGAAAGCAGTTAACATGCTTTCCTTCATTGTTCAAATTTTTGAGTATAGGAGATGGGTCATTATGTTGAGGTTGGATAGGACATTGGTGAGGCCTCTTCTGGAGTATCAATTCCATTTCTAGTACCCCTGTTATAGAGGGTTTGACTTATTAAGGGGACGCTAGATAGGCTGGGACTTTTTTCATTGCAAGGTAGGAGGTTGAGAGGTGACCTTATGAAGGTCTATAAAATCATGAGGTGTACAGATAAAGTGAAAGGCAGGTACTTTTTTCCTTGGGTGGGGGATTTCAAGACCAGGGGACAAATTTTTAAGGTGAGAGGAAAATGATTTGAAAAAGACTTGGGGGCAATTATTTTTACTTAGGGAGTGGTTTGTGTGTGGAATGAATTTCTAGAGGAAATGGTGGATGTGGGTACAGTTACATTGTTCAAAAAGCATTTGGATAAGTATGCTAATAGAAAAACTGTTTGGAAGGATATGGGCTAAGTGCAGGTAGGTGGGATTAGATTAATTTCAAATTATTGTCGGCATGGATTGGTTGGAATGAAAGTCTGCTTCTGTGCCACATGACTCCAAAGCTCTATGACTCTAAACATTTCGAGTGTGTTTTGTCTTGACTGTGAATAACAAATTAATATTTAAGATGATGGATATCTGTGGTGTGTGGGATGGTGAATCTTCTCCCATTTTTCACTCCAAAGTAGTATTTATGGGATTCCTGCTGATTTTAATGCATATTCAGTAGAAGCCCCACGGAAGTCTGGTGATGACACTATCAAGGGTAATTCCCATGAAGAATAACCTTTAAAAGCAGCTCTTTTGGGGAGACTTAAATTTGAATTTATCTGTGTGGTGAGAAACCACCCACCTTTTTTTGACTGGACTGATAAACTTTGCTCATGTGGAGACAAGGAGGGAAGCTACAGCAAGTCAACTATTTCACACCTCCCTCAACTCAATATCCCCTGTAAGGATGCTCTCAAAGGTGCTATGGTGGCCTTCTGAACGTACCTTATCTGATGAAATCATGATGCCTTCTGGAGAGTGTTAGTTATCTGCTCTGTTTATGGTAACTGTAGAAAATTATTCATCCCAGGATTGTTTCCCTGGATAGATTGTGGTTCCACTACTGACTCTTGATTAATTACTTTATTTTGGCATCTTCATGTCCAGAAATGAAACTTTAATGAACATAGATTGTGACACACTTCTACAATATAAATATAAGAATCAGTTAGCAATTTTTAAGAAGATTTGTAGCTCAGGTTGAGGTTCTGTATGTAGGTTTGCTCGCAGAGCTGGGAGATTTGGTTTCAGATGTTTCGTCACCATACTTGATAACATCACCAGTGAGCCTCCGGATGAAGCAATAGACGGTATGGCCCACTTTTTATTTATGTGTTTAGGTTTCTGTGGGTTGGTGATGTCATTTCCTGTGGTGAGGTCATTTCCTGAGATGTGCGCAAGAATTTCTAGCAGCACGGTATTCCAACTGGAACTCTATCAACAAACACAGTGACCTCGATCCCATTTATTACCCCCTGTAAAAAGAGCAAGAAATGACCTCATCATAGGAAATGACATCACCAACTCAAGGAAATCTAAGCACATAAATAAAAAGTAGGCAATACCACCAGTGCTTCATCCAGAGGCTCACTGATTATATTACCTAGTGTGGTGACGAAACATCTGAATCTGAACGTTCCAGCTCAGTGAGCAAACTTATATCCATAAGCATCAGTGTAAAGGTCTTCTCTGAGACTGTAACTAAAGTATATTGTGAAATCATACACGGGAATTACAGATTGTGAATGACTTGTACCATGATCCAGGAATGTTTAATGTCCTCCATGATGCAATACTACATTTTGAAGCTCAGTTTTAACCTTAATTTGTGTTTGTTCAAAACATGTGTATCCAGAAAGTGTGCAACACTAACTCTGCTTTCCAACTGCATTGACAGAAGAAGAAATGCAGATCACTGAAGCATGAAAAGACCAGGAATGCCTTCTTGAAAGCATTAAAAGCATTTTTGGACAGAGTTAATAGCTGCTAATTGAATGTGAGGCCAAGAATGTAGGATTGTTTAATAATGTTACAATCCATTATTGTCTCTGCTTCAGTTATTTAACCTAGTTTATGATAAATTTTATCTTCTAATAGGATTAGGAAACTGTAAAATTGTAAGTTGTATTTTTCAAACTGTGTAAATTTGTAAAGAAAAACTATAGTGCCTGTAATGATCATAGGATATTGAAACACACTTTGTAACCAATTCAATACTTTTGGAAGTCTGCAACCTATTGGAATAGAAATATAATAGTTGATATGTGCACAACAAAGGCCCTACACCTACAATTAGTAATATGATAATCTCAAATAATCAACTCCTTTAGTGTGAATGATTGACGAATAAATATTGGCTATGACACTAGGCTATTCTTCTCTTATCTTCTTCAAATAAGTGCTGTGGAATCTTTTATGCCCATGTTTGATTTTCATTTAATCTGAGAAACAGCATCGGTCAGAGTGAAGCACAGTTTTAGTGCCTCACTTGAACATTAAATTACATTTTTGTATTTAAGCCCTGTGCGGGACTTGAACACAAAACCTCTGACCCTGGTGTGCAACCGACTGATACATGGCTCAAGAAAATGTTCATCATTTATTCACTGTTTTTAATGGAACAAAGTATTTGCTGAATATTTATAGCTAGTAGCACATAGCAAGAATATTTACTTTCATTGAACATGAATGAAGAATGTATTTTTGTTTTAAATTTTGTATGAAAATCCTAAATAAAATGTGCACTTCTGACAAGTTAAATGATTTACATTGATCTCAGACTCATTGGTAAATTTGAATTATTTATTGACCATCAGAACTCATCCATTTGCAATCTTTGTTCAATGTTGCCACAAGCATACATTATAATAGGAAGTTATAAGGACATGAATTGAGCCATCAAGTAACTTTTTCTCCACTTTGTCCCAATCTTTCTCTCTTGCCAGATGGCTTTTTATTTTAGTTCTCGACTCTTATATTTTTAAGCTGAGAAGCTTGGGTTATGATTTGGAGGTGCTGGTGTTGGACTGGGGTGTACAAAGTTAAAAATCACACAATGCCAGGTTATAGTCCAACAGGTTTATTTGGTAGCACTAGATTGTAAGACAAAGAATTTATAGCAAATCTTATACTCCACAACCACCTGATGAAGGAGCAGTGTTCTGAAAGCTAGTGCTTCCAAACAAACCTGTTGGACTATAACCTGGTGTTGTGTGATTTTTAAGCTTGGGTTAAACTCACTGACACTATTGCTTCTTACTGGTATTAATCTAGGACACCATGTGGGGATGGATGTCCATACACATTCTTTGTCAGAAGGTAGACAGATGAACAACAACTAGGTCTAATACATATTGTTTAGTAGATAGTTACATTACATTTTACATACAACATTGTCTATTGTGAGACATTAGGCTCACTTTAAGAAAAGTACACATTATAGTTACTGAAACATTCTCACACTGACTGCAACAAACACAGCTCAGAATTGGTTACTTCCAAACAGAATTATTCATAGAGTCACAGAGTCATAGAGAAACAGAATCTTCAGTCCAACTTGTCCATGCTGACCAGATATCCTAAATAAATCTAGTCCAACTTGCCAACATTTGGCCTATATCCCTCTAAACCCTTCTCATTCATACACCCATATCGAGCCACATTCACCAAATGTAAATGTAGTCCCACACTGACATGGTTGCATGTCAGTTTGGCGCACTGACCTCTACATCGTTGAAGCTAGGTACTAACTCGCGGACACTTCTTCCCACTGCTGCCATGACCATAACCTCACCTCCCATCACCAAACCATCATCTCCCAGATCATCCACAACTTCATCACCTCAGGGGATCTCCCACCCACAACTTCCAACCTCCTAATCTGAGAACCCCGCACCACCTGATTCTACCTCCTATCCAAAATTCACAAACTTGACTGCCCTGGCTGACCCATCATCTCAGCCAGCTCATGCCCCACCAAACTTATCTCTACATACCTTGATACTGTCCTATCTACCCTGGTCCAGGAACTCCCCACCTACATTCGGGATACCACCCACGCCCTCCACCTCCTCAATGACCTCCATTTCCCTGGCCCTCAACGTCTCATCTTCACCATCGACATCCAGACCCTGTACACATCTATCTGCCATGATGAAGGCCTCCAAGCCTTCTGTTTCTTCCTGTCCCACTGATCCCACCAGCACCTTCCACTGACACTCTCATTTGATTGGCTGAACTGGTCCTCACCCTCAATAATTTCTCCTTTGAATCCTCCACTTCCTCCAGATCAAAGGGGTAGCCATGGGCACACATTTGGGCCCCAGCTTTGCCTGTCTCTTTGTCGGGTATGTAAAACAGTTCAGCTTTTGCAGCTACACCAGCACCATTATCCACTTTTTTCCCCGTTACATTGATAACTGTATTGATGCCACCTCGTGTTCCCACGAGGTGGTTGAACAGATCATCAACTTCACTAACACGTTCCACCCCGACTTAAGTTCACCTGGACCATCTTGACACCTCTCTCTCCCCTTCCTGGGCCACAGCTACCCGAAATACACCTATTCCCACCCTGCCTCCTGTAAAAATGCTATCCCTTTTTCCCAATTCCTCCGCCTCAGCAGCATCTGCTCCCAGGAGGACCAATTCCACCACTGAGCATAGCAGATGGTCTCCTTCTTTAAAGACAATAATTCCTCCTCCCAATGGTCAATGATGCTCTCCAGTGCATCTCATACACTTCCAGCACCTCCGCCTTTGAATCCCACCCCTCCAATTACAACAAGGACAGAAGCCCCTGGTCCTCACCTTCTACCCCACCAACCTCCAGACATATTGCATCATCCTCCGCCATTTCTGTCACCTGCAAACACACCTCATCCCCAGGGATATACAGTATATTTCCCTCCCCATCCCTATCTGCATTCCGTAAAGACCATTCCCTCCATGACTCTCTTGTCAGGTCTACACCTCCCACCAACCCACCTCCACCCAGTTACCCTTCCTTGCCATTGCAAGAATTGCAAAACCTGCGCCCACAACTCCCCCTTACCTCCATCCAAGGCCCCAAAGGAGCCTTCCAAATCCATCAGAAATTTACCTGCATTTCATTTCTTTTGTCATTTACTGTATCCGTTCCTCCCAATGTGGTCTCCTCTACACTGGGGAGACTGGATGCCTACGTGCAGAACGCTTTAGAGATCATCTCCGGGACACACGCATGAAACAACCCCACTGCCCCGTAGCTGAACACTTCAATTTCCCCTCTCACTCCACCAAGGACTTGCAGGTTCTGGGCATCCTCCATCGCCAAACCCTTACCACGCAACGCCTGGAGGAGGAGCACCTCACCTTCTGTCTCTGGACCCTCCAACCATATGAGATCAATGTGGATTTCACCAGTTTGTTCGTTCCCCCACCCCACCTTATCCCAGATCCAACCTTCCAACTCGGCTTTGCCCTCTTGATCTTTCCTACCTGTTCATCTTTATTCCCATCTATCTGTTCCATCCTCCTCTCCAACCTATCATCTTCAATACCACCTTCAACTACCTATTGCATTCTCAGTGACCTTACCCATGCTCCCCACTGCACCCCATTTATCTCTTATCCTCCTTGGTCCACAAGCCTTATTCCTGATGAAGAGCATATGCTTGAAATGTCGATTCTCCTGCTCCTCGAATGCTGCCTGACCTGCAGTGCTTACCCAGCAACACACTCTCAACTCTGATCTCCAGCACCTACAGTACTCACTTCCTCCTCCTCAATAAATAAGAGCACATCATAGTGGAGGTAATGTATTAGCATAGAGAGAGGATTTGCAAACAAACAGAACAGAGAATTCACGAACAGAGGCTAATTGAGAAGGCCAAAAGAACATTGACCATTATTTCCATGTCAGCCTTGCTAAAACTGTACAAGGCAATAGCTAGACCACAGCTGGAGTACTCTGAACAGTTTTGATTCCCTCACCTAAGGAAAGATATGTTAGCGCTGGAGGCATTCCAGAGAAGGTACACAAGGCTGCTACCAGATATGGAGGGATTGTCTTATTGTGAGAAGCTGAGAGGGTTGGGCTTGCACTCACTGGAGTTTAGAAGAATAAAAGGCATCCTTTTTGAAACATAAAAGACTCTTAAGATACCTGGCAGGGTAGGTAGAGTGAAGTTATTTCATCTTGCGGTGAATCTAAGACCATAAGACCATAACAATGCAAGAAAAAGGAACAGCATCAGGCTATTCAGCCTCTCAAGCCTGCTCCTCCATTCAACAGGACCATGGCTGATCTGACATTCCTTGCATTCACTTTCTTGCCCTTTCCCCATAATCTTTCAATCCCCTACTGATCAAGTATGTATCTATCTCAGCATTAAATACTGTCCCCTCAGCTTTCTCTGGCAATGAGTTACAAAGACTCACAACACTCTGAGAGAAGAAATTACTTCTCATTTCACTCTTAAATTGGCACCCCTTTATTCTGAGACTATGTTCTCTGGTCCAAGGCTTGCCCACGAGGGGAAATGTCCTCTCAACGTTTATCCTGTCAAGCCTTCATGACCAGAGAAATAACCTCGGAATAAGGAGTCACCCGTGTAAATTGATGAAGAGGAATTTCTCCTCATAGAGGGTGGTGAATCTGTGGAATTCTCCTGCACAGAGGGCAGTAAAGATTTAGTCATTAAGTATGTTCAAGTCTGAGACAGGTAGTTTCCATCAGTGAGGAAATTGTGCGTAATGGGAAAAGGTAGGAAGTTGGAGTTGAGGATTATCAGACAAATCATGATCTCATTGAATGGTGCTACAGTCTTGATGAGCAGAATGATCTACTTCTGTTCCTACATCTTATAGTCAGACCGATGCAGAACACAATGCAACAATGTCTGTGATTCCAACAGCATCATTGCAGAACTGTGTTAAATTTTGGGGGCTATGTGATTATGTTAACATAAAATAGGTGGTCAACCATTCTTAAGGAATTTTTAGTTAATTTATTAATGATTCAGAGTTCCAATGATTCAGAGTTTTTTGGCTATAACATTTTTTGATAGCAACAGTGGTTGCTCTTTACTCAGACCAATGGAGGGGTGCTCTCGGTCTTTTCCTAAGAAGGTGACAGCTTGTATCCCTGGATCCTCTCTCCCTCATTTCCCACCTAACCCATTAATATACTTTATTTTTGGGAAGTAACCCATACTGTGTCAATCTCTTGTCTGAAGCCTTTCAGTCAATGAGCCCAGGACAACCGGAGCCAGAAGAACTCTTGTCTCCTTTGCCCACCTTCACCTGTAAATCAGTGTCATCAGTCTAAAATTATTTACTTTCCTAAATATTCCATTGATAACAGAAAATACATGATGCCATGAATTATTGAAGTCAACTCAATGGAACCTCATAACTTCTGTTATCCAGATGATTATTATGCCCTTTCTTGTCCTTTGTCTTTACTTATGAGTAATTTGTTTGAATTTAGGCAAGGTTAGTGGCAGCAGTTAAATGAGATCTCATGCTAACAGGAAATATCAGAAAAAAGTAGTCTTAAAGGGACCCCAATTTCCAACAATTTCTGTTGGCTCCTTTAAGATAAGTCTTCGATTTCTGTCAGAGGCTTACAACAGAATTTGGAAATGGTGAGTTACATTATTGTGACATACTGTGCCTTTTGAAACCAGAGCTGATAAATACCAGATGGCCTGAGGATGAAGTTGAGGACATGGGCCAGACCATTGACTGACAGGGATATCCAAGAAAGTATGATAAAGCAGTGCGTATTCAAGCAGGAGAAACAAGACAGAACCTCATTGAAACCCATTTCCAGGGTGAATGAGTTGGATTTGGACTTCCTTTCATTGTGTCATTTTTTTATTGATTAAATGGAAAGCAGACCCTGGTCAGTTGAAATCACACGTGGAGCTGTTTCTTTTTGCATTCCTTGGACTTTACTGTTGATGACTGATTGTTTCCTCTTCATCTGATTACGCTTTGTATCTTCAGGTTATTCTACTTTTAAATGTCAATACTTAGCAAGTCCTACTTTCTCTTAGTGAGAAAGCAGCAGTCAGTAAGATAGGGCACTAACATTGCACAGTGCTAATGTTACGCTCCTTTTACAGCTTCAGTTAACATATAAGTGCTTGAACATCCCATATGTTAACAGGACAGAGGTATTGTGCAGTTTCTATTAGCTAACCAATACCTTGTAAACCTTCCGTTGTACAACTCCCAGTCTTGAATGTCAGTGCACTCCCCTGAAAAGCTGATGAATGGAATGAACCTTTGTCTCTAGAGTTGTGTGGAATTGTCAGTAGTGCCATAGTCTCACTCTCTAGCTGGGTGTAAGTATGGATGATTTGTGTAGGGTAAGCCTCTGCGTTTTCTCCGGGTGCTCCGGTTTCCTCTCACAGTAAAAAGATATGCAGGTTAGCTGAACTCACCACACTAAATTGCCCATAGTGTTGATTAGGTGCATTAGTCAGGGGTAAATGTAGAGTAATAGGGGAATGGGTCTGGGTGGGATACTCTGTGGAGGGTTGATATGGATTTGCTGGGCCAAAGGACCTATTTCCACATTGTAGGGAGTCTATGATTCTATGACAATCCCTGCACATTATTCTTAGCCTCTTTGTTGTCCACATTACAGTGTAATGCCTTGGCTGAAGCCACTACTGTCATAGTTCAGGAATCCATGATGTCCAAAGCTATCTGCAGCCAGGGATTCAGTTGCTTGCGAAAGGCGAGCAATACTTTGTTGTTATAACCTTTCTCATTCATGAGATATCTGAAGAGGTTGATCATTTCTTAAATGGGTGCATAACTTCACCAGGGCCAACAGTTACAAAGACATGCTAAGAGCACAATAAACATGTCTTTACTAAAGTGCAAGGTTATTTATAATGAAGTGTCACCATGCTGCCTATGTGCACTCAGTCGATTTGCTTCTTCTTTCCCCTCTGGTGACATCGATCCTGGCTTCAGCACCTAGCAGGTGAGGGAAGCCTGCTCTGCATTTGGCCTTGTTGGCCTCGGATAGAAGGTGGAGGGGCCCAAGATGGCACCACCCTGAGAGGACGGGCATCTGGACTGAGATTGAAATGTGTGCAGGAGGGTTTCCTGACACAGTATGTAGATAGACCAACAAGAGGCAAGTCCACATTGGATTTGGTTTTGGTTAATGAACCAGGCCACTGTTAGATTTGGAGGTAGGTGAACACTTTGATGATAGTGACCACAATTCGGTTACATTTACTTTAGCAATAGAAAAGGATAGGCACATACCAGAGAACAAGAGTTATTGCTGGGACAAAGCCAATGATGATGCAAGTAGGCAACATTTGGGATACATTGGATGGGGAAGGAAACTTCAGGGCATGTGCACAATTGAAACAGGGAGCTTATTCAAGAAACAGCTACTGTGTGTCCTTGATAAGTATGTACCTAACAGGCAGGGAGGAAGGGAAGTGGAGCGAGGGTACTGTGGTTTACTAAAGAAGTTGAATCTCTTGTCAAGAGGAAGAAGGAGGTTTGAGACATGAATGCTCAGTTAGGGTGCTTGAGAGTTACATGTTAGCCAAGAAAGACCTAAAGAGAGAACTAAGATGACCCAGGACGGGACATGAAAAGTCTTTGGCAGGTAGGATCAAGGAAAACCCTAAAACCTTCTATAGGTGTATCAGGAATAAAAGTATGACTAAAGTAAGATTAAGGCCAGTCAAGGACAGTAGTGGGAAGTTGTGTGTGGAGTCTGAAGAGATAGGTGAAGTGCTAAATGAATATTTTTTGTCACTACTCACACAAGGAAAAGACATTGGTGTCGAGGATTCTCTGGGAAGTTAGGGAGGGGATTGCAGAGCCTTTGGCTTTGTTCTTTATGTTGTCATTGACTACAGGAATAGTGCCAGAAAACTGGAGGATAGAAATGTTGTCCCCTTGAAGAAGAGGAGTAGACACAACCCTGGACATTATAGACCAGTCCACCTTCTTTGGTTGTAGACAAAGTTTTGGAAAAGTTTATGAGAGATAGGATTTACAATCATCTAGAAAGGAATAATTTGATTAAGGGTAGTAAACACAATTTTGTGAAGGGTAGATCGTGCCCCACAAACCTTATTGAGTTCTTTGAGATGGTGACCAAACAGGTGGATGAGGGTAAAGCAGTTGAGGTGGTGTACAGGGATTTGGGTAAAGCTTTTGATAAGGTTCCCTATGGTAGGCTATAGAAGAAAATATGCAAGCATGGGATTGAGGGTGATTTTATGGTTTGGATCATAAATTGGCTAGCTGAAAGAAGTCAGAAGGTGGCTGATGGGAAATGTTCATCTTGGAGTTCAGTTACTCGTGGTGTACTGCAAGGATCTGTTTGGGGGCCACTGGTATTTGTCATTTTTATAAATGACCTGGGTTAGGGCGTAGAAGGATGGGTTAGTAAATTTGTGGCTGACACTAAAGTCGGTGGAATTGTGGATAGTGTGGAAGGATGTTGCAGGTTACAGAGGGACATAGATAAGCTGCAGAGCTGGATTGGTAGGTGGCAAATGGAGTTTAATGCGGAAAGGTGTGAGGTGATTTAGTTTGGAAGGAATAACAGGAATACAGAGTACTGGGCTAATGATACAATTCTTGGTAGTGTGAATGAAAAGAAAGATCGTGGTGTCCATGTACATAGATCCCTGAAGGTTGCCACCCTGGTTGATAGTGTTATTAAGAAGGTGTACGGTGTGTTAGCTTTTATTGGTAGAGGGATTGAGTTTCGGAGCCATGAAGTCATGTTGCAGCTGTACAAAACTCTGTTGTGGTCACACTTGGAGTATTGCGTACAGTCTGGTCACCGCATTATAGGAAGGATGTGGAAGCTTTGGAAATGGTTCAGAGGAGACCTACGAGGATGTTGTCTGGTGTGGAGGGAAGGTCTTATCAGAAAAGGCTGAGGGACTTGAGATTGTTTTTGTTAGAGAGAAGAAGGTTAAGAGATTACTTAATAGAGGCATGCAAGATGATTAGAAGATTAGATAAACAGTGAGAGTCTTTTTCCTCAGATGGTTGTCACTAGCACGAATGAACATAGCTTTAGATCGAGGGGTGATAGATATAGGGCAGATGTCAGAGGTAGTTTCTTTACTCAGAAAGTAGTAAGGATGTGGAATGTCCTGCCTGCAACAGTAGTGGACTTGCCAACACTAAGGGCATTTAAATGGTCATTAGATAAACATATGGTTGATAATGGAATAGTGTAGGTTAGATGGGCATTTAGATTGGTTTCACATGTCAACGCAAGATCGAGGATTGAAAGGTCTGTACTGCGCTATAATGTTCTAAGTCCTATGAAATCCACTGGCCTCTCTTGCCTTGCTATTGATACCAAGTATCAATGGTTATAGGGATGGAATGTGGACTCACTCCATGCCAAATAGTCAGACTGTTATGGAAGCAGCCAGCCACAGGCAATGACAGAGCTAGCACAGCACTCTCCTTTGATTTCTCTCACCACATATCTAGACAATCCTGCCCATTGTGCTTGTGTCTGGGCATGCATTCTGACAGAATCATTAATGACAGAGACCATGGGCTTGTCTTCTGTCTGGTTCTGAGATGGTGCCCAGTCTCTGGCAGTTCTCTGATTGCCAGTGACCTGGGGGCATTACTTCCTTGGCCAGCTGAGGAGGTGGTAGTTTTCTCAGTTGGGAATGTGGTGAAGTGGAACTCTCTGAGCTGGTTGAGGGTATAGCCGAAAGCCTCATCAGCACATCCTCTGAATGCTGAGTGGCTTCTTCCTCAGAGGTGGAAGTGGAACTGTTCTTGGTGGAGGTTTGCTGGGCATTGTCAGGGCCTGAATAAAAGACGAGAGAATTGGTGTACAAAAGCTTTGGAAACTTATGCAGCGTAGGGATGAGTTAGCGTTGGTGGCATTGGGAGAACTGTGCAGCAGAGCACAATAAATCCTGTTGTATTCGTTGCCTGTGGAGATCTTTGCATCCCACACAAATTCTTCTCTATTATCATCACTTCCTATGGGGGTGAAGTCTTAGGTCTGCTCCCTCCCCCTGCTCAGCCCAGTTGAGACATTTTCTCCTATTGTGGGACAAAAGGAGGATCGAGAATGAAGTGGATGGAAGAGTAATCAATGTGGATCTGGGAACATGATGAGGTGAACTAACTTCACAGAGGCCAATATCCCATTACCAAGTCACTCTTTATTTCCATGTGGAGAGCCCTTTACAATGGTCCATTTCCCTCAGAGCCAGCTCTCAGAGTGAAAAGGATGCCTTTGACAGTCCTGTCATTATCTGTCAGCCAGGTCTCCCTGATCAGACCAAATGAACAACCCCAATCATGGAACTCTTATTCTACGAAGTCTGCCTGGCTGACCTTGTTACAACCTCGACAGAGATGGCCCCAGTGATGGAGTAAGGAGTGCAGAGAACAGGAAGGGTTAGTAGTTTGGGAGGGAGCCAGTGAATGGACATGGAATACTGATGATTCGAGTCCAAGGAGATATATGTGCTGTGGCAAAGCAAGTTTATTCCTTCTTCCTCCACTACTAGGGGTGTTTTTTCTAGACCTGTATGGGCCAATAATTATGCCTATCCCTTTGTGGGTTATCTGGGAAGTTTCTTGTTCCAATATTACTCAAACCCCCAACTCTTTCTCCAGTACTTCGATGACAGCATCGGTGCTACTTCCCTCTCTTGTTTGGAACTGGAAAAGTTTATCAACTTCGTTTCCAATTTCTACCCTGCTCTCACCTTCACCTGGTCCATCTCTGACTTCTCCTTTCCCTTCCTTGACATCTCTGTTTCCAATTCTGGGATAGGCTGGCCACTAATATTGTCTACAAACCTACCAACTCCACAGTTACCTTGACTTACTACTGTAAAGCCTCTATTCCATTCTCTCAATTTCTTTGTCTCTGTCTCATCAGTTCTGATGATGCCAAATTTGACAGGAGGTCTCCGAAATGTTCACCTTCTTCCTCAACTGAGGATTCCCCACCACCATGCTTGACAGTTGGTCGACAAATCTCCCACACTTCTGCCATCTCTTCACTCGCTCAGCAGCCATAGGATCACCTACCATCCCACCAGCATCCACACCCAAAGGATTGTTAGCCACCATTTCTGTCACCTCTAGCAGGAAACCAAGACCAGACATATTCCCCTCTCCTCCCTTGTCAGCCTTTCACAGGAGCTGTTGCTTCTGGGGCACCCAGGCCCACTCCTCCTCCATTCTTAATACCTCTCCAATCCCTGTGGAACCTTCCTGCACAGTCACGGAAGATCTAACACCTGCCTGGTTGCTTCGTTCCTCCTCATTATCCAAGGCTCCAGACATATCTTTCAGGTGAAGCAGCGATTTAACTCACTTTACCCAATCTAGTTAACTGTATTTGCTACTCACACAATATGTTCCCTCTACATTGGGAAAAAGAAGCGCAGATTGGGAGACTGCTTTGCAGAATGCCTATATTCTATCTACAAAAATGCCCTGAGGCTTCCAGTTGCCTGCAACAAACTACCGTGTTCTCTGGTCAACATCTCTGTCTCAGGCTTCCTGCAGTGCTCCAGCAAACTGAGTGCAAGCTTGAAGAACAGCACCTCATTTTCCACTGGGGACATTGCAGTCTTCAGGCCACGATGTTGAGTTCAATAATTTTAGCGCCTGAGCACCTTCTCCTATGTACTCCAACCCCCACATACCAGGCGTTGTCATCACATGGGCTGCTACCATAACCAACCCATTGTCAGCCACTAATAGTCCTCATTAGCAGCCATGATTCTCCCTGGTTGACCATTACCCATTCCTTTGTCTGCCTATTTGCTGTTCTCTCTCGCCTGGCTCCATTGACACCTGTCATTAACCTCTCGCCCCCACTCCACATGCCCATCTTCAGCATATTTACCAACCTTTACATATCTACCATCAGTTCTGAAGTAGGGTCACTGGACCCAAAACATTAACTCTGCTTTCTGTCCACAGATGCTGCTGCACCTGCTGAGTTTTCCAGCTATTTCTACTTGTGGTCCCATGAAGGGGATTGAGTGAAATGAGCCCTTATTTTGTGGTGTTTGGAAAAATGGGAGGTGATTGTGTTCAAACCTGTAATATTTTTCTCATGTTTGACAAGGTGGATGTTGAGGGGGTTCATCCCAAGCTGGTGAGCCTCGAACTGGATCTCATGATCTCAGGGTCAGGGATCAGCCATTCAGATGAGGAGAATCGATGCTTTTTAAATCTTTAGATTTCTCTACCCCCAGAGAGGCATTAATTCTAGTTTAAGGAGCATTTTCAAGATCGAGATTCCGAGATTTTTGAGTGTTGAATAATCAAGCACCACAGGAGTAGTGCAGGAATATACAGCTGATATAGAAATTTAGCCATGATCTTATCAAATAGCTTAGCAGGTTGCACAGATCTATTGTCTACTCTTACACCTATTTCTTATGTCCTTATGTTTGGTAAAAGGGTAAAGATTTAAAAGGGAACTAAAGAAGCAACTTTTTCATGCAGAGGGTGGTGCATGTATGGAATGAGCTGCCAGAGGTAGAGGCTGTTACAATAACAACATTTAAAAGGCATCTGGATGGATACATGAATAGGAAAAGTTTAGAAGGATAAGGGCCAAATACTGGCAAGTGAGACAATATTAATTTAGGATATCTGGTCAGCATGGACGAGTTGGAACCGAAGGGTCTGTTTCCGTGCTGTACATCCCTATGACTCTAAGAGTTTATGTGCTATCAAATTCCTCAGTCATTTCAATCTGCAACTTTCTCAGCTCAACAGAATATAGAACAAGTTTATTGAAGTTGATAACTGAATAATGGACAGCTGTGAAACGTGGAGACAGGGAGACAGGCTGCAGGTTTTCCTTTTCACAAAAGGCTAAGCAGATATAAGGTTTGAGTGATGGTGATGCAGTCCTCTTTCGTTCAGACAGAAGACAGAAGTTGCTGACATAAACCACTAGATGGTAGACAGAAAACACTGAATTAGCAACAACAGTTAGAACAATTCACCACTAGATGGTGGTGGTCCACCCTTTGGAAACAAAAAGACAATTATCAAATAATAGCAGAGCTGCCATTTGATTTTAATTATGCAAAATATTGTTAAGATTTGGACTGTACTTCCCGAAAGGGTGATTTTCACAGATTCAAGGAAAGTTGTGAATTAGATAAATTTCCATGGAAGGGGGAAATGCAACAGAGGAATAAAATGATTAGGACTAATTCCACATCCAAGGTTCAGAGGCGAATTGACAAAATGTTAACAAGGGAAGCAAAGGGAAAATATAAGAGATTGGCAGCTCACATGAAAGTGAATCCAAACATCTTCTCCAGATATTTCAAAATAGTAAAAGGGTGATAAAAATAAGAGATTAATTAATTAGGGATCTAATCAAGGCAGGGGTTTGGCTGAGGCACTAAATGAGAACTTCATAAATGAGCTTACCAAGGATGAAGATGCTGCCAAAACATAGTGAAGGGAAAGTAGTTGAAATACTTGAAGGGTTAAAAATTGATAAACAAGGAGTTTTTAGGAAGAATAGTTGAAGCTGACCAGATAAGATTTTTGATTAGGTTTAATTAATTATTGTCACATCTACCTCGGTTTGTTTTGCATGTAGTACAGGCAGATCATGCCATACAAAGTGCATTTGGGTAATTGAACACAGCAGGGAATATAATGTTACTGCTGCAGAGAAGATGCACAAAGAGTGAGATCAACATTAAATTTGAAATTTGAGAGGTCCATTCAGAAGTCAAATAATACTGTTCTTGAATCTGTTGGTATGTATATTTAAGCTTTTGTATCTTCTGTCCAACAGAAGAGGTTGGAAGAGATTATAACCAGGATGGGAGGGGCCTTTGATTATGTTGGCTGCCTTTCCGAGGCAGTGAGAGGTATAGATGGAGTCAATGGATGGACTTCGTGATGGATTGGGTTGTGTTTATGACTCTCTGTAGTTTCTTGCAGTCTAGGGCAGAGCAATTGCCTTGCCAAGCTGTGATGTATCTGGATAAGATGCTTTCTATGGTGCATCTATAAAAAATGGTAAGAATCAGTATGAACATGCTGAATTTCCTTAGCCTCTTGAGGAAGCAGAGGCATTGTTGTGCTTTCTTGACCATCGCATCAATGTGGATGGACAAGGACAGATTGTTGGTCATTGTCACTTCTAGGAACTTGATGCTCTTGTCTATTTCCACCTCAGCTCAAGTGATACAGATAGGGGTGAGCCCTCCATATTGCTTTCTGAAGTCAATGGCCAGCTCTTTTGTTTTGTTGATGTTGAGGGAGAGATTGTTATCCTTCCACGACACCATTAAGCACTCAACCTTTTTCTCATATTTTGTCTCATCATTGTTTGAGATCAGGTCTACAAGACTGGTGTCATCAGTAAACTTGTACATGGAGTTAGGGTGAAATTTGGCCACACTGAGTAGGCAGCCTTGCAAGGGGCTGATATTGAGGATTTTGTGGATGAGGCATTATTGCCTATTCTTACTTATTGCTGTCTGTGGGTCAGGAAGTCAAGGATCTAGTTGCAGAGGGTGGGCCAAAGATCTCGGTCTCAGAGTTTGGACATTGGCTTGGTGAGGATTATAGTGTTGAAGGCAGGGCTGCAGTCAATGAGGAGGAGCCTGACGTAGGTATTCTTGTTATCCCGTTGTTCCAGAGATGAGTGTAGGGCCAGGGAGCTGATGTTTGCCATGGATGTGTTGCGATGATAGGTGAATTGCAAGTGATCAAGGCATGCTGGGAGGCTAGAGCTGATGTGAACCATGATTAATCTCTTTCGTAACTATGGGGTTCATAGCCGTTGGACAGTAGTCATTGAGGCACGAGTTTTCTTTGGTACTGGGATGATGGTGGTCTTCTTGAAGCAAGTGGGGCCTTCAGATTGTTGGAAGCGGAGGTTAAAGATATCGATGAGTACACCCGCCAGCTGGTCCATGCAAGATCTGAGTTCATGGCTGGGACTCCATCTGGGCCAGTCACTTTCCATGGGTTCACTCTCAGAAAGACCAATCTGACATCTGCAGTGGTGACTGAGGGAACAGACGTATTTGGGGCAGGTGATGCCATTTCACTGACCTTCTGTTTGAAACAAGCATAAAATGCATTGAGCACATCAGGGAGGGATGTATTTTTGTCCAATATTCTACTCTGCTTTGTTTGTAGCCTGCAATAAAGCCAAGAATACAGAGGGAAATAAACATAAAGATTGTGGAGGCATTCATGATAATTTTCCAATCCTTCTCAAATTTCAAGGTAGTGCCAGAGGATTGGAGAATTGTAAAGTCTACATCCCAAAGGGTGTAAATAAGGCTATACAGCTAAGTAACTGGGGATAAAATTGGTACACCCTTGGGAAATTGCAGGTTAATTAAGGAAAGCCAGCATGGTTTGTTCAAGAGCAAATTATGTTTATTGAACCTGCTTCAATTTGTTGTGGAGTTCCAAATCCATCCTTATATTTCGCATGATTTCAGGTTTGAATGAGGTGTCAGTAACTGCCAGAGCATTGAAATGTCACTCTAAATGTCACAAGTAACATCCTAGGGAACTGTGCTCATGTTAACTTATTCATCTTTATCCATCTTAATCTGCCTGCAACCTTTGAAACAGTTGACTTCAGCATCCTTTTTCCACACCTCCACACCTTTGGTTGACTGTTCATGACTCATTTCATCTGGTTTCCTTTATTTTAGTCAGGCAGAGTCAGAGGCCACTGGACACCAACTTAACTCCCTCCTGTTTCTAATCCACAGGCTGCAGACTGACCTTGGTGACTTCAGTCACAAACACAATCTTTAAGTTCTGCATTACCATTAATGGTCCCACCTCACAACCAACCAACCAGCTAATTGTTGCTTGTCTGCCATTCAGTTCTGGATAAACAGAAATGTTCTACAGCTATATGTTTGCTCCCTGCTGCAAACTATGTTCCCTTCTCACCAGTACTTCCATTTCCCTAACCACTTTGAGTCTGCCTCAAGTTGTTTGCAAACTTGACAATCTTGGCATTAACAATTACCGAGCAATTCCACATCAGAGAATGTGTCAAAGCAGTCACAGAAGTGTTATAAAGTTTACCCCTGAGTAATTGGACACTGCATTCCTTCCATCAACAAGATAAGCACTTTTGTATAACTGCATGTACCAAGGCCTTTGCAAATCATTTTACACTGAAACACTTATTTATAAATTTGTCACCATTCGACTGAAGTAGTTTGGTAATTTTTACCAGATGTATAACTTTTCCCATATCTGAACTCTTGCACATTTTTGATTTTTATCCCTCTAATCACCATCTTTACCATACTTCATCATGACCTTCCCCCCATCATAAAGTCAGAAATGGGGACACTCACTGATAATTGCACAATGTTCAACACCATTCGTGACTCCTTAGACAAATATCTAGGTTTGGGCTGACAAAAGGCAAGTATCATTTGCAACACACAAGTGCCAGGCAATTACCATTTCCAATAAGAGAGAATTCCATTGCCACAAGACATTCAATGACATTATTATTGTTGACTTCTCCACTATCAACATCCAGGGACTTACTGTCAACCAGAAACCATACTGGGCTTGCTTTTTTAATACAGAGGCTACAAGAACAAATCAGAGACCAGGAATCTTGTAGCAATTAACTCACTTCCTGACTCTGTATACAATCTACAAGTCTACAAGGCACAAGTCAGGATTATGAGGTAATGCTTCCTACTTGTGTGGATGAGTGCGACTTCAATGACACTCAAGGAACATGACAGCATAAGGACAAAGCAGCCTGCTTGATTGAAATTCACCAAAGAACCTCAGATTGCAACTTCCAAACCCATGACCACTTTCATCTAGAAGGATAAGGATAGCAGATACATGGGAATACCATGACCTGCAAGTTCCCCTCCAAGCCAGTCACCATCTGTCTTGGAAAGATTTCACTGTTTCTTCGCTGTCACTGGGTCAAATGATTGGAACTTCCTCCTTAACAGCATTATGGGTGTACACTACATGGACTGCAGTGGTTCATAGAACAGCTCACCACCACTATAAACAATAAATGCCTGGCCTGCCCACCAAGTCAATATCTCATTAGCAAATGAAAACAAATTCTATGTTTCCCAGGCAAGTCTTCAGCTGCATCAGCCTTGAGCTCTGGAATTCTCTTTCTAACTGTATTTGCATCTTCACCCACCTGCCTATTTTACTGAACGTTTGGCCATCATGACAAAGCAAGTCGTTGCTTTTGACTTGCAACTTCACACACATAATTTTAGCCTTTAGGTGGCTAAATGTTTGAATGATTGATAAACTGATTATCAATATTCTGAACCATGCTTTGAATTCTTCTGCTGTGACTAAGTATTCTTGGAGTGGATCTTGAACCAAGAGCACCTCGCTCAGGGGCAAGTGCTCTACTATCTCATCCCACTATTCATTGTCATTCAATATTAAATTAGATTAGATTCTCCTTCAGTTGGAAACAGGCCCTTCGGCCCAACAAGTCCATACTGAACCTCTGGAGAGTAATCCACCCAGACCCATCTCCCTCTGACTAATGCATCTAAAACCCTTGGGCAATTTAGCATGGCCAATTCATCTAACCTGCACATCTTTGGACTGTGGGAGGAAACCAGAGCACCCAGAGGAAACCCATGCAGACATGGGGAGAATGTGCAAACTCTACATAGACAGTCGCCTAAGGCTGGAATTGAACCTGTGTCCCTGGCGCTGTGAGGCAGCAGTGCTAACCAGAGCCACTGTGCCACCCCCTGTTATTAAGTAAGTTATTATTGAAACACAATGGCAGTTTTAATAATGTTCCACTAGATGGCTTAATAAAACAGTGCCAGATTTTGAGCCATTGACACTGAGAGACAAGTTTGGGTGACTAAATAAGGTTCACCTCTCACTTTTTGGTGGGAATGCAGGATGTTGTTTAATATTAACCTGAATTTAGGTTGAATGCTTGAAGTCACTATGAGAAGTTGTTTTTTTGAATATTGTGGTTTTAGGCATATATAAGCTTATACAAAGATTAACATTTTAAAAGACGATGACAGTTATATTGAATCTAGCTGGTATCAACAGCAGTTATTTTATGGGTTCGGTCTTGATGCCCTTGAGCAAATTGTTTCTAAGATAAACGTGATTATGATAACTCAATGCATTTCATAAAGACAAGTGTTATTGAGTAGCTGGATGCATGAAATTAAGAAGAGAAATTGATAAATTAAGTGAATGGACAAAATTCTGATAAATTTATTGCAGCCAAATGTGAGAGCATCTGTTTGGAAATAAAAAAATGACCAAACAAAATACTTTCTGAAATGTGAAAAGCCAGAAACAGTGGAGGTAAAAGAGTCATTCCAATAAAATCTACACATGCCAATATATTGCAGAAATGTACATTTCACTTTAGACATGGGAACCTCCAAAACAGTGCTTATTTTGTTTCTCTGGGTGCTATTGTCCCACAGTATAAGTTGGCAAATTCACTTTTTGGCAAGGCTGAAAACTAAATTGGCTTCTTGCAGCTGATCAAACAGTTTATAGAATTCTAACAGTGGGGAAACAGGCCACTTAGCCTAACAAGTCCGCATTGACTCTCTGAAGAGCCTCCCACCCAGATTATCCACAATGCCCATGTCTAATTCACCTTACCTATACATCCCTTTACACTATGGGAGGAATCCAGAGCCCCCAGAGGAAACACACACACAAAACACACACACACAGGAAGAATGTGCAAAGTACCCAAGGCTAGAATTGAACCTGGATCCTTGGTATTGTGAGGCAGCAGTGCGAACCACTGAGCCACCATGCTGCCCCACATTTGGTCAAGTCGTGTAATTGTTCTTTCCATGTTTGGAAGAACACAGCCAAGTAATCGAAGTAGACAGCACAATTCTTTCGTTCTTTAATTATTTTGTTAGTTAATTATTAGAAATTGGCGGAAATGTTCTCGATTCCAAATGGCATGACTTTGCATTGCTAAAGTCCATTCAGTATTACAAAAGTTGAAATTTCTTAGACTATATCAATCAATAGAACTTGTAAATACCCTTCTAGTAAGTCAATTTTGGTAATGAATTGGACACATCCAATTCTTTTGATGTAGTCCTCCAGTCTTGGAATAGGTTGTAAGTCTGCTTCTGTCACTGTGTTGACTTTGTGTAGATCAATGCAGAATCTTTGTGATCCATCAGCTTTCAGCACCAACATGATTGCCTCAGATACTCTGGCTCAGGTCCACAATGTTATTATCCATCTTGAATTTGATCTTGTCACTTGAGGAACTTGTTTCATTGGTAATGCAACCGAATCTTGAATAGCCAAAAATACTTTACTTCACCAGTTCACCCATGTAAAGGTATGAGTCTGCAACAGCACTTGTAAGTCACTTCCATGGCCTTCTGGAAGATAAAATAATATGTTATCTGAAGTTTCAAGCATGACTGAATGATCCATATTGTTTGCTGCCGGATCAACCTTTGAATTTTTGGTTTCTTATGAATGTTTCAATTATTCTTGTTATTTCACACCCTATTTTTTCACTGCCATAAACATACATTTCTCCTGACTGTTCTCATGGTCGTAATATCTCTTTTGACATATTAACATGGCACATTCACTGACTTGTATACCTGCCTGGAGTACTCACTACGTAATTGAGTATTTTGCTGACTTGATAAAGTCCTGTGAACCTTGATTTTAATGAGATAGTTAAAATTACTAACAGCTTTGTCTCCAGCAATAAAAGTTTGATGTTTGGCCTTATTAATTTGTTTTGGATTTCATTCTTTGTTGTGTTACACCACAGCAAACTGGATATCAAGCCCTGCTATTCCTGTAGTCATCGCAAAAACATTTTTAAATACATAAAACATCCCAATTTACTGGTCTTTTCAATCTAAATTGGCAGAAAGATTGGACCATATTTCTGTCCTATTTTTGCAATTGTAAATAAATATATTCTAGCTAGAGATGAACAGTTATGAGCCATCCACATACAACTCTTTTAATTCAAACTCTAACTCACTTATAAAACTCTCCCCAATCACATGTATACCCAGATATACTAAAAAAACACAAAAAACGGTGTAGTGGGTGGAGGGAAGATGAGGAAGGCAGCTTAATGGATCCTTTGACTTGTCAGGACTTATTATTTCTTGATATTTCTTCTCTGGGTACTTTCACTTGTTTGCAGGAGGCACTGAGCTTCTGATTCACACTTACAATGTTGATGACTTATTGCTTAAGAACCGCAGCTTACAGCAAATAATGAGAGGAAATAAACTAGTTTTCATCAAGCTTCAGATATGTTTCTTTATTTTCCAGAAGTCTGATGGCTCTTGCCCAAACATTCCCACCCAGAAGCTGATGGTAGAACATAGAACTTAACAGTATAGCACAGGAACAGGCCCTTTGGCCCATGACATCTGGATCCACCAAATTACTATTATAAACTACTTCCATTTGCCTGCACATGGTCCGTATCCCTCTATTCCCTGTCAGTTTATTTGTCTGTCCAAATGCCTCATAAACGTTGATTGATTAGATTAGATTAGAATGCTTACAGTGTGGAGGCAGGCCCTTCGGCCCAACAAGTCCACGCCAACCCTCCGAAGAGCAACCCACCCAGACCCATTCCCCTACATTTACCCTTTCAACTAACACTATGGGCAATTTAGCATGGCCAATTCACCTAACCTGCACATCCTTGGACTGTGGGAGGAAACCGGAGTACCCGGAAGAAACCCACGCAGACACGGGGAGAATGTGCAAACTCCACACAGACAATTGCCTGAGGCGGGAATTGAACCCAGGTCTCTGGTGCTGTGAGGCAGCAGTGCTAACCACAGTTATCGTATCTGTTTCTACCACCTCCCTCAACAGCGAGTTTCTGGCACCTACTACCCTCTGTGTAAAAAAATTGCTTAGCATATCCCCTTTGAATTTTCCTCCTGTTATCTTAAATTTAAGCCCCCTTGTATCTGACATTTCAACCCTGAGAAAGAGACTGATTATCCACCTTATCCACGCCTCTTATAATTTCATACAAGTCAATCAGATTGTCCTTCAGCCTCCGACATTCTTGCAAAAAGAATCCAAGTTTGCCTAAACTCTCCTTACACCTAGCACACTCCAATCCAGGCAACATCCTGGTAACCCTCTTTTGAACCCTCTCCAAAACCGTCACATTCCTTCCTGTAGTGTGGCAGCCAGAACTGCCATATTTCAAATGTAGCCGAACGAAAGTTTTATACAGCTGCGACATGTCATGTTAATTTTTATACTCAATGTCTTGACAGATGAATACAAATATAACTTCTTTACCACCTTAAAGCATTTGTGCTATCACTTTCAGGGAGCTATAGGTTTGGACCCCAAGAGCTCTCTTTTTATATTGCTGTTTCTAACGGTCCTGCCATTTACTGTATACTTTCTTCTTGCATTTGACCTCCCAAAATACATCACCTTACACTTGTTGGGACTAAACTCCACCTGCTATTTCTCCACTCAAATTTCCAATGGACCTTTCTCCTTTGACAACCTTTCTTATTATCCACAACTCCAATGATTTTTGTCATCTGCAAACTTAGGAATCAGACCACTTGGATTTTCATTCAAATTATTTTCATAAGTACAGAGATTGCAGCAATGATCCTTGTGGAACACTACTGGATACAGACCACCACAGATGAATTCCCCCCCACGTACCCTCTATTTCCTGTGACCAAGCTAATTTTGTATCTAACCTCCCAACTCTTATGGATCCCATGTGACTTAATCTTCTGGACAGCCTACCATGAAGGACCTTGTCACATGTTTTTGTAAAATCCAGTAGACAACATCCATTGTTCTATCAAGCAACTTCCTTACTTCCTCAAAAAACTACATTCCTTGCCTTCCTTAGAAATTAATATTTGATTTAATTGATGATTGGGAATTCTACATTACCTGACATGTATGACAAAATCTTTCCACATCTTCAGACAATCCTGCCTAATACCTCTATTTCCCTGCCTCTTCTACACAACATTTGATTCTCTTTTTTTTGGATTAGATTCCCTACAGTGCGCAAACAGGCCCTTTGGCCAAACCAGTCCACACCAACCCTCCGAAGAGCAACCCACCCAGACCTATTTTCCTCTGACTAATGCACCTACACTATGGGCAATTTAGCATGGCCAATTCACCTGACCTGCACATTTTTTGGATTGTGGGAGGAAACCGGAGCACCCGGAGGAAACCCACGCAGACACGAAGCGAATGTGCAAACTCCACACAGACAGTCACCTGAGGCTGGAATCGAACCTGGGATTCTGGTGCTGTGAGGCAGCAGTGCTAACTACTGAACCATCGTGCCACCCTAAATAAAAATCTCAGCCTTGAAAATACTCAATGCTCCAGCCTCGGTAACCCTCTTGTGATAAAGAATTCAACAGGTTAACAACCCTCTGAGAGTTGTAGTTGTACAACTGATGGTGTCCAGGAACTATTCCTAATATTTTGGGAGTTTGCCTTTCAAAATAGATGCAGGTGGGTGTTAGTTTTCGGTAAAAAATAAAACAAGAGCTGGAAATCCTTCAGAAACTGAGACCTCTTCTGAAGTACAGTGCCCAGTTCTTGTCACCCTGTTATTATTATTAAGGATATTATCAAGCTGGAGAGGGTTTAGAAGAGATTTACCAGGATGTGGCTGGGAATGGAGTGTTTGAGTTATAAAGATAGGCTGGGACTTTTTTCGCTGGAGCAGAGGAGGCTGAGGAATGATCTTACAGAGATTTATAAAATCATGAGGGATGTAGATAGGGTTAATGTTAGGTGTCTTTTCCCTTTTCAAGACTAGGGAGCACATTTTTAAGGTGAAAGGAGAGTGATTTCGAAAAGACATGAGGAGCAAATTTTTTACACAGTGGGTGATTTGTATGTGGAATGAACTTCCTGAGGAAGTGGTGGATGCAGGCACAGTTACAACATTTAAAAGGCATAAGATAAGTACTTGAATATTTTTTGCACAGAGGATGGTTTATGTGTGGAGTGAGCTTCCTGAGGAAGTGATGGATGAGGGCACAGTTAGACTGTTTCAAAGATACTTGGATAAGTACAAGAATTGGAAAGGATTGGAAGGATATGGGAGATGGAATAGGTTAATTTTGGGTTGTGTTCAGCATGAACTGGTTGCACAAAAGGGTCTGTTTCTGTGCTTTATGACTTTAAACAGTGGTTTAAATCTAACATTTTGTGATGCCAAACCCCTCTGGAGTTAATGGACATATACTTACAAAGTTAGGTTTATGACAGGTAGAGTAAATAGATGAGGTCAGTAGCTTTGTTTTCGGTTCCTAGAATTTAGGATTGAGCAAGCTTTGAAGACACCATTACTGAGATTAGTTGAGATTTAGATTTTCTCTCCTGGAAGAAGGATTCAGGGCAGTGCAGGGAACAAGCCATCTTAGCTGAAGTGTTTAGCTTGTCAACATCCAAGCTGGGTGAGATTGTTTAGAAATCTGTACGTTATAATGTTATGACTCCAGCAGCTGTTATTATAGGACCAGACTGATCCCAGAAATCTGCCTCAATAGATTTTTTTTTGCTTTTAATGGTTTTAACAATGAAGCAAAAAGAATTACACACAGGAAATATAGGAGAAAGTGAAGACTGCAGATGCTGGAGATCAGAGTCAAAAAGTGTGGCGCTGGAAAAGCACAGCCAGTCAGGCAGCATCTGAGGAGCAGGAGAGTTGACATTTCGAGTAGAAGTGCTTCCTGATGATGAACTTATGCTCGAAACATTGACTCTCCTGCTCCTCAGATGCTGCCTGACTGGCTGGCCTTTCTCAGTGTCACACTTTTTGACACAGGAAATGCAACCTGCCCTGTGTTAGTGCCTGATCAATTCAATTATCCCTTGAAGGGACTGGAGGTATTAATGGTTTTAGTGGAATTAAAATGAGATAAGTCCTCCAGCATGAATGAGATGGATCCCAGGGTGCTGTGCTGATGAGCATGTACATTGAACAAGGCAGGTTGTTAGGGTGGCTAAGAAGGTATATGGGTGTGGTGAAACGGTTAAAAATTATGTCCCAATACATGTGTGAATCTAACCGGAATGGAGGTGTTGCTTAGTCTCGTGTGAATCTTATTACACACCTCCCCATGTATTGGGCCAAGCAGTGGAATGTGGTGAAACGGTTAAAAATTATGTCCCAATACATGTGTGAATCTAACCGGAATGAGGTGTTGCTCCCGTTGTAGTATGAGACCTGGTTGTGGCGACGCTGCGGGGGATAAAATGCTCATATTCTAGCAGACTCGCCTCTTGGTCGTTTGTTCTGTGTCAGACTACTCTCCTACGAACCTGACCTTGAGAATTTTTTAAAACAATGGGTGACTTGCTTCCATTAGTCGAGGAATTGAATACAAGAGCAGGGAGGTTATGATTGAGGTTAGATAGCTATAGGTGGAATACTGGATGCAGTTCTGATTGCCATACTATGGGAAGGATGTGTTTGCACAAACAGAATATAGAATGTTGCCTGGACTGGAACAATTCAGCTATGAAGAGAGACAAGTTAGCCTAAGGTTGTTTTCCTTAGCGAAGAGAAGGTAGAGAAGTACCTGATTGAGGCCTGTAACTTTATGAGGGGCACAGATTGGGTAGATATGTCAAAATATTTCCCCTGATGAAGGGACCAACAACCAGAGGTCATACCTTTAAGGTTGGGAAAGATTTAGAGGAGGTCTGGGAAAATTCCATTCAGGTTTAGCTGAGACTGTGTATGCAGATTTTTCAGAAGAACAAGCTACACATCATGGAACTGTTAAATTAGCAACACTCACCGCTTTTGAGACTGTATCTGAATCTTATCAACTAAAATGTAGAACTACAAAAATGACACCAATTCAGGATGGCTACGGTGGCTCAGTGGTTGGCAGGGCTACCTCACAGTGCCAGGGATCTGGGTTCAATCCAGCCTCGACTGACTGTCTGTGAGGAGTTTGCATTTTCTTCACATGTCTATGTGAGTTTCCTCTGGGTTCTCCGGTTTCCTCCCACAGTCCAAAGATGCGCAGGTTAGGTGGCTTGGCCATGCTAAATTGCCCATCATGACCAGGAATGTACAGCCCAGGTGGTTTAGCCATGAGAAATGCAGGGATAGGGTAGGGGGGCTGGGTCTGGTGGGATGCTATTCAGAGGGTCAGTGTGGACCCGATGGGCCTCCTTTAAAACTATAAGGATTCTATGATTCAGACATATGTAGGATTTGTGAGAGAAAGCAAAACATTGTGCAATCACTAGTTCTGATTACTAAAGTTATAGAAAAACTTTGAAAATGTTTGATCACGGAACAATTCAAAAATAATAATTCTGCAAACTTAATGTCTTATTTAGATGAGCATCAAGTATTAAAAATACAAGAAGCACCATTTTGGTTGACACCTGTAGTATCTTACTCACCGAGTTACATGTGGGCAAATGGTCATGTGGGAATATGCAAGGAAATGGGAGTAATAGAAAATCTCCAGGTGACTACAAGATATCAGTTTGACAGACCAAACTAGAATGTTGCTAAGGTAATAAAGGAGAAAAGTTAGAACCAAAAATTGGCGCAAACAAAATAACATATTTCCATTGTAATAAGACAGGACATACTAACCTCAATTTCTAGAAATTAAATGTGAGACAGATTGCAGGAGTAGGAATGTTTAAGGAATTATGAGATAAAGTGGAATCAGAAAAGGAAATAGGTATTAAAATTGTAGTCGGAGTACAAAGAGAACTTGTTTTCTTAATGTGAACAAAGAAGGAACAGAGGACAACGGATAGTCAAGAAAATTCTTCCATGATATTGACAAATAGGACCAGTCCATTGGGTTTTCTGAATATCTTATTTCAAATAGAAATGCATTTCCTTATACTTCAAATCAAGATTATGAGACACAGGAGCAAGTCAGAAGGTAGAAGATGTTACTTAACATTAAAAATCCTATATTCCCTTCCTTGGGCAGTTTAAAAACCATACTCCTACAAGGGTGTAGATGGTGGAGGTTTCCAATCTGCCAAAACAAAACCTCTCACTTCCCACAATGGCAGGAAGTCCATTAAACTATTGCAGGCATGTACGCTATCAGGATATATATCTGCTGGTGTTGGGAACTTATCAGAATGGCTAACTACATAAGCCATAGCTGCCAATTCAGCTGCTTGAGCAATCATCCCACGAGGCAATTTAGGAGCTAACTCACCAAGAGATGTGTGTTGGTGATCCTACACATGTATTCCACATCCTGCCCTCCTAATGCTATTCTCCATCATTGAGGATTCGTCAGCAAAAATGTTCAAAATCCGTTTTATTGCTTCTCTCTGTCCAGGTATGTCAGACATATATCCAGATCTTTCAGAGTCACAAGTCCTTCCCCTTTTTTATTGGAACAAATGGTCTCTTGGGATCACTTGTTGCTCCAATTTAACACTCATGTGTTTCATCACTGTAATTTAAATTGTCAGCTAAGAAGGTTGGAACTTGATCCATTTAACTGTAATATCACAGCCTTAAAGTCCAATACACGATATGGTTTTGAATACTTGTACCATCTTTACTGCGTCCATTTAACAACAACTAAATAAGGATATGTTCCATAAGGATAGTCAAGGGATTAAGCCCAATTATGTCAGAAAATGTTGCACTACTCAAACATTGCAAGGGGATGCCTTTCACGCATTGTAAACCATTGCTATACTGGCCTAGAGGCAGAAGCAACTGGTCCCATTCTCCTGAGGTGTTCCTCCAGATGTACTGCAGCAAGTGTTAAATTTAATGCTGCAATCTCGAATGCAAAAGGGAGTCCAGGGTCTGTCACTTTCAGCACTAGAGCTGCAGTTCAGGCCTATTTTAATTCTGAAACAGGCTGTGTGTGCTGCTAGATTCATTGCCATGGAACATGCTTCCTCAAAAGGTCTGATAATGCAGATGTTTTGGTAACAAGACTATCAAGATAATTTCTACATCGACACATGTATATTCAATGAGTTTCTTATCCATTTTGTGATTCCTATAGATTACCACAATAAACCACCTGAGACTTTATAATTTACAACTTCTTAGGATTTATTTTCAGTCCTAACAAAGTGAGAAGGTTTAATAGTTCATCCAATAATTGGAGCTGTTGCTCTCCAGTTTCAGTCTGCAGAAGAAGATTATCACCTACTGGATTAAACGATCAGGTCATGAAAAAAATCTCCAACCCTTTAGCCAATCTTCGATGGAAGATGGATGGAGAGTTATGGAACCCTTAGGATAAACAAGCCCATGTACATTGTTGATCTTGAAACGTAAAAACAAATTTATATTGACATTGCTGGTCAATAATTCAAAACCTATGATAAAAGTTAAGAGTGGTAAAATGTTTTTCTTGTTGAACCTGTTTATCTTTGTCCTAGGATTGATTGCTGCTAGAGACATAGAGTCATAGAGATATACAGCAGGGTAACAGACCCTTCAATCCAACTCTTCCATGCCGACCAGATATCCCAACCTAATCTAGTCCCATTTGCCGGCAGTTGGTCCATATCCCTCTCAACCCTCCCTATTTGTGTACCTATCCAGATATCTTTTCAATGTGCAATTGTACCAGCCTCCACCACTTCCTCTGGCAGCTCATTCCATACACGCACCACTCTCTGCATGAAAACATTGCTCCTTAGGTCTCTTTTATAGCTTTCCGCTCTCACCTTAAACCCATGCCCTCTAGTTCTGGACTCTCCCACCCCAGGAAAAGACTTTGTCTATTTATCTTTCCTTGTCCCTCATGATTTTATAAACCTCTATAAGGTCACTCCTCAGCCTTCGATGCTCCAGGGCAAACAGCTCCAGGCTGTTAAGCCTCTCCCTATAGCTCAAATCTCCAACCCTGGCAACATCCTTGTAAATCTTCTCTGAGCACTTTCTATTTTCACAACATCCTTCCAATAGGAAGGAGACCAGAATTGCATGCAATACTCCAAAAATGGCCTAGCCAGCATTCTGTACATCTGCAACATGACCTCCCAACTCCTATACTCAATGGAATATACCAATAATGGAAAGCGTACCAAACGCCTTCTTCACTATCCTATCTACCTGCAACTCCACTTTCAAGGAGCTATGAACCTGCATTCCCAAGGTCTCATTGTTCAGCAACACTCCCTAGGACCTTACCTTTAAGTGTATACGTTCTGCTAAGCTTTGCTTTCCCAAAATGCAGCCCCTCGCATTTATCTAAATTAAACTCCATCTGCCACTTCTCAGCCCATTGGCTCATCTGTCCAGCACCACTCTACTCCAGAATCTGGTTTCCAGCATCTGCAGTCATTGTTTTTACCTAGTTGATTTTAACCCTATTGCGAATTCTCTTGCAAGGATGCCTGCCTTGAAGAAGTTTTCCTCCTCTCTCTACAAGAATCTCAGGGAGTC